>NW_017731381.1:1352396-1438709 GCF_001890085.2 Hipposideros armiger
TTTTTCATGTAGCCTATATCGGAAGAGCAGCCAGGGGTCGCACAGCAAGTGCTTCGGGTCATCCTGGCACTCCTTACCCCAGAAGCCCTGGCAGAAGGGAGCCCAGATGGGCAGTCAAGCAGCACTTGCTGCAGGGCCAGCTGGGTGAGGAGGCATCCCCCCCATCCCGATGTAGGCAGCACTCAGCATTCTGAGTCACCTCAGGCAACTACTGTGATTCGGTTCCAGTGTGTCAGTGGCTCTCTTGTCCTGACTGGGTACCCTAAGCGCTTTCTCTGCTTAGTTTTTCATTCTTTCTTTTTTTTCTTTCTGTAAAAGGAGTTTTCTGTTAATCTGTAGGCCTGCCACTCTGTGTCCAGGAGCTGAACTCCTGTGGCATCTGTCCTGGACTCGGCAGGCCCACTTTAGTTTGGTTCTCTGCTCTCTTTGTGGTGGTTTAGTTATAAGCTCCTAGAAACAGGGGGCAAATGCCTGATTTGCAAGCACTGCTAGACAGGAAAAGAGGAGCAGGGTGGCATGCTGGCTGGGGTTTATGACGCAGGTACAAACTAACCATCCCTGGTTTTAAAGTAGCCCAAAGCTGGACACGTCCTACATGTATATCAGCATGAGAATGGATAAACAAATGGTGGTTCATACAACAGAATACTAATCAGCAATTAAAAAGAGAGAATAAGTTTCTGATACACACAATATGGATGACTCTCAAAATCACATTGAACAAAAGAAGCTAGACATAAAAGAATATATAATTCTGTTTACATGAAGTTCTAGAAAAAAACAAAATTAATCTATGGTGCTAAAAATCAGAATAGAGATTATCATTGGATGGTGAAGACTGACAAGAAGGGAACATAAGGGAACTTTTCTGGACAGAACTTTTCTGTTCTATATATTGACTGGTGTAGTACTGGGCTGTCGGAAAAGTCATGACGCATTTTTGCAATGAAAACCAGAAAAAATACGTCATGACTTTCCCAACAACCCAATATTTACATGGGTATAAACATTTGTTAAAACTTACTGAACTATATACATTTAACATCTGCATTTTGTTGTACATAAATTATATCTCAATTATTAGAAATAAAAAAGTTTAGAAGTCTTTATAAAAAGTGGCAAAAAGACAGTTTTCCATCATGTTGCACCTATGTCTAATATTTTGAGAAAGAGGCAAGATATTTGAAGTAATCAAATATACCTCTTTAGATAAAACAAAGATAAATCGCGTTAAAGCAGTATAGAAATTTATATCAATGTATTCATTTTATTCTTAAGACTGAATTACATAAAGAATTCCTTAAAATTACTCTAACATCCAAGTTAAATATTTTAAGTATGTTTTAAGAGTAGAAAGTATAGTATAGAAGATGGAAAAAGTAATTTGATATTTTTTAATGTACAAAAAAAAATTCCCATGATTTTAAGGGTAATACATATTCATTATAGGAAAACTGAAAAATACAAAAGAGTAGATAAGACTATAGGGGGAGAAAACTCACATAATCCAAATCATAAGCATAAAGAAGAAAACTAAAAGACATCTGAAAAATATCTGCCACTGAGATAAGCACTGTTAACATTTGGATACACACACACACACACATAGCCACACACACAATTTTAACCAAACTGAGATCATAGTGTATGTAGTTATTTTTTTCTCACTTAAATATATATAACAAACATTTTCATCATTTTCATGTCATTGAGCATTCTTTGCATTTTTTTATTGCTACTGAGGTTAAATATGTTCGTGTAGTTATTGGCCATTCTTATTTCTCTGTGAGACAGCTTGGCAATTAAAATATATTGATTTTTTTTCCTGATTATAATATACTTACTGCAGAAATGTGGAAAATACAGAAGAATATAAGATTATAATGGGGAAAAACTCACATAATCCAGTTGATAAAAATAACCAATACTGTTAATTTTTACTTTTCTTTGCACATACATTTTTCTTATAGAATTGATATTCTGTTGAAATCTGTTTTAGAATACGTCAGTTTCTTTTTTCACTTAGTATCATTACAAACTATATGAGCATTTTCCCTATGTCATTAAAAGTCTCTCTAACATTTGTTTTTCTTAGGTTCATTTGGTTTGCAGAATTTTGTTAGCTGCATAGATGTACCATAATTTAATAGTTGCTCAGTGTCAGGCATTTGAACATGTTCATTTTGGTTTTGTTTTTATTTACTTTATAATGTGGAGATAAACATCTCTATATATAAATTATTGTCTTAACCTATGATTATTTCTGTGGGATAGACTGCCAGTATTTGAATCCCTAGGTTAAAAAGTATGAATATTTTTAAGGTCCATATTGCCAAACTGCACTGAGAGTTATATCAATTTGCAACCCACAAGCATTATATAAGGATGTCTGTACTTTTACATCCTTCTGAAATTAAATTATCTTTCTCTGTCTCTTACACATACATACTCCCCACCCCTCATAAGCTTCCCACTATAACTCGCCCCAAAACCATGCTTTGCTGATTTGATATGTGAAAATGGTATCTTACAATTTTAAATGCATTTTTCATTAATGGGATAAGTAGTTTTTCACTTGGTTAAACCACTTATAGTTCCTCTTCTATGAGTAGTCTTCTAAATTCCTTGGCTATCTGACACTTTTCAGAGGTAACCAAAAAGTGTTTGGGGAGCTTCTGGTTCATGACAAATGATGGAGCATTTGAAAGTACCTCTCCCCTCCCTTAAAATGACAAATATAAAAGGCTATTTATTATAACAGTAATAATATATACTATAAAAATATAAAAGTAAGAATAAGTCCACAGTAGCACAGGATAAACAGGAAAGATGCCATCAGGAGAATAGTGAGGAATTCTGGGCGAAAAAAAAAAAGCCATCAGAACTGAATGATGGCCGTGCTAACCATGTAGCGGAACCTTCAAGCAGAGGCTCCTAAAAATGTGCGTGTTCCCAAGAGAACCTTGGGTCGAAACATACCCAAATTCGGAGACAGTGAAAGCTGGATATGGAAGTGGAAGTTGGCCAGGGATTGTCGGGAGGATAATTAAAGGTCTGGGTGACAGCTGCCTCCTTCAGTGTTCTGAAAAAGGCGAAGCTGTAAGAACAGCTCCCCGTAAGAATGTGGGGGTCGGCAATAGGGACCACCCACATAAGAGTCAGGGCTGGTGGATGAAGAACCAGCACCTCAAAGGACAAGGCACACACCCACCCAGAACCCTGGAGGGATATCCTGGCAGCTTAGCAGAGCACAATCAGGGCTCCTGTACTCTGAATTCACTCCTGGAAAAGCAATTCCTACTTGGGCTGAGGAAACCTGCCACAGTTACCCCTCCGATCACACAACCAAGATTCTCAACTCAGGTTGCCCATCAGAATCAACCGGGGAGCTTTTAAAAAATACCAATTGACATACAAATGGCCAACAAGTGCATGAAAAGATGCTCAACATCACTAATCATCAGGGAAATGCAAATCAAAACCACTACAAGGTATCGCCTCAAACCTGTTAGCATGGTTATTCTCAAAAAGAAATAAAAAGGATTGGTGAGGATGTGGAGAAAAGGGAACCCTTGTGCACTGCTGGTGGGAATGTAAATTGGTCCAGTCACTATGGAAAACAATATAGAGGCTCTTCAAAAAAATTAAAAATAGAGCTACCATATGATCCAGCAATTCTATTTCTGGATATTTATCCAAAGAAAATGAAAACACTAACTCAAAATGAGATATGCATCCCCATATTCACTGCAGCATTACTTATAATAACCAAGATGTGGAAACAACCTTAAGTGTCCACTGATGGCTGAATGAATAAAGAAAATGTGGTGTGTGTGTGTGTGTGTGTGTGTGTGTGTGTGTGTGTAATGGAATATTACTCAGCCATAAAAAGAATGAAATCTTGCCATTTGTGACAATGTTGATGGACCTTGAAGGCATTACGCTAAGTAAAATAAGCCAGACAGAGAAAGATAAACACTGTATGATCTCACTAACATATGGAATCTAAAAAGAAACAAACAAGAAGCTAATATAGATACAGAGAACAGACTGATAGGTTGCTGTGGGGGGGGTGTAAAATGGGTGAAGGGAGTCAAAAGGTACAAACTTCCCATAAAATAAACAAGTCACGGAGATGTAATGTTTAGCATGGTGACTGTAGTTAATAGTACTGTACTGCATATTTGAAAGTTGCTAAGAGATTACATCTTAAAAGTCCTCATCACAAGAAAGAAATAACTTTATGCATGGTGACTTACTATGGTGATAATTTTGCAATATTATACATACAAATATTAAATAATTATAGTGTACACCTGAAACTAACATAATGTTATGTGTGAATTATACCTCAATAAAAATAAAACTGGATTGTGGTAAAAAACAAAAAATAAAATAAAAATTTAAAAATACCAATTGCCTGGGCCCCACCCCAATCCAAATGAATCAGCATTTACAGAGGCAATGGGAAACTGGTATTTAAATGCTCTCCAGATATTTTAATACACCCTTAGAATTGAAAAGTGACACCAAAGTCTGGTCAAGATGGCAGAGTAGGTAAACACTGGTACCTCCTCTCAGGACCATATCAGGATTATAACTAAACTACAGAACAACCATCACTGAGAATTGCCTGAAGCCTAGTTGAACAGAAATCCTACAATTTCTGGTTGTGAAAACCAGTAGAGACTGTGGCTGAATGAGACTAGGGTGGCTGCAATCCCAGGCACTCCTCTTAAAGGGCCCACTCACGGCCTTACTCACAGAAAGTCTCACTTGCTCTGAGCTCCATTTCTGGGGCAGCAGCTCAAAAGGAATTAGGGACATATAAGGAGGAGCTGAATTGTCTGGCTTCGAGCGAGGGCTGGAAGGGCAGCTTTCTCCCAGATAGAGGAGCTGACAGAAGCCATTGTTTCTTTGTTGAGCCTTCCTCCATCCTGGCATGTGAACGCAGGCAGCCGCCATATGTGAGCCTCCATCAACCTAATACCGTTCATTTGCCCTGATTCCCTGAGACCCCGTCCTACCCGACTTTCTGGGCCACCCAAGCCGCATCCAGTGGCTTTTCGATATAAACAATCTGCCTTTGCTCATGCTGCGGACTTTCCTAAAATCTCTCAAAGGTTCACAAAACCCAGACAAACACATCTGACCTCAGAGTGCCCCATACCTCTGGCTGAGCAGCCCTAAGTCCGGCACTAGCAACAGCCGGCCTCGATTCATGGCTTGGCCTCTTGAGGCACCTCCAAGCCCAGTGGGGGTGGCCACCATCTCTGGATTGCTTTGTGGCTCATGCCAGGTGGCCCTGGGCATGGCACAGGCTGCTGCGGAACTTGGCCTGTGGTGGAGCCTCTCCCAGGAAGCCCTAGGGCTGGTATGCCCAAAAGCCAGCTTCGGACCCAGCTGGAGTATTACCCAGCCACTGCTGGGGACGACACACCCAAAGAGCTCACTGGGCAGGCACCAGAGCCCTGCTAAAGCAAATCCTGCTCTGTAGGATCAGCCTTTGCAAAGCAGCTCCTCCACTGTAGTCATGGTCAGGCCTCACAAACAAACAGCCCAAGGACCAATCCTTTCCACTGACATGTAACCAAGGCTCAACCACAACAGGAGGGCACACACAACCCACACAAGGGACACACTTGGAGTACCCAGCTCAGGTGACCAGGAAAACTGCGCCACTGAGCCCCACAGCACACCTACTACATAAGGCCCCTCTACTAAGACCAGGAGACATAGCAGCCCTACCTAATACACAGAAACAAACACAGGGAGGCGCCAAAATGGGGAGACAAAGAAACATGTCCCAAATGAAAGAACAGAACAGAGCTCTAGAAAAAGAACTCAATAAAATGGAGACAAGCAATCTACCAGACACATAGTTCAAAACATTGGTTATAAGGATGCTCAATGAACTCAGGGAGAACTTCAATAAAGAGACAGAAAAAATAAAAATGGAGATAGAAAACAAAAAAGAATTGGTCAGAATTAGAGAATACAATAACTGAAATGAAGAATATATTAGAGGGAAATCAGATCTAATTAGGTTTGAATCAGCAATTTGGAAGATACGGTAGCAGAAAACACCCAAACAGAACAGCAAAAAACAACACAATAAAACAAAACGAAATGAAAATAGTTTAAGGGACCTCTGGGACAACATCTAGCATACCAACATTCTCATCATAGGGGTACCAGAAGGAGAAGAGAAAGAACAAGGGATTGAAAATCTATTTGAAGAAATAATGATGGAAATCTTCCCTAACCTGTCAACAGAAATAAATATACAAGCCCAGGAAGCACAGAGAGTCTTAAACAAGATGAACCCAAAGAGGCCCACACCAAGATACATCACACTAAAAATGCCAAAGGTTAATGACAAACAATCAATCTTAAAAACAGCAAAAGAATAACAGTTACGTACAAGGGAGCTCCCATAAGACTATCAGATGATTTTTCAACAAGACTATTAGATAATTTCTCAACAGAAACTTTGCAGGCCAGAAGGGACTGGCACAAAATATTCAAAGTGATGAAAAGTTAGGACCTACAACCAAGATTACCTAGAAAAGCTATCAGTTAGAACCAAAGGACAGATAAAGAGCTTCCCAGACAAGAAAAAAACTAAAGGAGTTCACCAAAACCAAACCAAAATTACAAGAACTCTTAGAAGTACTTCTTTAAGATGAAAAATAAAATAAAAAATATGAATAATAAAATGGCAATAACTATATATCTATCAACAATTACTTTCAATGTAAATGGATTAAAGGCTCCAATCAAAAGATAGGGTGGCTCAATGGATAAGACAACAAGATGCTTACATATGCTGCCTACAAGAGACTCACTTCAGACTGAAAGATACATACAGACTGAAAGTAAAGGGATGGAAAAAATATTTTATGAAAATGTAAAAAACAAAAACAAAAACAAGAAACAAAAACTAAACAAAAAACCTGGGGTAGCAATACTTATACCAGACAAAACAGACTTTAAAACAAAGGCTATAACAAGAAACAAAGAAGGATCCAGTAATTTCACTTCAGGGTATTTATCCAAAGAAACCCAAAATTCTACTTTGAGGGGGCGTGTGCATCCATATGTTCATTGCAGCATTGTTTACAATGGCCACGATGTGGCGGGAGCCTTGGTATCCGTCGATGGATTAACGGATAAAGAAGAGGTGGTACATACATACAATGGAATATTGCTCAAACTAGTCAGGGGGTCACTTCTTAAATTATATACATAGATGTCTAATCACTATGATATACACCTGAAATTAATATAAAATAATATTGAATGTCAACTGTAATTAAACATTTTTTAAACGGGAATAAGAGGTTCAAATGTCCAGGTATAAAACAAATAAGCCATGGGGATGTAATGTACAGCATAGGGAATACAGTCAATAATATTGTGATAGCGTGGGACAGTTGCTGGACTTATCATGGGGATCACGTCTCTAGGTATATAAACGTTGAACTACTGTGTACACCTGAAACTAATATAATATTGTATGTTAGCTATATTTAAATAGAAATCTTTTAAAAAGTGACACCAAATTGAATAGAGGAACCAAGCCCAGAGGAACAGGGCTAACAAAGTAAACAGAATAATTTTAGTATTCCCTGAAAGACTTTGAAGATACAATTTCAAAGATTATGAAACACTAAGGGTGGAGGGAAGCAATACTAAAAGTTGCTACTGGGGAATAAAGAAGCAAAACTACAAACGAAATTATTTTTTGAATCTCTCAACAGAGGTCTGAAGAGCAAAAGGAGCTTTACAAAAGCTACAAGTAGTTATCAGAAAGATTGAACTGATACATTTTCCCAAACCAAGAGACAGGAAATATGAGGGGGGAAAGGAGGATAAATTTAGATGATCCAGTATATACCTAATATATGTCTAATTTTTTTTTAAAGAGAGAGGCTGGAGGAAAGGAAATTACCAAAGAAATAAAAGGACCAAATTTCTCTGAGTTGAAGAGGAACCTGAGTACTAGGTTGAAGGGTCTGCCAATGGTTTATAACATTTACAATATTAAAAAAAAAAAGCAACACACAAAATACAACTTGGCAAGTTTTTTAAATTGCAAAAATAAAGAGACTCTTGCCATCTAAGGCGGGGGAGGATGGCAGGAGTACTAACCATAACAAAAGGAAAATTGGATTTGCAGCAGACACATCATCTACAACACCAGATGCTAAAACACAGATGAAGCAATTTCTACAAAGTTCTGAAGGAAAAATAATTTTAGACTTAGAATCCCATACCTCCCCGCTCAATACTATCATTTAAGTATAAAGGCAAAATAAAGATATTTTGGAGTATGCAAGGGCTCCATGAAGTTCACCATCCATGCATTTCGGGGGGAGGGGGGAAGGTGGGGTGAGGGGGGAAGGCAGGGTGAGGAGGGAGAAGAGACTCAAAGTTGTATTGTAGCAAAAATGAATTTGAATTTCAGAAATCCTCTCTTGGGATACAAGAAGCAGTGTTCATCAAAGAAATGAGTAAAGCTTACAGTTAAATCTTGACAATTGATCAAATAGAATGTGAAATGCAATGCAACTGCTAATAAGAATTCTTGAAAGAAAACAGGCATAATGTAGGAAATTAGTCAGAAACTTTGAAAAAAATCTTGGAACCAAAAAAGTAAGGAAAAGCAGACATAGATTGAAAGTCTTTTCTTATTTGTGGAGGAAACATAGGTGGCTATTTCCATTTTGCTGCCTACAGAAAATGTTAGGTTCAAGTAAAAGGATGGCCGCTCCAGGGTCTGTATGGATGGCACTGAATGGAGCCGAGAGGGTTCAAGATGATGTTAGTTAGTCCAAGGTATGTCACACATAGCCTTGCAGACCAAGATGCAGAGTTAAATTTTTTTTTTCTCAAGGACAATTTATATTTATTTGCTGATGACTCTGAGTAAACATACTTCAAACATAGAAGTTAAAGAGTCTGTCAGGTGAAGCCTGACATTTCTTGCCAACAGCTAAAAGTGTTCCATGGAGAGTGATGTGGGCATCATCTGCAAGCTGAGGCCCTGGCTCTGGGCAATGAGCTGGTGGGTGGACCTGGTCCTTCTGGCCAGGATGGCGGCCTCCAATGAACTACTGATTCTCATCCTCATGTTTGATGTGTTTCCACAGCTTCCCCTGGTTGGTGTGTTCGTCAATCATGTTTGCACCTTGACTGTAGGCTTCATGCTGGAAGAACAGTGCGCCCACGGTGATGTAAGGATGAAGGCGGAATAGCAGGGAGTACGGTCTCCCAGTAAACGTCGGGGCCGCCATGTTTCTCCACTGCCTGGGCATTTACATTTTTATCCTAAGTGCAACAGGAAGCCATTTAAGAGTTTTAAGCAGGGGAGTAAATCCGTATTTTATTTACGTTTCCCAAAAGATGACTCTGGCTGAAGTGTAGAAAGCATGGGAGAAAGGCAAGAGTGGAAATGGAGAGAGAAGGAAGAAGGTGACTGCAGAAGTCCTGGGCAGTGGTGACAGTGGCCTGCACGAGGGGGCTGGCAGTGGAACTGGGTATTCTATGTGTTGGAGGTAGGGCCAGCAGGCCTTCTGGCGGAGTGGACGTGAGGGGCAGAGCTGTTAAGAATGGCGTCCAGGTTTCTAAGTCCACGAGGGTACCATTTTACCAAGATAGGGAAGACCAGAGATCAGCAAGTTGTTAGAGAAATACTAAATGCCCTTTCAGTGCTTTTGCTCTGGACTAATTTTTCATTTAAATTCTCAATCCTGTGACATGCTGCCAACACCCTGTGCAATCTCATAATTTCTCCTCTCATCACACACGTGCATGGGTTCACACGCCAATGATTTTCTATACCCTGGCAATGAGCTCTCCCCCCACCACCTGCATGTGTCCAGCTGTAGTACAGCTTGCCAGGGTCCATAGTATGGGGCTTCAGCTACCACTAACCATGCAGCTGAATGACTTCCTATAAAGGCAAGGTTGCCCACCTCTAAGGGCAAAGGCAAGTACATCTCCAGGGAGGTAGTCACTGGACATTAATATAACTATCTGTGGTCACCGTGAGTCAAAGGCAAACGTGAGGAATCATATTCTCCAATCTCCAACCTAGACTCTGCACAGCATGCAGCCTCTCTTAGGAACAGTATATGGAAAGTCACAGAAAATAAAGTCTTGGGTGGGAAAAGGATGAGCAGAGAGGTAAAAGGGACAGGCTTTATACTTGCATATATTTTGGCTGTTAGTATATATGTGTTCGTGTGTTACTTATAATTAAGTATATATATGTTCGTGTGTTACTTATAATTAAGTATATATGTGTTTGTGTGTTACTTATATAATTCTAAAAAAACGTTATTACACAAAAACCTCCACTTCTCAAATCTTTGTAATAGAAAAGAGTTAGTTCCCCCAAAGTAATGAGAAAAATGTACTTGCTTCACAATATTGCAATTACCGAATAAGGAATGCTTATTACATAATTACTCTAAAAGAAATACAGCTGTCGATCAAATAAATGAATTCAGAAACTTTTATTTGGTCCTAGCAAGGGGCCAAGAATCATGCCATCTTAGAGGCTCTCCTATTCTTAGAACACTCACTTCCCCTGATGGCCTCCTGTTTCAACTGCTTCAAGTCCCACCTTATATGCCAACCATCCCCAAAGCAGCTTTCTCTCAACCACAGAGCCAGCTGCCCACTATATATCTGTTCTTGGATAGCCCACGGCTGCCCAAGCTCGACATGTCCAAACCAGATTCATCATCTCCCTCAGACCTGATTCATTTCCTTTATTTCATGTTTGATTGCAACTTTACAGCCACTCATTCATGAATTTGAAATCTCCATAATGGTAGTGACTTTTTGTTAAGTGCTATCATCCCTTTTGCTAGAACAGTAGTAACTGGCACACAACAGACATTTACTAAATATTTGCTAAATAAATACGTGGTTAAAATTGTGTGCTCTAATGTTAATTACTAATTTAGAAAACTAAAACCATCTTGGGATGTTTCCCCAGCCAATGCCAAAACTTGCCAGAAGGGTGACAAACTGGAGGTCCACAGGCAGAAAAACTGGACTGCAAAAGATAAGTCTTAGCTGACCGGAATGATATTTGGGGGGAAAAAATTGCACTTATGGATAGGGCCCAAAAGTTTCCAGAGGTAACTACCACTCCTGTCTTATAAGAGACAAATTCCCCCCTTTATATTATATGCCTCTGACTCCTGGTCTACAGTTAAACATGCCTATCACCAAGGTGTTGGGCATAGGATGAAGGTATTTTTGTACTAGACGGGCGACAATCCTAAATGATCATTAAGGCCCCTTTGAATTTCGAGACTCTGTAATTTTGTTTATTGAACTGCATAGATTTTGCAATTATTTAACATTAAGGTGTTAAATTGAGTGGACACAAATACTTGCCAAGTTTTAAGAAGAAATAAACACACTTCTTAGACATACTCACAGAACCAAGCAAATATTATTGAATATATAACCATTTTCAATCATCACCAGGCCACTACTGAATGATAATTTAGTTCCAGTTGTGTTGTTCAGTGTAACATGAACTATTTCAAGTTCATGAATGACTCCAAAGTCACAGTCAAACAGAGAGAAAATAAAGGAGATCCTGTTTTATTCCCAATTTGAATTTAAAGGGCTGATTACATCATTGCACTGGCTATAGATTCACGGTGTCTCCCTCGGTACCTCTCATTTTATTCATAGAGAAGGCATCTGTTTTCCTTTGGGTAACATATCAAAGATGTGATCTCGTATTAATACCAATAAAAGTACTGGATATATCTGTAAAACATTCCAAAATTTGCATTTTTCCTTTCAGTAGTTTCAACAATGTTATTTAGAACTGTGACATTTTTAACACAATCCAAGGTACTGATGAAAGCTTTCTGCCCCCAGATTACAAATGTCACGGGGACACGACCCTTACTTGTTTACCGCTATATTCCTAGTGCTTAGCAATACATGACACAATAGTAGGTGGTCAATAAAAGTCTGTTGAATAAACAACTAAATTTAATTATGTACATATTGACCTCCATCCTAGTTGCAATTTTATCAAAAACACACTTATAGACTAAAAACTAGTAATAAGAAGTCCAGACACATTTTGAGCGAGGGCAACAATGGAATCAGTAAGTGTTTCAAGATGACCGGTTTCAAAGGCCAGCACTCAGGTTTGACCAAGTTCTATTATGGCTGTTGGGAAATCTGCTAACTCTTATTAAGCTACTAAAACTCCACAGCTTTCCTTTAAAAAGGCTGTAAATCTAAGGGCCAGCCGAGTGGCTCAGTTTGTTAAGAGCTCGTTCAAGAGTGTGAACGCTGAGCAACAGGGTCACCGGTTTGATTCCCAGCCTGAGCTGAGCTGCCGCTGAGCTGCCAACAGGTGGCAGATGGCTCAGCTAAAAAAAAATAAAATAAAAAAATAAAAAGACTCTAAGTCTAAAAAGAAGTGGTAAATAAATAAGCTTGCCTTATTGAATGCTGATTACATACCAGGTGCTATGCTTACCTCGTTCCACACTTATTTCATGTAATCCTCACCAACTCCCTATGAAGCAGAGGCTCATTATCTCCATGTTACAGATGAGGAATCAAATTCAGGGAGGCAAAGGACCCTGCCTTAGGTCACACAGAGGCAAAGCAGGGATTTCAACCCAGACTGTCGCTCTTACTCACGTGGCTACGCCAGCAGAACCAAAGTTTCTCGGACCACAGAATCGCCAGGGCAGCTGTGAGGTCCAAATGAGCACATGGAAAAGCAGTTACAGGTACTCGGTAAATATTAGTTACCATCTCCCTTCCTGCATCTCCTCTCCCACTTCCTTCATCTGGGGGCCTCCCATCCTGGCTCCTTAGGCAAGGCTCCCTAAGTTGTAATTTGGAAAGATAAGCAGTGACCCAATAATTTGCTTCCTCCCTGTCTACAAGTTTGGGGAGCTTTAGGATATTTTGAACAATTTGTGGTATTGTTAGATGCAGGCCGCTGAAAAGGAATCAAACCTATTACTCATAATTGGGGACATTAAGTACACTGCCTCAGGTTATACAGTTAGTAAGTGGTACAGCTGAGATCTGAACCCAGGCTTTTGTTTTTCTTCCCCATGTGGTGCTCCTTCCACTATTGAAAGGGGAGTCACATAACCTCAAGGTGGGTTGTATGAAAAACGGGAGATCAGAGAATAGAATTCACATAAAACTTTAAGACTATGTGGAAACAGATGAGAGATGTTGCCAGAGAAAGGCAAATCCAGAATAACACGAACACCTGGCAGTAGGAGGGCTATCACAGCATCTCTAAGTACGTGTTGTACTGAACCACATTAGTACAGGTTTGGAAAGGTTGGCTAGATCAATTACAAAATATCTTTCCTAACCAAAGATGCAATAATTATGATACAACTGACTATATTTTCTTTAATAACTTAGCAAGCACAGAGCATAAGTACTGTATGAAAGCTGTGGTTATGCAAAAACAGTAAGATAGGTTTAAAAAATATACCTTCTAAACCTACACATCTTATATGGATCATCAACTAAAAGTAAAGCATAAATGTAAAAAAAAAACCCAAAAAAATAACATTTTTGAGCACTCAGGAAAATTTTCATATACTGAGTATTAGATGATATTAAAGAACTTGTTACTATTTTCAGGTGTGTTAACTGCACTATAGTTATGGGTTTTTTTAAGTTCTATTATTCAATCATTGTTAGTACATTGTTAATACATTCAAGTCATTCTTGTCAACCTGGATTGAATATGTGTATTATTATTTTTTCACTGAAACGAAAACAGCCTAATTATTTTTAATGTCAAGGCTTAATTTTTGCTGTTGTCTTTCTCCTCTGATTGGGGTTTCCTAATTTAATATTTAGCTACAGATTCATTTTTGTGACATATTTGGGAGACACTGTCTTTAGAATTTAAGAGTCATAGATTAGATCTAAACATATTAATGAACAATGGTGAAGTAATCAACTCATTGAGACTAATAATACTTGATTTGGGGGTTTTCTTTAACAGAGTTAGAGTCAAATCATGTTTTATATGTTTGGAATGAAAACTTATAATTGCCCTAATTAAATTTTGGACATACCATGAAAGCTTGAATTATGCACCAGAATAGATTCAGAATATTTAGTAAAAGACAAACTAGAGATTAACATTGAATTCATCTAGAAAAGTCCATGGCTTAGCGCTGGTAATGTTCTGTTTTTTGATCTGGGTGCTGATTGTATGGGTCTATCCAGTTTGTGAAAATTCACCAGCCTCTACACATTATGTTCACTTTTCTCTATGTATAATTCAATAAAAAATAAAAAAATTTTTTCTCTTCTCTGTGAAGTTACATACTGAAGTATACAGATGAAATGATAGGATACCTGGAATTTGCTTTAAAAGAACAGAAGGTGGGGGGTCAGGGGGAAGACACGTACTCGTATGGTGGTAGGTAGGGAAGAGGATAAAGAGGGGTGAAAAACGAATGAAAGACGATTAGAAAGACGTTGATATTGTTGCAATTATGTGGTGGGTTCATGGGTGTTCATATTTGTTGAAAATGACTATAATAAAAAAATTGTTAAAGGGAAGGCATGATTGCTACTGCAACTGTGCTTGCATATGAGCAACTGAAAGAACAGGGAGCCATCTGGTTGACCACGGAAAACCATAGTCACTGAAAGGGAAGAAATTAATGGTTGAACTACAGCAGCAACATGTCACTCTTTACCTGTTCCCCGTATGCTCAAAAGATGAATCTGCGGTTTTAAGAGTTCAAGAGCGCAGAGAGAGAGAGGCTTTTTTGATATTCGGTGGGCAGCGTACCTTCCAGGGTGATGGCCACATCTACTATATTCAAACAAAAAGATGACCTACTCAACATTTAAGGGCTTGTAAGACTGATTCTGTGTGTGTGTGTGTGTATGTGTGTGTGTGTGTGTGTGTGTGTGTGTGTGTGTGTGTACACGCGTTGATAACTCCAACAGCTACGCCACAAAATGCCATAACTAGGGAATTGGGTAGAATGCACTTTAAAAGAGATTCCAACATCCTCCCCCCTCAAGAACACTGCACCCGAGGCCTACTCAGGAAAGGAGAATGCTAAGGAGTTTCTAAGCACAAACTCTGAGCTTAGAAAGCCCACCCCAAAGAGCCGCAGAACGACTCAAAGCAAAGCTTCTATCTCAAGAACGTTAGCCGAATACTTCTTCCTATTGATCCTATGGCTTTGAGGAAATCAGAGCTCATCTCACACAGAGTTAGGGAATCCTGAATGCAGAGACATGCCCTGTTGACCAGGCCATGAACTCTACAGAAGAAGCAAGTGTAAATGCTCTGCCGACTACATTTTGACCTAATAACAATCCCTTGAAATGACCAAAAAAGTCTTGGTCACCTGTTACCTGCCTTGTACAAAGGGCAAAAGAAAAGCAGCCATCGCCTAAGCTGAAAGATGAAAAGCCTGGCGGAAAGGGGGATCAGGTGCGCTTGGCTCCCCCACCCTGTTCTGCAGAGCTCACTTGCTAATCTATTACTGAGAGGCGGCCAGCCAAAAGAGTGTCTTTCACTTCAGGAATGTTATTTCAACAATGCAGCCATTTTCTCCCAATTCCAATAGAGTAAAAAAATTTGGATGCTCCAGAACATTTCTTATAAAAGAAGTTTATCAGTAATACTGTACTTTCTAACCAATTGTTTAAAAAACTATCTATTCAGTTTCTCTTTGGGTAACTTTCTGGTATATGAACGTATACCAGGTTAATAAATTTTTTAAAAAGCACTCAGTATACACAAGCACTTTATCAAATGTCCAGATGACAAGAAACTTTAAAAGATAATAACAAATATGCGAGGTTAACAGCTTGCGGGCTGGAATAAAGGGTCCAATCAAACACACACAGAGGCCCACAACCACTCGTTTTCTTCATTTACCTCATGAGACAGGAGATGACGCTCCAAGTATGGGGTCAGGTACCTGCATCTCTCAGGGGCTCTGACAGGACAGCACAACTATCCAAAACACTGAAGGGTTTGCTCTCATCAACAACTCTACCCCCAAATCGTGCCTTGCTACCCCAAGTATGGCCTGACAGACCGGCAACATCTGCATCACCTGAGAACTTGTTAGAAAGATATAGTCTCGGGCCTATTAAATCAGAACCTGCCTTTTAACCAAATTCCCAGGTAATCTATATGCACATGACAGTTTGAAAAGCATGGGATTAGGGAATTACTGTCAATTTGGAGGGAGGTTTCCACAGAGCTCTTCTGGGGACCTCCCCTGCTCCTCGTTTTTACTGATGATTCACATGAGGATATTGAAGAACCCTCATCAAATCCCAAGTGACACTAATCCAGAAGGAAACATTCAATTGCACAAGTCACCTCTTGGAAGACACCAGGCTTGACAGCAGAGCGTGTGGAAAAAATACAAGCAACTGGGGATTTAGTAAAGAAAAAAAAAAAAAAAGCACACTTGAATGAATTACTGCAAATCGGACCATGTCTAGAGAACTGGCTGCAAATCTGGCCACATTTTCTAACGGTGACTAACAACTAACTAGGGTCACAGACCATGGCGAGAAACTGGGAGCGCAAGGGGTCTGGGGACTCCGTCATGAGGAATGGCTGAGCTGGAGGACATGAAACCTGGAGAAGAGGGGACTCCATGGCGACACTGTGGTTGCAGTCACACATTTGAAGAACTGTCTCAAGACATTTCATTCTGCAAATGAGTTTGTGAGCATCTGCCCTGTGCCAGGCACTATGCCAGAGCTAAGGACACAGAGAGTGAGAACCAGAACTGATCTCTGATTTTCTCAAGTTTCCTGACAAGTGGGAGAAACTTGTCTGTTGTTCCAGAAAGCAGAACGACGGCTGGTGGGAGGCAATGGAAGTACAAGGGCACTTTATAAAGAAGCCCCTCTGGCCCGAGGCCTCAGCTTTGTAAAGTGAGCAGGCAGATGGGGCCAGGCTCCCCAGGTCCGAGCAGAATGGGTTAGGGAGGGAATGACCGCCTCCCAGTGAGTAGCCCAGGGGACCACCAGGCCAACGCTAATATTTCAGGGTTGCAGGAATAACTGGGGCCAATATCGTTAATCAAAAACAAGGTCTGTTCAGAATTACACTACATTCGATTTAGCCAAGAACACATTTTTGAAAACTTAATCACATTAGGGTTTCAGCGAAATTTTGTGTGCAAATGTAAGTGATGTTCAATCTCTCTTTTAACAATAATTTTTAAAACCTAGGATTTAATTTAAAAAAATCAACATTTTAAGCACTAACTCTGATTAATGACTTATTTTAATTATAATCTTGCTTCTCTCAACAACCCCTAAAACTATTTTAATGTTCTTTGATATACCTTCAGAGATGCTCATCCTACCTCTGAGAAATTATCCTTAAAAAATAATTCCTGGAGCTTACATTCTAGTAGAGGAGACAGACATATGATTATAATTCAATAAATGCTACACTGAGGAAGTAAAAATAATAATAATTCCTTTCCCTCTGCGTGAAAGAACAAAAGAGGGGGGGATGGTGAAACTAGATGTGAACAATGTTTATAAAAATAAATAAATAAATAAACCAATTAAATGTTCAACAAAACTGCCAGTCTTTTTCATGGCATGAAGCAGAATAAAGACAATAATATTCAACAAGTAGAGAATATTCAAGGTAAACTGATAAACTACTATAATTAGAGCAACATGAAAAAATACAATGACAAGAAAATAATATAAACTTATACAGTTCTAGCCATGTAAAATTTATACATGCATGCAACGAAAACTAGAAAATTTTTAATGTTTATTTTCTAGAATGTTACAATTCCTCTTTTGTAATTTCAAATTTCTATTCCACTGTTGATGGTTCAACAAATACATTTATAATAAATGTATTAAAAATAATTTTAACTCATAAGTGTAATAATTTGTACATTAGCAAGAAATGAAATAACAGGAAACATAGCTTGATCTTAATGTTCAATTGGTTCTTTGTCTTTTATGAAGCTATTTAAGTTCATAAACAACCAAAAGTAAAAGGTAATGAGATTCGTGTTATGAAAAGTGCTTAACATTTGTGGAAAGTAAAAAGGACTTTGTACAGCAGCCGCCCATGAACTCTGGGTAAAAGCAAAACTAAATTTCTGGATTCTATTTTGCTTTTCACCTTATTTGATCTCGCTTAACATCACTCAGGCCAAGTTGAGTTTTTTTCCTCTGCTTTCCCCTTCTCTCCAAGTTCACAGACGTGAAGGAATAAAAAATAAAAATAAAAAGCTCTTTTACAGTCCTCCCCTGTTCTCCAAGCGATGCCATGAACTGTGGCTTTTTGGAATGGGCTCCCGAGAGTCAGCCGTGAGGGATACCTGGCTACCATTTGTCACCACAGGGATCACCAGGACTGAACTGATTTAAGGCCAAGTGATTTGGGTTCAAGTTTTCCACATCTATAACATGAAAATAATACCACTTACTCCCAAAACATGATTGTGTCATAAGAAAGTCCCTAGTACATGGTGATACTCAAGAAATGCTTATCTCATCCTTTTCCCACCTCCTGCTACACACACACACACACACACACACACACACACACACACACACGTGCGCGCGCACACACTCAGAGTTCTGCCCTTATGAATTGCACGGTTCTTATCTAATATCTTCCTGTGGACTCCCCAGATGCACTCTCCACCCTTCTCTACCTTGCTCTCTACCCCAGCAGGCTCTTTTCGGATCACATCAACAGGCCTGTGCCTCTGACTTCTGATTGAGCTTGTCCAGTGCTGAATCCCAGAGAGAGATTAGAAAAAGGAAATGGGGTGGGGGTTGGGGCGAGGGAAGTGGTGAGGTTAGGGAATTTATTCTGCTTGTGTATTCCTCAACCAAAAGTTACTGCTCCTCTCCAGGTGGCCTCTTGTAAATGACAATCCCTTCTGGCTTCTGAGACCTCTTTATCTATTAGTCCCACTGGAGCCGGGGGTGGGCTCAGCTCCACAATGACCATAGCCCGGGGTTCTGGCTCTGTCCTTTGTGACTTCCTCTACAGCCTACCCACACCTCTTTAAGTAAACTCCCCTGGAATTAGCCTAAATTGAGAATGTCAACTTTTCCTGTTGGGACTCTCACTGATAAAGCCCCATCTACAGCATTCCAGATCACAGGGAGAAAGGGCAGTTCTAGGGTTCATCTCAGGCCAGGGTGCACCCAGGCAGGACCACATGATTCTAAAATGTCAGACTCATAAGACTAGCTGTGCTCCCCCAACAGGCCTGAAGGAGGCCCACAGCTGAGAGCCACCCTCCTCAGGCCACCGGGGAATTAATACCAGTTCCTAAACTCTTGGGGGAGAAGTTCTAGGCAGTCCCATATTTTAATTCCTCAGTTCAGGCTGAGTTAACAAGTCCTACTTTTATCCCAAGTCAATAATGGTGTCCAACTCACCAATCTCTTAGGGACTGGGGGAAAAAGAAACAGCGGCCTCCCCAAGTTCCACCTTCCAACTGTGCCACTGTTTCAAGTGTGTCATTGGGAAATAGGGCACAAGGACTGACTCGCTAGCACCAAAAGGGTCATTTGGACCTCTGAAAGAGTGGGGAAAGAGCAAGGACTGACCAACTGCCCTCTATCCTCATCCCTTTATCTCCCTCCCAACTCCCAGGAAATGAGGACACTGCGGCCCACAGAGGATAAGTGTACAAGGCAGAGCCCCGGCTGAATACAGGTATCTGGCTACCAGCCCAACTTCGACTACAGCAGCCGTACTCGCTCCCATTTGGTCTGTGCTGGCCAGCTGCCCAAAAGCAAATCAAAGATTTAATCCTTAGCCTACCTAGTGTAAGATGGACTTAACAGTGTCTGGAGCGGCCCTAGCCATTCCAAGACTAAAGAACTCACAGGATTTCATAATTTTTTATTGGGTCTGGAGACACAGAACCAAGGACCTCTGTTCTACTGTCAGCACCCACCATGTGAAGAGCACTCCTCTAGGCACCCTGGTGAGTTGCAAAATATTATCGGATTCTTTCTTCTTTTAAATTTACATTTTAATGAAAAGACCAGACAGCTAAATAGGAGGCACAGTTCAGCTCGGTGTGCCCTGGTGTTAGAGAAGCATTATCGTGGTGTGTTAAGAGCTCCAAGTCTGGGTCGCAGTGCCACATGTGAAACACAGGGCGAGTCCCGCCCTTTCTAAGCTTCAGCTTCTTCACAGTACAGATGAGGTAACGGTACCTACTATTACTGATATCATTATTACCAGGGTTGTTGTGAGTACTGAACGCCTGGCACATGTAACAGTCCTTGGCACAGTGGCTCATGCTGTGAGGGCTCAGTCAGCGCTAGCGCTTATTATCAGACTCAGTCAGTGTGTAAGTCCCTCTGGCCAGAAATCAAATTCTACAGCCTCACTGGCATTTACCTGCTCCCCAGGACTTCCAAGCCTGTGCTTTCTTTCAAAGAGAAGTATATTACAATATTATCGAATGTACGAAATGCTTTACTGTTAAGTAAGATCACTGAGATAAAAATATGCCATTAAATAGACATATTAAAACCTCCACTCCGAGGTGGCTTCCACAAGGGTGGGTTTCATTTGAGAGTAAGTTCACCAAGAGACTGAGTCACCAGAAAAAGCTGACAAAACCTTGGCATCCTCTGTTAAGATTGCAAGGTACAGAATAAGGAGGTTACATCTGAGAAAGGCTAGAGAACAAAAGGGAAGACGATAGCTGTCTCTTCAAGTACCTGAAAAGCTGTTTATGCTACATATGGTGGGAAAGACTCACTCAGTAAATCCAAAGAGTCCAAGGTCACAAGACACAGATCGTAGCTTCCTGTGAGGAAGACCGTTCTCAGGCTAACAAAGAGGTCCCCCTCATAAGAAGGGGAGTTGGCACCTCACTAGTGGGCATTCTGGAAAGCCCTACGTCATTTCCTTTCTGAGTCTACAATCTGCCGTCTTGTTTAGACACCAGAAATAAAACATAAGTGGAATCAATAGAGTGTGGCTTGTGTGCACGCATTTCTCACCCTGATAACAATAAACCTTTGAGAGTGAGTAATATGGGGGCTCAAATTTAGCCCGCTATTACACATCCTTAGTCTTATTTTCATTTGAGAGCAGTTTATAGTTAAAAATAAATAACAACCCCACAGTTTTTTCTTAAAAAATAATCAGCCCAATGCTACAATTAGAAAGGCACAAGGACAGCAAAGCAAACAAAAAAGCACAACCTGTAGCATTATTTCGATTGATGAAGCTAAGAGTTTTGTTATGTCAAAGGCATCTCTGCTTTTTGCTCTGTGAGACTCAGAAAACTAAACACTGGGAAGAAAAAAATCAAGGAAGATTCCAAAACTCAAGCCACTGGGAAGAAAGTGATTCAACATTTTATTTTCTTTGTTCCACCTGCCAAAAAAGATAAAGTGGGTTTGGAACTGAGAGAAAGACAAAAACAAACAATTCAAAAGAGTAGAAAAAGACATTTAAAAGAGAAGCATGCAAGTTTACAGACATTCGCTACCCAGAACCTTACTGAAATTCCAGATGTGTGACTTGTATACATACCGAAGTGTACACTGCCCTGTCTCTACCCATCTCTTTGTCATTCACATAGCGAGTGGTTAGCAAGAGGGCAGGCTCTCCAGGCAGGAGCTCGCCTTTCACTCAACCTGTCTGCTGCCCCGGAGGACTCTCACAATCCTGCCCAGGAGAACGTTAACGCTCATCGCCATGGAGGCGACTGTGCTGTCAAAGCCAGGATTGTGGAATCACAAATATCAGGGACGTGTAACATGTTTGGGGGTTGGCGCGAGGGAGTGGAGAACCAAGTTACTGGGCAGTGCGGGTCTCTGGAATCTCTTCCAAAGCTATTCGTATTCTTAAATTCTCAATTTTTTTTCCTTTCAGAATGTGGAGACAATTACTAATTCTTTCGAGTTAAATTAATCCCTCCTGTTCACAGAAGATATTCTACCAGTATTCACAGCCCTCGGACTCGGTGAGAAATGAATGCTCTACTAAAGGACATACAATCAGGTGTAGATGCCTTCATTATAAAGTGTGGCTTTCACCTCAACTGGAGAAAGCAATCTTTGTCCTAGATCACAGGGTATTTTGTGGTAATCCTATCCTTCAAGCACTATTAGACTGGGGAGATAAATAAGTAAGCAGGGTGCTAAGTGCTATCATATCCACTTTATGCTCCAGGAGAAATGAAAAAAAAGGAGAAGTGGCGCCTAACCCAGCCTGAGGGGTCAGGGAAGGCTTCCTGGAGGAGGGGGCACCTGAGACGAAGCTGGAAAGGCAAGTAGGCATTGGTCTAGAGCAGGGGTTGGCAAACTGCGGCTTGCGAGCCACATGCGGCTCTTTGGGTACGTTTCATCTCAAAAGTTTGCTGACCCCTGGAAGAGCCAATCCCATCCTTCACAACAATTTAAAAATTGTTTGAGAGCCATAAGTATATTTTCACATAATCACCATTATGTGAATAATATCCTTGAAAAATTTTATAAATGAAACTATGATAGTTTTACTTTCATTTTCAATTTTACTTCAGAGCCACATGTACGTACCCAAAGAGCCGCAGTTTGCCGATCCCTGGCGGCTCTTCATCTCAAAAGTTTGCCGACCCCTGGCCTAAATGAAGTGGGACGGTATCTTTCTATTCAGAGAGGCACAGAGAAAACCCAGGAGGACCAAGGTCAGAGGCTGGGGAACGCTATCATTTCAGGGCTGGCCTGAGGACTTGGGGACTACCAAGGAGCCAGGGGATGAGGGCGCAGACACACAGAGGGCTGGGGAGGAGAGCATCTCCAGGCAGGAATGGCTCACAGCATGCCTGGATGCCAGTCAAGCCAGGCGAGGGCCACAGGCCTGGACTTGGCTACCCATAAAGGGCCTCGGGTGCCCTTTGCCCCAAGACATTTCAGGGAAGCGGCGGTGACAGAGGCCACAGCACAGTCGGCTGAGTGGAGGAGGTGAGGAAGCAGAGACTGTGGATAAGGCTACTCGCAGGAAGCCTGGCTGAGGACAGGGAGTAAGCTAACAGGAAACACAGGATCAAATTTTCTTCACTGGCCTGAACCTCTTGCCCTGAGCTCCAGGCTCACTTCTGCTCTTGAATTCCTCCTTGTCTCTCACCCACTACATTCATCATACAATGTGGCCTCCCCTCCACCCATTGTACATACAATAGCCAGAGAGGTCTCTTTAAAGTATAAACTGGGGGCCGGCCAAGTGGCACGTTGGTTAAGAACTGGCTTGGGACGCCAGAGGGCCCCAGTT
The DNA here is from genome assembly GCF_001890085.2 of Hipposideros armiger. NCBI lineage: Eukaryota > Metazoa > Chordata > Mammalia > Chiroptera > Hipposideridae > Hipposideros > Hipposideros armiger. Next base: position 1,375,714 of record NW_017731381.1, read on the forward strand.
CGGATCCCACATATGAGGGCCAGTGACACTGCCCTCTACAGCTAAGATGGTGAATGGCAGCTCGACCTGGAGCCAGGCTGCCATGGGTCACCGGCGACAGCATAGGCTGCAGCACCTGTGGCAGTGGGTTGCCATGGGCTACCGTGTGTAGCCAGCAGCCAGCGTGAGCGGCCAGCAGCCGCTGTGGGCGGCCGTCCTGAAGGCGACGACTGATCTGCCTCGCCCGCGAAGAGCGCAATGATGGTGCCAACTTGGGCCAGTGAAGCAACGTCCTCCACAACTAGACTGAAGAACAAAAGGACAGCAACGTGTCTGTTCCCTTTCCCCAATTCCCCAGTGCTGTTCCCATCCCACAATTCCCCAATAAAATCTTTAAAAAAATAAAGTATAAACTGGACCACCTTACCCCCCACTCAAAACGTACAAGGGTTCCGCGCTGCCCTTGGAGTAGCATCTTACTCCCTGCAGCGGCCTGTCTGCCCTGTGTGGCCGGGCCCTGCTTCCTCCCCCAGCATCTTCTCCTGTACCTCCCTCCTGCTTGTCATGGACCACCCTGCTCTTCTTTCAGTCTCCAAGTCCTTTAAGCACGTTTCTGCCTTAGGATCTTTGCTCAGGCTGCTCCCTACGCCGGAAGTGCTCCCTCTTGCCCTCCCTCCTCCTACCTAAGCTGCCAAAGGATGAGTCACCTATAAAAGAACAGCCACCACAGAGGTCCTGCTCCACCCTGTGCCCAGGGGTTCACCTCAAACCCACTTCAGAGTCCAGGTTTCCAGCTTTCCAGGTGGGACAGCTCCTGGCTCTCGCCTCCAGGGGCTTTGACAGCAAGACTCAAGCCCTAGCTCATTTCTCTGCTGCCTATTATCAGTCGTGTGGCTTTTGTCAAGGCAACACCTCATCAGTTTTCTTATCTGGAAAAACATAACCAGTGTCTGCCTCCCCAACTGCTAGGAAGCTCATCTCAGAGGGTCTATAAACACCCCGGTTCTCGCCCATCTGTCTACCCTAAGCCAGGGGTCTCTTCCACATTTGTAAACTTGCCTTCACCGGGAACCAGTCCTTAGGCCCCTCAGCTCTTCCAAGCTCTGTCCATCGAGGCAGGAGAAGGGGCCTCGCTGCTCCGTTCTAGGGCTGCGCAGGTCCTGCCTCCGCCATTTTGTGCACTCTGAACCCCACACACCTCAAATGCATCTCCCACCCAGTGACTGCCTCCTCTCCACCATCACTCCGTTAGCCTCAGTCACCAGCTCCCATCCCAGGTCTGGTGCATAAAAGCCTCCCAGGCAATCGTCTACTCCTTCTCTTCCCCTACCCTGCTGGCTGGACAGTGACACCCAGGGCGACCTTGGAAATCATGGTTTGAAGATGGCAAAGCATCCAGCAGCCTGGGCCCCCACCACCTCCACTGCTAACTGGATTTGAAATAAGCATGAAAATGCTATTGTTTTAAGCCACTGAGATTTCAACAGGGTTTATCTGTTACAGAAGCTAGCATTTCTCTCTGTAATACAGGATGAATTGAATCATTGGAGAGAAAGGAGAGGACTTCAGTGGTAAAAAAGGAAGTTCACACAAAAGCCTGCGCTAGGATAGGGAGCAAGTCAATGGAACTGTAACAGCTATATACGATGTCAGAGGGGGAGTAGATTGGGTGGTATAAATGTCTAACTAGTATAGTTTTTTGTACACCTGAAACTAATTTTAAAAACCCCACAAACCTGCGCTAGGATCACTCATGGCCTGATGACACCAGCTCCATTTATATATACTTATCCTCGTCAAAGTATTTAAAAAAGCATTTATCATCTCACACAACCATCCTCATCATCACTTTGTTGTTGTTGTTGTTGTAACTAACAGTTTACAAAGGAAGAAACAGACTTAGAGAAGTTAAGGTACATCCAAGGTCCCATAGCCAGTAAACGGAGGCGCCAGCCTGGACCACAGGACCCGACTCATAGTCCAGTGGCATTTTCACATCCAGTCTCTCAAAGCCACATTCTAATGCTACAGCAGAGAGGCTCTTGGCTGAAGCACAAGGGTGCTGGAATGAAACAAAAAAGGTAGGTCGTCCGACAGAATTGGTCAAAGGCAGACTGAGGAGGACTTTATAAACATCAGACTGTGGAGGATAACTTTCATCCAACAGACAGTGGGGAACAATGGCCAGCCTCCGCGTTCATGCCTCACAGCAGTCATTTTATACTTTCACCTCTGTCTTCAAAGACCTGACTGCTCCATCTCCCCTTGGCTGTCACTTGTTGCCAATGGTTCACTTCACAAAGAAAACAGAAGCTTTAATGAGGGCAAAACTTCCGGCCCCTATCTCCCGTAGACACATCTGCATCCCCAAATAGCCTCTTCTTTCCATCCCTCCTCTGGCCACGTGACGGCCCATCCCCTGAGCAAGTCCCTCCATCCACGGAGAATGTGATCAATCACTGTCCTCTCTCTCCCTTCAATCTCTGCCTTCTTCCTTTCTTCTAGCGCCATCTCTTCAGCCTCTGAACATGCGAGCGTCCCTTCTGCCCTAAAATCACCTCTCCCTCAGGAAGCCCACTGCCTCTTATCCTCTTACTTCAAAACTGAGCTCCTTGAAGAAACAGCAGCAGCAAACATGCATCTCCACTTCATCACCATGGATTCTCTAGTCCACCCTCTGTAATGTATTAGGACACTAAAACTGTCACCTCTGATGATACTATGTAGAGCTAAGTTCAATGGACATATATCAACCTTTCTCTCAACCTCTGTATGGCTGCACTCCCTCCTCCTTGAAGCTCCCCCTGCCTTGGTTTCCCTGCCTCTCTCTCCTGATCCTCCCCTGTCTGCTCCTTCATGGTTGCCTTTGCTGGCCCCTCTTGCTCCACCTTTCCCCTAAATGTTGGTGTTTTCTTGGAGTTCCATCCTGATGCTTCCTCTTACTTTACATATCTACTTTCTCTGTTTGAAATCATCCGCAAACATAGCTTCAACAGACAGCTACACACTGGTGACCTGAAAACATATCTCCACGGCCTAGACCAGTCGTGTGAGCTCTCCATACCCTGCTTACATTGGCCTGCTGGGGTCTCCATATGGTTCCATGGGCACCTCAAACACAACATGGCTAAAACCACACTAAGCATCCTGCCTACCACACTTGTTCCTCCTCTCTCTCCACGGATAATGACAGCATTTGTTGAGTTCTGTATCAGTCTGGATTCTCCAGAGAAACAGAACCAATAGAATTAATGTGTGTACTTGTATGTATGTATGTATGTATGTATGTATGTATACACACAAATGAAGAGGCTTATTTTAAGGAATTGGCTCACGCAACTGTAGGGAGTGACAAGTCTGAAATCTGTAGGGAAGATCAGCAGGCTGGAAATTCAGGGAAGAATTAATGCTGCCATCTTGAGCTCATGGCCCCCTCAAAGGGGCACTCTGGAATCAGGGGCTGGCCCTCTCACCGCAATATTTTCACACTCCATACGATGCCTGACACACAGCAGCAGTTCAATAAATATTGGCTAATGGCCACCCAGGTAGAAAGTGAAATGCTATTAAATGAAAATGGGGCAAAAGGATGTGGAAGGCACTGAATCATGACGAGGAAGAATCAGGAAACTTGAACAAGGGCTGCGCTATAAATCAAGACATTGCGTGGCATTTATTGGCCAGAATTACCTAACCTATTACTGAACGAGGATCGTCACATAGAGAGGTGCATGTGCATTCCAGTTCTTTATTTGAATGTCTCAACAGCCCTGTGAAGTTGGCACAACAAAGAAAAGGCCACGTTTTATAAGTAAACTGAGGTTCAGAAAGACCAAAGGTCTTGTCCAGGTTTCTAGAGGAAATATCTACAATGCGAGGTCTGAGTTCCGCAGTGATGTGCAGGTAAGAGACGATATAAACAACAGAAGGTCAGACCAAACAGAAACCACGACATTCAAAGCTCCTTATGTACCGAAATCTGCAAAAACCACAGATATCTTCTAGTATTTACAAAGGATACTCTTTATTTTGTTATAATTACGGTTCAGATCATTTTTTTGTCTTACTGCACTATCATTCTATTGTATGAATTAGATGATTAGCATTACCACATACCCATTATTGTAGTAATAAATTTCTAGCTACATAGTAAGTACCTAGAAGCACTATTTTTCGAAATAATGCAAGTATGTATTAAATCTACAGTTCTTTAGGGATGACTAAGTAGCCTATATTAACCCCAGGCACAAAATATAGCTAGTTTTCTTATTCATTAATAAACATTATTACAACTAGTAAACTATTAATACTATTTAGTCCAAGTATTGTATTTGGTGGTTCTCTGAAGCCATGACGTACTGGACACTCTCCATTAGCTATTCCTATTAAGCAAGGAGGGGCTGATCACCCCACCTATATTTGCATATATAGTAACTTGACCTTTTCAAAGCTCTGTTCTACATAGTGTCATTTAAGTCTTATAAAAGTCTTATGAAACTTTTTAAAAGGTGTTTCATTCCAGTTGACAGAAAATAGAGGCAAATGCCTGAGGTCATGTAATTGATAAAAGGCAAAAGCAGAACTAGACACCAGGACTTTCTGCCCCCGGCCCAGTCATTCCATAAATCTATCGTGACTTCCTGGCCATGGAGCCACCGGACTGTAAGTGGCATGAGGTGAGAGAGTCAGAAATGAGGTGGTGAGTGTTCAAGAGGCCCCCTAACCTGGCCGACTAGTCCTTTCCTAACCGGGCCTCACCAGCATCACTTAGAGCTCCATCTGCCCCCAATGCCTAAATCACATCCCACGTCTGACTTGCCCCCCACCCGTGTCTAGCACAGTACCTGACACATAGTAGGCACATAGTGTAAGTGCATTACTGGTGAGAAGCGGAACCCATTTTCTTAGAGCTGCTTTAGTCACCTGCATGGTTAAATGAGGCATATAGCATTGCCAAATAGCTTGGCTTTTAAAATGCTATTGGCATTATCAGAAATAAACAAAAAAGGGAAACACTATCTTTTCAAAACTGCTTGTGTTGATTCCCAAGGAGATCAGAATTCCGAGCCAGGGGCCCATTTCAGCACAAAAGGTTAGCAAGCCGTATGTTTTTCAGCTTCCTGGAAAATTAAGTGTTGTTTTGATGGGGCAATTGGAAGACTGAAAGGAGAGCCTTAACACAGGAAAGGAAAAACTGCAAGGTGGCAGGCGTAATCACCACCACTGCAAGGCTGGCACGGTGGTCCAGCCGTAGCTAACCTACCATGGCAAGAAGTGGGATTGCTAAAGGAGTGAGGATTCACCTGGAGGGACACACGTCAGCGAGTGAGAGCCCACTCTGTGGCAGTGACAGACAGCTCTGAGGCAGGACAAGCCCAGAAACGAGGCATCCAGGGGCTTCCGGCGGAAACAGAAACCCTGGGCACAGCTTCCCAGGCTTCCTGTAAACCCCTCTTGCTCAGCGAGCATGAGGGAGCACAAGGAGCAGCCGGCCTCCTGCAGTTCACCGTGGCGCCAGCCCACAGGGCTCTTCTACCTTCACTGCCAGCCATCCCTGAGACAGAGGCTCGGAAATGAGACGGGGAGTGTTCCAGAGCCTCCCAGCCTGGCGGGCCGTTCTTTTCCTATCCAGGTCTCACCAACAACACTTAGAGCTCCATCTTTCCCCAATTCCTAAATCACATACCCAAACGTATACCTTCCATTATCATTCTGATTTTCTATCATCACCACAGCATTATACTTCTCTTTGGGGATTTGAAACATTCACGATGATCCCAAGATGATTTTTAAGGGCTTTCATAAAAGCCCTTCTCCACCATACATTCCTAATACTTTGTATGTTAATTACAGAGACAAGCTATCCAAAATAATTGAGGAATGAGGCATTCTGGATGAGTGAGTCATTGAGATAACCCAAAGCTAATTCGTTAAGCACCAAAATATTTCTGTCTTCTTGCTAACATAAATGCCTTAGTAAACAGAGAATATCAAATATAATCGTTCAAAGTTCTACCCAGCCTTCGAGATCCAGTCTGATTACAAACACTCCCTGAAAGCGTGCTCCCATCCCGTCTTGCCACTTCCATCCACCACCAGAAATAACCTTTCTTTTGTCTGTGACCCTACATTTTGGTTATACCTCCTTCGCAGCACACAGCATGGTCTGCTAGAGGTTAGAGATTTAAATGCACCCAGCCTAACTTTTAAAAACTAAGCTTCTCGAGACCAGGGACCCTCTTTTTTAACCCCACGGGGCCTAGTTCACAGCAGGCATACAAATACTTCACAAATGGAATATCTCAGTGAGTCAAGCACTAGAAAGAGTGCCACAACGCAGGAAAGCCTTCAAGGGTTCCTGAGCTCTGCAGGGCAGGAAAGTCTGATATTAGAGACCATGTTACTATCATTAAAATACTCGGCCTCTGGTTCAGTGTTTCTCAGCTTTACAAGGAAATATCTGACTAAAAGGGAAATATACCCTGAATTCCTACTGTCTTCTAAAATAGGATTACTTCTGATCTCAGCTTGCAAACTGAAAGTTCTGGTGGAGTTCACTGCTAAATCTCCACTGCCACATTCTCTAGGGCTCAAGATGTGCATGCAAGTGGCTCCCTGCTGTTCGCCAGGGAGATGAGACAGCGAGTGGAAGGATGTGGTAAGGGGCAGGAATACAACCAAGAGGCTGTGCCGTGTTTGGCACCCAGTTCACCAGTCTGAAAGCCAGGCTTCTCAGGACTAGCAGTGCTACAAGGAAATAAGAAATAGAACACATGCTAGAGCAAATCAACTTTTAGGCTCAAGGTCCACAGCAAGCACTTCTACAACATTCTTTTCCCTACGCTTCAGTGTTTGGGTATGACAAGCCAGCTGGTAAGTATAGTTTAAGGATTCTCAACACTGCAACTCAAACTCAAAACCTCCTTACTAGCAATAGGGGATTCTAAGCCGTCAGCCAAGACAGGCTAACTCCCAAGTTCCCCTCACGCCCCAGCAGCTATTCTTTTGCAGGATTTCTCTCCCTTGTCATGAAAAGGAACAGAATTTTCTTGGTGGAAATAGGGAGAATGGGATGGTAGGGCTACTGGTATCATGATATTAAGCATCTAATCATGTACACAGCCTCTTGGGGATAATAGCTGCTCTTGTCTTTGGCTTGTCATTGAGCACATTTTTTTTTAAATGAAGAGCGTTACAAAGTTTATTTGAAAATTCACAATTATAATCGGACATTTTAACATTTTCTCAGAAAATGAAAAACAATATTTGTTGGCATACAAAAGCTTAGAAAACAGTTCACATTTTTATGAAACACCTACAGAAATGTACGTTTGACAAAAAAAAAAAATTCCCACATACTTTTAACCACAATCAAATATCACTGAAACATACTGAGGGCATTACATTCAGCTACAAGTAACAGGGGATGCCATCCATGTCTTCCTAACAGGAGGAAGGGCTGGGTCGAGGCAGCCATGCACCAGCAGCAGACACAAGTGCCCACGGCCTCCTTCTTAAGCGCACCCCAGTAGAGCTCATGGTGAATCAGGAAAGCATCCTCGCTAGCACCGTTAGTGCATAAGGTGTTTCCTATACACATTAGACCTTACATGGATACACTCTAGAGAAGAGGGGAATCTGAGAGAAGCATGAAAGTCTGAACCAGCTTCCTGGTGGACACCCGGCGCTTACGGAAAAATACAAACACTGATGGATCTTTGAGGTGGAGCTTGAGAATAAATCAGTGGACAGCTACACCTCTCAGGAAAGAAATACCAGGCAGTTGGTGGTGGTTTAGAGGATGGTCTTGATTGGAAGGTCAAAGAATCCAGATTTTGCGTTGGAAGATGGTGTTCCCCTGGCTACTATGTGTCTGTCTGTCTGTTTGTCTGAATGGTGGCTCCAAAATCTGATTAATGCCTTTTTCGTGTTTGCCTTCTAAAATCTCAAGCAAGTGTGGCTATTAGTGAATTCTAACATGGAACCATAAAGAAGGTGGATTTCGGAAAATCGAGTTCCTAACATTACCCATGGGGGAGAATACCTCCAACTCTAGATTTTTGTTGCCCTCATCTTAAATCAAAATCTATCCACCAAGTATAGTCAGGAGGAAGCACAAAAAGCAAAGGGCCAAGTATGAAAACAATAACTTACATGAAGCTATATTCTTTCATAAACTTGCCACATATAAAATTTATTCCAACTATTTATTAGTCTGGAAAATAGAAAAAGGCTCCACTACCCCTTACCCCAAAAAAGGAGCTTTGCCAGAGGGAAAGGCAGAATATATATAATGGACCAGGGATATAAAAGATGCCACAAGGTCCTTAGGAAAATCCAAACACCAAACTATTCTTTTCCAGTGGCCCCTTAACACAGAACAAATACAACATTATAAAGAGATATTTAACCTAACAGCACGTAAAAATACACTTCAATTCACCCATGGATCTAACAGGCTTCAAAATGGAGAAAAATATTAAACGTTTTAAGGAAAAGGCACTCCCTATTAATCTTATGTACTATTGTTGAAAGACAACTCTCAGAATTCTCACATGCATATTCACTTCTGAAAGTGATTAGTAGAAATCCACAGTCCAATGATGTACTATAAACAGAGGTTCAATAAATACATTTACAACATTAATCAGAACTCTTTTTGTTGAAAGTTTCCTGGCACAATATACATGGATTAATTTCTATTAAGCTTTCTCATATTACTTATATTTCTATTTAACTTCTGTGGGAGTCTTCAAAAGTAATGGTGTATGGGCCAATTCAAGTCTTTCCCATGCTGTTTATATTCTAAACGTTTTATCCACTGAGTCCTTTCATGCGTTCGAAAGGAACTGGGATAACTGAAGCTTTTCCCAAATTCTGCAATTTTATATGGTTTCTCTCCAGTGGGCACTGTCACATGTCTTTGAAAAGTTAGTTGTGTGATAAATGAAGGCTTTCCCACAGTTCTTGCATTCGCAGGGTTGCTCTCCAATGAGTTCTCACACGTGTTTGTTAGAAACTAGGGCCTCTGCAGGTTTTACCATGCTGGTTACATTCAGTTTCTCTCCAGGGAGATTTCTTTCATGTTTTTGAAGATCATTGAGACAACTAAATGCTTCTCTGCATTTTTTACATACATGTGGTTTCTCTCCAGTCGGGATTATTTTGCATTATTAAGGATCTGGGATCTCTCTGTGTAGGCTTTGCCACCCTCCTTATAATCAGGGCTTCCCTCCAGTGTGAGTGCTTTTGTGTCTTTGGAAGGCACTGTAATATCTGTAGGCCAGCCCACATTCCTCACATTCGTAGGGTTTCCCCGTAAGATTTCTTTCACATGTTTGAAAGCTTGGATAACATCTAAAGGCTTTCCCACGTTCCTTACATTCACAGAGCTGCTCTCCAGTGAATTTTGTCTTCAAAAATGCGATACCATGTGAAGGCTCTTCCACATTCCTTACATGCACAGGGCTGCTCTCAGTGTGAGTTCGTTCATGTTTGGAAACCTAGATGAGAGCTGCACGTTTTACCACACCGCTTACATTCCTAGGGTTTCTCAGCTGTGAGTCCTCTAGTACATTTGCACAGCACTGTAATGCATGCAGGCTTCACCACACTGTTTACATACATAAGGTTTCTCTGCAGTGTGAGTTCTTTCATGCTTTCAGCGAGAACTAAGACAACTGAAGGCTTTACATTTTCTACATTCATAGCGTTTCTCTCCTGTGTGAGTCCTTTCAGGTGTTTAAAAAGTTTCAAATCTATAGGCTTTTCCACATTGTTGTTTTTCTTAATTTTATTGGGGAACAGTGTGTTTTTCCAGGACCCATTAGCTCCAAGTCAAGTAGTTGTTTCAGTCTAGTTGTGGAGGGTGCAGCTCAGTGGCCCATGTAGGGATGGAACCGGCGACCTTGGTGTTGTGAGCCTGCGCTCCAAACACCTGAGCTGACCAGCCGCCCCTTACAGTGTTTACATTGAAAGCTTCTCTCCATTGTGGGTTCTTTCAGGTACATGAAGTGAAGCTGAAGAACTGAATGTTTTCCCACATTCCTTGCTTTATAGGTTTTCTCTCCATTGTGATTTCTTTCGTGTTTTTCAAAACACTGGAGATAACAGAAGGCTCTCCCACATTCATTACATTTATCTGGTTTCACTCTATAAGTCTGATACTCATATGGCTTGTGTCCAGTTTGATATCTGATGTGCATATTTTGGGATGAATGATGCATAAAGATTTTTCCACACACACTGCATTCCCATGGTTTTACTCCAGGAAGAGTTTTCTTGTTCAGATTAAGATTTGAAATAAGGCCAAAGTTTCCTTCACACTAACTACCCTCTTTTCCATCACACACTCTCTCTACCACATAACTTCATTTCTAGATTTTCTGGGTCTGAGTCCTTCCTATGCAGATCACAACGAGAGAGAAGCTATGACACAGCCACCAGGGCTGTGAAGGGTAGGCAACACGCGATCCTGAGCGCGGTTGGACAGAGAAGGGAGTAAATGGTTTTTTTAATCCAGTATCTTCAGAGACAGAATTGTGTCACATAAGTTAATTTTATGGATAACTGAGGCGCTAAAACATGCAAGCTTATGAAGGAAAGCTTTCTAAATTGCATTACTTCCTTCTCAGCCTTTCTGAACCATAATTTGACCTATTCCTGTTGAACAAGATAACAATTATGATTAACTACTGTATTCAGAGAGGCTAACAAGACTGTTCCCTCTACAATGAATGTCCCCCAGCTGCTATCCTTTGAATTATTTTGTGTAGCGTTTCTGCCTCTGTCATCACCAGCTGTCTCTTCTTGCTTTTGTCAGTATTTTTGCCTCTCATAATAGGTCCCTTAATTCATAGCTTCTGATGTCAGATAGACCTGGAAAGGCCATCTATTAAGGGTCATGGGCGAAGGCTCATTCCCACGAGTGTCACCTTCAGACCCAGGCAGTTGGCTTCCAGACCGTATTTTTATCTACCACAACTGCATTTCCCAAACGTGCTTAATTAAAAAGAATTACCGAGTGTGTGTGTGTGTGGGGGGGGGCGGAAATGGGAGATAGAAAATTAATTCTTTGGCTCTCACATAGTAAAAATGATATCAAACAGCGGGTCCTTGNGGGGGGGGGGGGGGGTTGGGGGTGTGTGTTAAAACATGCACTCTCAGTCCCCTCTCCTTGAAATCCAATTCCTGGGGTGAAACCCTGGAACCTGTATTTTTCACACCCCCAGATGATTTCCATGACCAAGCTCAGTCAATGCTATGTGCCACCAGAGCTGCGATGAGATCGGGATTCCTTCAGAAACATAATGAACTGGGGCTAAGGCCACCCTTCCAGACAGACCTTACAGGTCACTGCTCTCCCACAGCCCTCAGGCAAAGCCCCCTGACCTTCTGGGGCCCCTGCAGGCTGCCCATAACACCTCTTCCTATTGCTGGTACTGCATTCATTGAAGACTGAGCACACCTTCCTTCTCTCTGCCCCAAATGTCCTGCCATCCTTCTGATGGCTTCTCTGGCCGACCACATGGATGACCCAAACAACTCTCCAGCCTCTCAGCTATTTGACCTTGACTTCACTCATCTCCACTGAATTCATTCACTTCAGCCATTCAGGAGGCACAACCCAGGAGCCTGACACGTACAATTATTAGTTGCTCCAACTCTGAAATCTTCCGCTTACGTGTCCCTCCCTAACCACAGCCTCCTATTACTCCATCATTCCATTACACCCATTCCTTGACCTCATCAGCACCTCTGCTCCTTTTGTCCTCCCCATCCAGCCTAGACACCTTTACCTACCATGTCAATCACTCTCTGGTCCTCTGTCCCACTGGCCTTCTGCTGCCTCCATGTAAACTCCAACCCTGGCTCAGTCCGATTACATGCCTTCTTTGCTCCTAAAACCAGGCCACTAAATGCTACTGGTGTCCCAATTAATCCATGGTCTCCTACCTCAGCAGAGCCCTACATACTGCCTGGAGATCATGGACGCTGCCCCAAGGTCACTCTTACTCTTCCCGATCTCAAGTGTATGTCAAATCTCGTTTTTCCTCTAATTTCTTCCCACTTTTACCAGACAACCTCACCCTCTATTTCATAGAGAAGATGGAAGCCACCAGACTGGTACTTGCTTATAAGCCATCCCACCAGAAAATGCAACGGTGCCCAGATATTCATCATAAGAATACCTGTCAAGCCCATTACACTTGTACTACTAGGTCTACTGTTCACTTGGTTATTTGAAGTAAGCTCCCTAGTGATAATCATTACTGAAGTAAGAAATAGTGGTGGTGAGTACCTTTTTGGTGAAAAATATAAAAATAGCCTGCCTCGGGCAGGCCCAGTGGCGCGTTTGTTAAGAGCTGGCTTGGCACACCAGCTCTGAGCAGCAGAGCCCCGGTTCGGAACCCACATGAGGGCCAGTGACACTGCCCTCCACAGCTAAGATGCTGAACAACAGCTCAACCTGGAGCTGGGCTGCCCTGAGTCGCCGGCGACGGCGTGGGCTGTAGTCCTCTGCTGCAGTGGGTTGCCATGGGCTACCATGTGTAGCCAGCAGCCAGCGTGAGCGGCCAGCAGCCGCAGTGAGCGGCCGTCCAGAAGCCGGCGACTGATCTGCCTCGCCCGGGAAGAGCGCAATGATGGTGCCAACTTGGGCCAGTAAAGCAATGTCCTCCACAACTAGACTGAAGAACAAAATGACAGCAACTTGTCTGTTCCCCTTCCCCTGATTCCCCAGCACTGTTCCCCTCCCCCAATTCCCCAATAAAATCTTAAAAAAAAAAAATAGCCTGCCTCTCAAAAGATCTCTCTACCCTGAGAATCTTTAAGATGGGAAGGAGTTTTAAAAAGAAGAAAGGTGCCTTACCTACAAGCATTTAACAAATTTAAATCTGAACATAAAGTTGCCACACATCAATAGATTATAAATCCCAAGCCAAATAGTTAATTCCTGGATGAGTTTTACAAATTCAAAACCGGAGTCAGTAAAGCAATACTGTTATGAACTCTTTCACTCTTATCCAAACTCTAATTTGTTGAAGGGTCTACAAGTCTTTTCCTGAGGGTTTTTTTTCCCTCCTTATAATATTAATAGCTAACGCTGATTTTTTTTTTGTATCATGTTCCTCACAATGACCCCGTGAGATAAGAACTATTCTTTTTCTCCATTTACAGCTGAAAAACTAGACTTAGGCATGTTAAATAATTTGCCCAAGGGCTTACAGCTGCAAAGTGACAAAAGTAAAAGCAAAATACAGAGACTGAACACAAACTAATCTATGTGCTTTGCATAGTGGTTATTATCAGAAACTTCCGAGGAAATGCAACATCTTAACCCAAGCATTCTTAGTTTTTATACTCCAATATATGTTTAGAAACACATGAGGAATCATCAAATATTAATATTGCATATTTCACATTCATTCATTCATTTCTACATTCACATCAGAAGACAGTAATGAGTTAAGAGGGACATTTCTACACTCAGATCATATAGATTCAAATCTTAGTTACACCACTTTCTTAGTTGTGTAACCTTAAAAATTACTTAACTTCTCTAAGCTCAATTTTCTCAACTAAAAATAGAAATGATAATGTAATAACCATCACCACGTTAGTTAAGGGTTCTCCCAGATATTTAGAGAGAATGCGTGAATGCACTTAGCAATGGACCTGGCACAAAGTCAGTCTCAAAAAAAAGTTAGCTGTTATAATAATAATTACTCAGAGTATATCGAAGCCCTGCACCTACTGGATTGTAGGCAGAGCACTGGGTGACAGGACTGCACCATCAACAGGACAAGGCTGCCCCTGCCTGCATAGAGCTTGCAGTCTGTTGGGGGAGTTAGACACTAAAGACATGAACTAACACATAAATGAAACATTGGGAATCCTGGTGAAGCCTAAGTGGGAAACGCACATGTACTGAGAGAGGGGACAACGGCGAGGAAGCTGCTGTAGATGGGGTGATGAGGGAAGGGCCCTCTGAGCAGAGACATTTTAGGTGAAACCAGACATTTGAGGAGGATCTTTCTATGAGGAGGGTAAGGGTGAAGGGAGTGCCGGGCAGAGGGAAGGGTTTTCACAGAGGAGAAGAACGTGGCATGTTTGAGGGACTGACGGCATGTCTGGGTCAACCAGACAGAAGCATGGTGAGCGAGGAGCGGAGGTTGCAGAGGGAGGCAGAGGCTGGACATCTCAGAATAAGAAGTGGGTGTGGGGCTAAGTGCAGTGGGGAGACACTAGCAGGGGTGGGGGGGACGTGATCTGTAATGTTTGGTAGGATCACTCTGGCTGCAGTGGGGAGAATAGGTCAGAAGAAGGCAAGAGTGGAAGCTGGGAGACCAAGTAACAGGTAGGGTCCGTCATCCAGCGGGGAGGGGACAGTGGCTAGATTAGTAGGGTGGGAAATGGAGGATTTGTGGTATTCTGGAGGCTAGGCCGACAGGCCACACTGCTGGCTTGGATGTGGGGTGAGGAATCAGGAGGAATCAAAGATGATGGTCAGGTGTCTGACCTGAACAATGAGTGGACAGTAATGACAATGACACAGGGAAGACTGGGGGAGAGGGGAGGAAGGGGAGAGGAATATAAATCTGGAAGTTTACAAAGAAGACTGAGAGATCCATCTTGGACCTGTGATGTCTGAGATCGCGGTGAGGCAGCAGGTAGAGATAACGAGGAGGCAGCTGAGAATGCAAGTGTGGACCCAGAGAAACGGGCCAGGCGGGGGTGGAACTGAGGGAGTCATCTGCATCCAGAAGGTATTCAACTCCTGGGAATAGATGAGATCCTTTAGGGAGAGAATATGATGAGAGAATGGAGGTAATGGAGTGAGAAAAGAGAAGAAATAATAAGAAATCAGGTGGGTAATCTAAAACTGAACATGGTAATGGAGCCCATAAAAACGAAACAAAACAAAACCCAGTGAACTGCCCCAAATATGTGCTCAATAAATGCCTGTAGAAAAATTAAAAATAAATTCTTAACACATTCGCTTTAGACCTTTAAAAGAATAAAATTTTCATGTAGGGTTTTTCCCCCAAGCTCTGTATATTTGGGGCATGAGAAAATTTTCTGAAGGTCTCTGTCTGGATCGTGTTCAGAGGAATCTTTTTCCTTAAGAGCAAAAGCAAGGATATTTTTTAAAACTCACAAAAATTAAAAGTAGCCTTCTTGAAATTCAAGCTTTTAAAACGCTTACTTTTACAGTATCATGCCTGTAAACATTCTACCTTAAGATACAATTTTCCCATCTTTATAATGAAAATACAATTATGTTTTATTACAGGTGTCATTTCATCCTGAAAGATGAAACTTGTACTTTCAAACAGTTCAAGAATCACATGAGAGATGTAAAATGTTCAAAAGATCAAGGATTTATTTTAAAATGTTAAAAACAAAAACAAAACACTTAAGTATACCTGCTAGGCCATCCAAGAACTGATAAGTAAGGAGTTGAAAAGGATAGAATTGCCAGGAAAATAAGTAAACATAACAGCTACTCCAAATGAAAACACATTAAAACTGTAATTATATCTCTAGGTATCTGTTGACACAAAAAACTCACTATGCTCTTGAGGCTTATACTATCACTGAGAACTACCAAACTGAAATCACAGCTGTAAACATAACTGGGATACTTTATAGGTTTCAAAGATTTCCAATGTGACACAAGGGAACATGCATAAGAAGGAAAGTCGGCAGCATTTGCCAAAAATGTTCCTTCCCTCAATTGTGAAGTTAAATCAAGACTGTAGTTCTTTTTAGGATCCTAAGACTCACTTTGCAAAATTCTTCTTCTCAGATATGTACAGGAAAGGGCTATCCTGTTATCCTGTTTCATGATATTAGCTATCTAAAAGCCTAGAAGGCCACCAGGAAGGTCACATGAACGGATGGATAATGAGCATTCATTCATTCATTCGTCCACTTAACCAATATTGATCAAGCACCCATACGTGTCAGACGCTTTTCTGGGCCCTGAAGTTATTACATCAGTGAAAAAGTCTCCCACTTCTGGGCTAATGGCGGGGAGGGGGAAGGAGGGGGGAGGAGGGGGGACAGACAATAAACCAACAAATACATAAGTCTGTATTTACCAAGTGGTGGTAAATGCTATGAAGACAAGTAAGCTGGGTTAAGGAGGAAGGGGAATGGGGTGTATTTTACACACGGTGGTCAGGGAAAGTCTCATAAGGTTATGCCTGAGCAGAGACCTGAGGCAAGAACCCTGATATCCAGGGAACAGAGTTCTAGGCAAATGCAAAGGCACTGAGGCTAGCATCTGCTTGAAGTGTTTAGGCCACAGCGAAGAGCTCCAGCCAGCATGGCTGGGAGAACGGAGAAGGAGGCAGCCTCGGAGGCCATGGCAGGGTCTTCAGGTTTTACTTTAAAACAAGAAACTATTGGAGTGCTCTAAGCGGAGGAGCTAACTTGCTTTTTAAAAAGATCACCAAGGGAACATAAGTTCTTACTCATAAAATAAAACAAATAGATAGCTCTCATAATCTATACGTGAAAAAATACAATAAAACAATCTTATGGTATGGTAGCATTTTTGTAGGAAAAAATACTTATACATGGGAACAAAACACTAAAAAGATAAATACCAAACTGATCTACTATGGTTTGTGGGATTGTGGGGCTTTTTCCTTAGGCTTTTCTTTGTTTTTCTAGTTTTCTGCCTTAAACATGAATTACTTTTGTAATTTTTTTAATGTTATCTTAAAGGAAAAAAATCTCTCCCACCATGAGACTGCCTTAGTCTGAAATCTTACGAAAAAAGAAAAAATAACATGAGGAACATTTTTCTCCAAAAATTACCCCATTGCCCCTGCAATGTTTGCCTGTTTGAAGCACTGAACAAATCAAGTGCTGTTCAAGGTATCAAGGTCACAAAACCAACTTGGTTAATATGTTTATCATTACATAGTAGCTCTGTCCTCTTAAAGCAACTTTGATACCATCTTTCCAAGGCAGCAGTAGAAGGCCCTTTTCATTAATTTCCTAAGACTCTTTGATTCTACTTTGCTGCTTCTGGATTTTTCCACTGTATGTCTCTTAGAAACAAATTAAGCCCAAATAAATTGTTCCAGCTAATGAAGTGTGCTTTTGGCTCTTTCCCCGGGGTTCAGAATTATCGGCAAAATCTCAAATTGTTTTTAGGGCGCCTTTTCTCTCAGTTTTGAAATATTGCAATACTAAGTTACTACAAATAAATAACATCTAGAGAACAACATTTTTAAAAAGCATGTAAAAAATGGAAACTACTGTAATCCTTTTTTTAAATTTGAGGATGTGTGGCGGTCTCATGAATAAAGGTACAGATAAAAACATACCAGTTTCTCACAGGGCACAAGCTCGGAGCAATCGCTGCTCAGAAATGCAAACCACGCAACTCAAAACGACCCAAGCTCTCCAACACTTTCCACCTGAGTCCCACATCCCATCCACTCCTCAATCACTTCCAACAGGCTTCTCGGAATAAAAATCCCAAACTGGGAAGAAGGTTTTGACAAGCCCCAAACTCCGCTCACACGCCGCTTGCGGCAGCCGGGAACCCAGCGCCCAGGTTCTCCGTTTCCGCGTGGACAAACAAGGGTCCCAGGATTCAGGATCCTACTGTACCCCAACGGGTCGAGCTCGGGTTCAGCTGCCTCCCTGGTCGAGCTGACGCTCTTTAGACCACAGGCAGGGGCTGGCCCATCTCCGCAGGACGAAGGGGCCCGCGAAGTTGGAGCAAGTGGCTCTGGCCGCCCAGCATCTCCGCCCCACGTCGGTCAGCCCGTCCTCCGCGCTCCCCTCCCGGCTCTCGGGCGCACACGCCACGCTTTCCCACCCTGCGGACCCTGGGACACGCACCCTCACACGGTCGGGCGGGCATCTGCGGACCCCCCGCTTCCCCTCCACAACCCCCTTGTTGCTCCTTTCGCAGCTGTGTGGCCCGTGATGGCTACGCTGACCCCCAAGATCGGTGGCACCTCACGCCCCCAGGACGCCCGCGCCTGGAGCTGGGGGCGGGGGTGATGACAGATGGGCGGAAGGCGGGGCCTCGGGGGGAAGGGGCGGAGCCTCCCAGCATGGGGGTGCTGGCGGCTGACAGAAAGACCCGGGGCAGCGGGCGGGAGGGGTTGGCGTACACTGCGGGCAGGGCCGGGGGTCAGGCGTTGGCGGGAAGCAGCTCGCACAAACACAGGGGGCTGACAGGCAGAGGGACGCACAGACACGGGGACTGACAGTCGCGGGGGCACACGGGGCTGACGGGCCGCAGCGGGCGCTCACCTGGCAGCTGCGGCGGCGGCGGCGCCCGTAGCTGGGCCGTTCTCCCCGCGCTCCGGGCCTCCCTCCCGGCGGGTGGCCGGCCGGCCGGCGCAGGCCCCGCTGAGGCAGCGGCGGCGACGCCGGAGCCGCGGACTGCTGAGCGGCGGGGACGCAGCTGCACCAACCGACTCCGGGCCGCTCGACTCGGCTCGACTCGGCGGCGCTCGGAAGCGCTCGGCCCCGCTCGGCCCCGCTCGGCTCGGCTGGGGCGTGGCCCGAGGCCCCCCGCCCAAGTCGCCTCTGGCGCCCGCGGGGCGGGGCGTTCGTGCGGGCGTGAGCCCCCTGACGTCGCGGAGAGCGGACTTTGTCCCGGGCGCATGCGCGGGCGCCGGTCATGCTTTTACCCATGTGGAACCTGCAGCGGATGGGGAAGAAGGGGACTGGAGCGGATGCTGTGGCCCAGAGGTTCCCGGCTTTTGTACTGCATATCCTGGTCTTTCTAGAGGACCACCTAAGGAAGGCCACACCAGGCTACACTTTCCAAAGGATGTAGGCCGGACAGGGACCAGGGGCCAGAGGCCTTCCCCTCTCATCCCCTACCCCAGCCCAGTGTTCCCCAACATGCGTCACCTGGGAGTCAGTCTTTCTTTTATGCCACCAACGCTTCACTGCAGTTTTGAAGCTCTTCTCTTTCCTAACAACAACTTCTGATAAATGCTTTCCTAACATTCAATCTTCAGGTATTTGAGAACTTCCAAGTATCAGTTAGCCTCCTCAGGTACAATAAATAAAGCTGTTCTTTCTTCACAGCCTCTGTTGTGTAACCTGTAACGCCTGGGATGGGACTAGGCCCTTTTCTGAGTTTGTCACATGTTCCAGGCACCGTTTTTGTTATGGGGCCCAAATACGCCCAGAAAGCAGTCCCCACATTTAGAAGCTAGTGATTAATAAACAGCAAGAGCTCTGCAGTCTGACATAACTGGGTTGGCATCCCAGATCTGCATTGTACTGGCAGATTAATAGTTGGCTGAGTGACTTTGTACATGGTATTTAATCTCTCGTCCATAAAAGGGCAATGAAAATATTAGTCACTGAGCCAGTAGGAATGATTGAAAGGATTAAATGACAGCACACATTTTCTGCACAGTGCCTCGTGTTCAATAAGTGAGGCTGCCTTTCACTTTAGGTTGCATATAACCTTCGGATCCTGAAAACCAGTGAACATGTACGTATACTCGTATGTTACGTATTGAGCAATATGTCACACTTCACACGTTCAAAGCCTAACTAGAAACTGCCCCCCAACTTGCTCCTTTACAATCTTCCCCACCCCAGTTAATGTCAATTCCACCCTTCTGGGGGCTCAGGAATCACCCTTGACTCCTCTCTGCCTATCATATCCCACATGCAATCTAGTAGCAACGTTTGTCAGCTCTACCTTTAAAGTAGCCTCATTTGAGCCCTCATCTTCTTTGTCCTAGAATATTTCAATAACCTGCTCCCTGCGCTCCCTGAAGCCACTCCGCTCTGATTGAGCTTGTTCTCTGGCAGCCAGGGGGATTCTGTTAAAGCCTAAGTCAAAACATTTGTCCCATCTCACTGAGAGCAAAAACCAAAGGCTTTTTTTCCCAAGGGCCTCCAAGATTCTAGATGATCCACACCCCTACCCTCCCTCACTATTCTAACTGCTTCTCCTTCCACTCTACCCCCTCACTCCATTCCAACCACACCGGCCTTCTTCCTGCTCCTAGAACATGCAGGCTCACTTTTCCCTCAGGACTTTTGCACGTCCCCCAAGAAAGGTGTGTACCCTTACTCCCAATATCTACTCAAAAGTCACCTCCCAGACAACTCTACTAAAATATCAAATCCCAACCCCAATCACTTTCTCTCCCTTCATCCTGCTCTATTTTTCCTCATAGCCCTTATGACCTGAATATCTTTTGTAATGTCCCAAGGGCAGGAACTTGGTGTTCTAGCATCTGGAACACGGCCTGACATGGTCAGGTACTCAATAAATATTCCTTGAATGAATAAAACTAGATATGAGATATGTTGTTCCAATTAACTTCATGTACTCAACAAACGTTTCTGAGCACCTGTTCCAATCCAGGCACTATGGGACACGGAGATAAACAAGGCACTTCCCTGACCACTGAGGAACTCAGTATTTCAGAGGAGACACACAGGTAAAGAAGTACTTCTGGAAGAAAACGCAATGTGCCAACTGCTTTGGGAAGCAGATACATGATTAATACCATTGGGTGGTCAGAAAAGTCATGACACATTTTTGCAACGAAAAACATAGAAAAAAAACATCACGACTTTTCTGACAACCCAATATATAGGAGAGTGTGGAAGGGCTTCCAAGAGGAGGTGACATTGGGCTGGGTCTCAAAAGTGGATAAGGAGGAGACTCCAGGCAGAGGAAACAGAATGCACTTAATATCAGTGTTAGGAGTTATGTCATAAATCATGTTTACCTGGGGATGAAAATTATTTTTTCTTAAAAAAAAAGTGTAAGCAGATTCCAGATGCACTCTATAATAATGTCATCTGCACTCACTCACGTTCTGATGAGCTTTCTCAAGCAGGAAAGAAACTGCCAGAAATATAGTTGATGTAATAGAATTACTACCTGAGCTCTAGTTTATTGGAAGGAGCTACACCTGTGACCTTTTTGGGTCAGGGTCCAGAGGAAAAGAACATGTGTCAGTTAGGAGTTCGTTGGCTGCAAGTACCAGTAACCCATTGAGCCAGTTTAAGAAAAATAAAAGGGGAACTTACCTTAAACCATTTTGGGGGAAGAGTGGGAGGAATCTCTCAGGCCAAGGGGGAGCACGCAGCTGGACTTCTGGATGAACTGGAAGTAGAGCAAGGTTTACCTGTAAGACTCTCTCTGCAAACTTGTTTTCTTTGCTTCTAGATAATACAATGGGAAATATGTCTGCCAACCACTCCCAAGTACATGACACATTTCCAACTTACCCAGAGAAAGACTAAAATCTCTAATCATTTCAATTTCCAAATCTCAGAGAAGAGGCTCTCATTGATCCAACTTGAGTCAGGTGCCACCCCACTCCCCCTGGCACCGATAATTACATTCCAGCTTACAGGTAATGTAGTTCACCAAGACCACAAAATAGGAAATTGTTTTGAGTTGAGGAGATATCTTAACCATTGATTTCATTTAATGAGAAAACAGAACCACTTATGGGACAAAACCTGAGAAATATTTGATTATTACACAGAAGATGATTATTGAGTTTCTACATAGTAGGGAGGCCTCTTTTTAGGTAGCAATCAAATCAGGAAGTTGTTCTTTTCCCAACAGAAAATGGACAAAAACTGGGATGGTCCCCATAAGCCCTCTGTAGGGGGTATTCTGATGGTTTCCTGTGGTAGTTGACATGAATGCTAGCCACCAACAACTTCGGGTTTGCTTCCCAGGCACATGATAGGATTGTACTTCCTTACAGCTTGGAGTCAGGAATGGCCACGTCACTTGCTTTTGTTGTAGTCAATAAAGGATGAGGAGAAGTATGTCACTCCCAGGTCCAAATTTTAAGAACTAGTAGACAATTTTCTATACTCCCTTTCCATCAGTAACAGCAACAGACAATGCCTGAGACAGTGATAGTTCCATCCGTCTGGGTTCTGAAGTGGGAAAACATGGAATAATGCCCCTAGGTGACCCACAGTGGACATGCAGTAGAAGCAAGACATAAACCTTTGTTGTTATAAAAACAAGGTTGGGGCTTGTTTTTCACCACAGCATCATCTAGCCTATCCTGCCAGATGCACCTTCCTAACATCCAGCCCATCTCCCCATTGTACAGCATTGAGACAATTTGAGAGGGATGGACCTCATCTCCCACATGTGGGTGTGGGCCCTAACTGTCCTAAGCCAGTTTACGTCATCTCATCCACCTTGTATTGACTGCTTCGGGGATAGCCCTATTACCCCAGCCTACATCTATCAGCACCCAACATTCATCTCATCACAATAATTGCATAAAACACTCACTCCTCATGTATCCCGGATGCCAGTAAGGAACCATTTGCTGCTGGCAGCTATTGTATTTTGTGACCATGAGAATGAAGATGAAGTTAACATATGGAATTGAGAAAGATAGAAAGAACTGAAGAGAAACAGAGTTGGAACGCTGATCAAGGCCTACCTGAATCCATCTACCAAGTAAAATTACATAAATCAATAAATTCCCTTTATGGTTGATTCTAATTTGAGTAGGATTCTCTATTATACTTGAAACCAAAAGCATTTCTAACAATGGATGTTTACTGCACAGCTCTGGGCAGTAGCCAGTGCTATAGACTCAGAGGTGGGAACCAGAGTCTGAGCTTTGAACTACAGGAAGAAAAGCTGAAAATTCTACCCGATTGATATGCGAGCTCCTTTTCAAGAATGAGTATCATAATGCAGGCAGAGCACAGAGGAGGAACAGGATGTGGCCTGATGTCAGAGCCTGTCTTGCCAGCCCTCACAGCTGGGGTTCTGCTGCTCCCATGCGCAGGCAGGCGAAGGCCAGGCCAGCCCAGCCCAGCCCAGGACCTGAGCCAGGCGTGATGGACAGGAGCCCAATCCTATCACAGGGTGGGGCTTGGAGTCACATCTTGTTTTATAAATATGCAATTTCTGCTGGACCAGAGATGAGCATGAGTGTCCAGCTCAAGGCATTGTCTGTCCCCACCCACCCTCTTGTTCCCAATAAATGTGTATTGTGTACCTACCATGTACCTGGCTTTCTGTTAGGTTCTGGGTATGCAGCAGTGAATAAAACCAGAGACCCTCCTGGAGCTTACAATCTAGTAAGTAAGGCAGACATTGGTCAGGTCATCAAAAACATAAATCTTACATGGGGCTGGTACCATGAGATCCAGAAATAGGAGGCTTTGGCCTGAAGATGTTTAGGGAAACAGTAGGTGTGAGATCTAAAAGGAAAAATTGGGGTTAAATTAAATGTACTAGTCTGCTTGGGCTGCCATAACAAAATAACATAGACCAGGTGGGTTAGCCAACAGCAGTTAATTTTCTCACAGCTTTTGAGGCTGGATGTCCAAGATCAAGATTCCAGCCAATCTGGTTTCTGGTGAGGCCACCTTCTTGACATGTCCTCATATGGCCTTACATGCGCGTGCAGCAAGAGCAACAGTGAGCTCCCTGGTGTCTCTTCTTATGACAATAATCCAACTGGCTCAGGGCCTCACCTTATGACCTCCTTTAACCTTAATTACTTCCTCACTCCAAATACAGCCACAGTGGGGGTTAGGGCTTCACCATATGAATTTTTCAGGGACACGTATATTTAGCCCATAACATTAGGCAGATAGGGGAAAGAGGAGTGCTCTCTGTCGAAGGACTGGGTGGCAGTCAAGGATACATAGTGATTTAAACAAACAGGAAGAAGGAACATGAACAATGAGGCCGATAATGGGAGGAGATGAGGCTGGAGAGGTGGACAGTGGCCAGCTCATATAGGACCTCACAAGTCATGGTAATAATTTGAGACAGCCTAAGAGCAATGGGACTTTATGGAAGTGACCTGAGTAGGGACAACATGCTGGGTGGAGAACAGACTGGAGGGCTCAGAATGGGTGCAGGGAGAACAATCATGAAGCTGTCACAAGTGTCCAGGCTCAGCCCAGGCACTGGTTGGCCTGGCAGAGGCCACGGTGCAGGCCCAGGGAAGAGAACCTACTTCTGGCCCAGGCAAACAGAGGCCTTGGACTGCAGAGTCACCCCCGGTCACATTCTCAGCTTCTCTGCAGTCCTGGCTTCTCCCCTGCTGTACTCCACCTGGTAGACCCTGTGCCATACATGGCCTCAGTAGGGACGGCCCATCTCTGAGTCAGCCTCAGTTTCCCTAGCCCTATCTGGCCCAGTCTGCCTTCCTCCTTTGCCCATACCAGACCACAATACAAGGCTCAGCAAGCTGCCCCCTGATCCAATACCAATCCAACAACTGCCCATCCCTTCTCCAGACTCCTCACTGAGACATTCAAATCTTCAACCAACAAAACTCCATACGCTTTAATGAAGAGTTCGGAAGAAATTTCACAGATGTGAACTGGAAGTGGTCCATTCTTTCACAATTACAGCCTGGTTTCAAAGTCTTCTGAGCGTTCTACAATAGATAATGTCAAACTCTGAGTACAGATTAAAGGGATCCTGAACTGTGAACACTCCCAAGGGGCTAGCAAAATTTTTAAAAATATATATTTTTAATTTTTTTTAATGTTTTTTTTAATCTATTTGGGAAAAGTTTACATCATTCTAACCTTAAACTTTTTCTACAATTTTCTTCAAATGTACTACAATGACTAATGGACAGTCAAACATAGCCAGACACATAAGGAGACAAGATACAGTAAGAAAAAAATGAATAAAACAACAAAGAAAGAGATTCACAGAGACCCTAAATATAGAAAATTATCAGACACAGACCAAAAAAAACAACCAAACTTATTATATTCGAGGAAACAAAAGCCAAGCTTTGACAAATCAAAATCATGAGCTAATTCTTCACAACCATTAGAATGGTTATTATCCAAAAAAGAAAAGAAAAAGAAAATAACAGGTGTTAGATGTAGATGTGGAGATATTGGAACGCTTGTGCACTATTAGTGGGAATGTAAAATAATGCAGCTGCTATAGAAAACAGTATGATGGTTCCTCAAAAAAAGCAAACAAACAAAACGAACTCATAGACACAGACAACAACATGGTGGTTACCAGAGGGGAAGGGAGTAAGGGGAGGATGAAGAGGGTAAAGGGGGTCAAATAGATGGTGACAGAAGGAGACTAGACTTTGGGTGGTGGGCACACAATGGAATATACAGATGATGTATTATAAAATTGTACATCTGAAACTTATATGAGTATGATGTTATATTAACCAAAGTTACCCCAATAAATTTAAATGAAAATGGAAAAAAATGCAAAAAAATTAAAATTAAACATAGAATTACCAAATGATCCAGCAATTCTACTTCTGGGTATATATCCAAAAGAATCAAAAGTAGGCATTCAAACAGACATTTGTACACCCACGTTCATAGCAACATTATTCACAATAGCCAAAAGGTGGAAGCAATGCAAATGACCATTACCATTATAGATAAGATGAAAACTCCTAGACTGAAGTATGGAGAGACAAAGAGATAGAAAATATATGAGAAGGTAAGAGACATAGAGGATACAGTGAGGTTTAACATACAGTTTCATCGGAGTCCCACAATGAGAAAAGAGAGAGAATGAGACAGACACAATATTTGAAAAGATAATATCTGAGACTTTTTTAGAACTTGGGAAAGACATCAAGTCATAGGCTGAAGATGCCAAACAAATCTACACCCAGACACATTGTGGCAAAACCATAGAAAACCAAAGACATATCAAATTGGTCTAAAACAAAAGTAATTTGAGTCCCAGAAGAAGAGAGAGTGGAAAGAAAAGATATTTGAAGAGATTATAGTTAAAATTTTTCAAAATTAATAAAAGAGATGCACAGATTCAAGCTCAGCTAATAAATAATACATGGAATAAATATAAAGAAAACCACATCTTAGACACAACATAGGCAAACTACTAAAAATCAATGCTAAAATCTTAAAAGTAGGCAGAAGGGAAAAAAAAGACAATGCAGAGAAACAGCAATTATAATAACAGCCGCCTGCTTCTCATAAGAAGATAGAAGACTAAAATGGTATCTTTAAAATCTACAGGGGGAAGAAAACTTCCAACCAAGAAATTCTGAACTTAGTGAAAAGAGCCTTCAAAAAAGTGAGGTGAAATAAAGAAATTTCCAGGCTGGGCGGGGGGNGGGGGGAGGCTGGCAGGAAGGGAAACTTGGAGGATTCAATGCCAGCAAGTCTGAACTACAAGAAATACTAAAAGTTTTTCAAGTCAAAGAAAAACAATTCTAGGTGGAAACACAGAGCTATAGGACAAAATGAAAATCACAGGAAAGGGTATACATGTGGGTAAATATAAAAACGACTTTAAATTTAAGATAAATTACTATTTAAAGCAATACCAACAATGTATTTTGAGATTTGTAATATTAATATGTAATATGTAACATGTAATATGTAAAACTAAAATAAAGGGAATTACACTGTTATAAAGGTTCTTACATTGTTTGGAAAATTGTAAAGTAGCAATTCAAGTTATACTTGAATCAGTTAAGGATGTATATCATAATCTCCAATGTAAGCACTAAAATTATTTAAAAGTGGTTTACCTATAAAAATCCAATGGAAAAATATTGAAAGCGGGGTCTCAAAGAGACATTTGTACACTCATGTTCATGGCAGCTTTATTCACAATGGCCAAAAGGTGGAAGCAACCCAGACATCAATTGACAGACGAATGGAAAAACAAAATGTAATATATTTATACAATGGAATATTATTCAGCTTTAAAAAGGGAGAAAAGTCTGACACGTGCTACAACATAGATGAACCTTGAGGACAGTATGCTAAGTGAAATAAGCCAGTCACAAAATACAAGTACTGTATGACTCCACTTATATGAAGTACTGGCATACTTTGGAGATACTGCAAGTTCTGCTCCAGACCACCATAATAAAGTGAACATCACAGTAAAGTGAGTCACACAAAAACGTTGGTTTCCCAGTGCATGTAAGAGTTATGTTTACACTATACTGTAGACTACTCAATGTGCAATAGACATACAATAGCATTTTGTCTAAAAATACAATGACCATACCTTAATTGAAAAACACTTTATTGCTAAAAAATGCTCACCATCATCTTAGCCTTCAGCAAGTCATTATCTTTTTTTCTGGTGGAGAGTCTTACCTTTAATTTGTAAAAAAATGCAATATCTGCAAAGCGCAATAAAGTGAAGTGCAATAAAATGAGGTATGCCTGTACCTAGAAAAGTCAAATTCATAGAAACAGAAAGTAGAATGGTGATTGCCAGGCACTGGGAGGAGAGAGGAATGGGCAGTTATTGTTTAATGGAGAGAGAGTTTCAGCTTTGCAAGATGAAAAGAATTCTGGAGATTGGTTGCACAAAAATATGAACTAGTAAACTGTACACTTAAAATGGCTACAATGATTAATTTTATGTTCTATGTATTTTACCACAATTTTTAAGAAAATCTAATGGAGAAGATAAAATGGAATAATAAAAAATGCAAAAGAAGGAAGAAAAAAAAAGAAAACAGGAACAGAAACCAGGTAGGACAAGTAGAAGACAAATAAGATTATAGAAACAAATGGTTTGGAACCATATATTTAATTCTGTCAAATATAAGTGGACTAAATACTTTAATAAAAAGAAAAAGTTTGACAGGCTGAATTTAAACCAAAAAGAAAGACTCAACTGGGCCGGCCGAGTGGCGCGTTTGTTAAGAACTGGCTTGGGACGCCAGAGGGCCCCGTTCGGATCCCACATATGAGGGCCAGTGACACTGCCCTCTACAGCTAACATGCTGAACAACAGCTCAACCTGGAGCTGGGCTGCCGTGAGTCGCTGGTGACAGCGTAGGCTGCAGCCCCTGCTGCAGTGGGTTGCCATGGGCTACCGTGTGTAGCCAGCAGCCAGTGTGAGCGGCCCTCAAACCATTGTGAATGGCCGTCCAGAAGCCAGTGACTGATCTGCTTCACCCAGGAAGAGCGCAATGATGGTGCCAACTTGGGCCAGTGAAGCAACATCCTCCACAACTAGACTGAAGAACAAAAAGACAGCAACTTGTCTGTTCCCCTTCCCCAATTCCCCAGCACTGTTCCCATCCCCCAATTCCCCATAAAAATCTTAAAAAAAAAAAAAAGACTCAACTATATAATGTTTATAAGAGACACACTTTAAGGGCATATAGGTTAAAAAGATAAAAGACTGGAAATATTCTAGCTAGTATTTCAATAAGATATAATATTCCCCAACTTATAAGGTCAGCATAATCCTACTACCAAAGCCTGGCAAGAACATGGCAAGAGAATATATCACAGACCAATATCTCTCATGACCAAAATGCAACAACCCTAAACAAAATGTTAGCAAATCAAATCCAGCAATAAATAAAAAGGATAAGAAATTATAACTAAGTGGAGTTTATCCCTGGAATGCAAATTGGTTTAACATTTTAAAATCAACCAACCACATTAACAGAATAAAATAGAAAAATAATTTGATCATCTGAATAGATGATGAAAAAACATTTGATGAAATTCAACACCTCTTCACAATAAAAACTCTTAGCAACCTAGGAATAGAAGAAAACTGAAAGAAAAAAACAACACTAAAACTGTGTTTATTCAAAGATGACATGATTGTGTAGATAGAAAAATCCTAAAGAATCTCAAAAAACTTTTAGGACCAATAAATAGTTGTCTTAATCTGGCTGCTATCATAAAATAGCACAGACTAGGTAGCTTATAAACAATCAAAATGTATTTCTCACCATTCTGGAGGGTAGAAGGCTGAGATCAGGGTGCCACCATGGTTGGGTGCTCATGAAGGCTCACTTCTGGGTTGAAAAATCAATACAGCACCAAAAATCAACCTTATTTATATATTCCAGCAAATGTCAGGAAAAAAAAGTTTTTAAAAAAGAATAGTCAATATAGTTTTGAAATAGTAAAAAAAAAAAAAAACAATACCAAGTACCTATAAATGAATCTAACAAAAGACATGTAAGACCTCTGTAGAGGAAACCATGAACATTTTAATAGACATCAAAGAATAAATGAATAATGGAGAGAGACACCATGTTAATTGGAAGACTCAATATTGTAAAGCTATCATTCTCAATATTGGCCTATAGATTCAAAGCCATCCCAATTGATTTTCATATGGAATGTGACAAGATGATTCTATTACCAAATTTAAATGAAACTACAGAAGGCCACGAACAACCAAGGCACTCTTGAAGAAGTACCAGGTGGGAGAATTTACTCTATCTGCTAATAAGAGTTATAATAAAGCTCTAAAAGTTTGGACAGTGTGGTACTGGCACAAGAGTAGAGAAAAACCAATGGACAGAAAAAAAAAGACCCCCAAAACAGATTAATAATAAAGATAGCATTGCAGAACAGTGTGGGGAAATGATCTTTTGAATATATGGTGTTGAGTCATTGGACTACCCATCTGGGAAAAATGAGATTGTAGCCCTATCTCAAACCATACTCGAAAGCCAATTTCTGATGGATTATGGACCTGAATATGAAAAGGAAAAC
This sequence comes from Hipposideros armiger, assembly GCF_001890085.2. Taxonomy (NCBI): domain Eukaryota; kingdom Metazoa; phylum Chordata; class Mammalia; order Chiroptera; family Hipposideridae; genus Hipposideros; species Hipposideros armiger. Next base: position 1,405,186 of record NW_017731381.1, read on the forward strand.
AATAAACGTGGCCGGACGCACAAAAGATACTCAATAAATATTTCTTGAATGAATGGGTGTCTATGAGATGTATTGTTCCAACTTAACTTCATTTATTTAACGAACAACAAAACTAATTTCTGTGGGATTATGGACTTTAATATGAAAGGTAAAATAGTAAAGCTTTAGAAGATCACATCTTCATTACCTCAAGGTAGAAAAAAGTTTTCTTAAACGAGGCAGAAAACACACTAATCACAAAGGAAAAATTAATCAATTGGATTTCTAGACAGTTAAGAACTTCTGTTCATCAAGAAACTCCATTGACAGAGAGAAGAGGCAAGCCACAGATGAGAAAGATTTGCAGTGCACATGACTGACAGAGTTTATATCCAGAATATACAAAAAAAGAAAAAAGACAGAGCAATAGAAAAATGGGCAAGAACACGCTCTTCCATTCACACAAAGAAAATCCAAATGGCCAATAAACATATGAAAGGTGCTTAGCCTCATTAGTAATCAAGGAAATGAACCAGAGTGAACAACTACTACAGACCCAGCAGATGGCTTAAAGGACAAAGCCTGACAGTGCCAACTGCTGGGGAGAACCGTTGCTGAATGGACAAGGGGAGCTCTTACACACTGCTTGGGCGAGCATACTTGTATAATCATTTTGGAAAACAGTTTGGAATTAATTTTTAAAGGTAAGCCTAGGCATTCCTATAACCCCACAAATCTGTTCCGAAGTATATACTGAACAGAAATAAACACCCAGGTGGAGCAGTAGACATGTGCATGAATGGTCACAGCAGCATTATTTATGATAGACTCAAGTTGGAAACAACCCAAATGTCAATCAGTAGTAGAAGGGATAAATTCATAGTGGGATAGTCGCTCAACAGAATGCTGTATATCACGCTAAAAGTGAACGGACTACAGTTGCACGCAACTCTTATAAATAACGTGGAGTGAAAGAAGCCAGACACAAAAGAAAAACGCTTGATGACTGCCTTTATATAAAACCCATAACCAGACAAAACTAAACACACCCCAGCCCCCACAATCTTTCACCACTTCCTGTACTTATGAGCTACGTGAAGAGTGGTAATAAAAGATGGATTTGAAAACAAGTTGGGGAATCACTCTTTTGTCCCCAGCCACAGCTAGCCCCCTGCTGAAATAGCTCCTCTTTGGAGGGGTGAGGAGAGAGAGAATGGTCCTGGAGGTGAACTGAAAGGAAAACAGAAGCCTCGATGCCCCTTCTGTGGGAGTCCATTGTGATGACCTCCGTGACTCAGTGACATTTTTATAAAGTCACTCGAAGTAAGGGGGCTATAATAACGAATTTCTAGTGTGCTAAACCTTCTTTAGAGACTTGGAGGCCATGATATGGGACAATGGGCATATGGGCAATTTCTGAGGTACCCGGCAAAATGGGGCCACCCAATTTTCATAAGATTCCCAACAACAAACATAATTAAGTTTGGTATATGTTCTTCCAGTTTTTTTCAGGGTATCTAACCATTTTTTTGTTGTTATAAATATGGGATTATATTACACATACAAACTTTAAAAAAAAAACTTAATGTTAGTTTAAAATTTTAACACATATAGATCTACTTTACACTTTGGGGGGTGATGGATATATTCATTAACTTGATTGGTGGTGATGGTTTCATGGGTGTCCACACATGTCAAATCTCTTTTTCTTTTATTAGTTTCAGGTGTACAAAACAATGCAATAGTTATCCTTTTCACCCCTCACAAAGTGACAATCTCCCTCCCCCATCCACTGCCCTCCCACCCCCGATATCATACATATCTATCATAATTCCATTGACTCCACTCCCACACTATACTCCACATCCCGTGACTATATGTATATAAAATTATAGTTGACATACAATATTGTTCAACATCAGCTTCTGATGTACAGTGTGGTGGTCAGGCCTCTACACCGTCTATGAAGTGGTCTCCCTAACAAGACACACACATGTCAAATCTCAAATGTACATTTTTTTTTTAAAGATTTTTTTTTTTAATTGGGGAATTGGGGGGATGGGAACAGTGCTGGGGAATTGGGGAAAGGGGAACAGACAAGTTGTTGTCACTGGCCCTCATATGTGGGATCCGAACCGGGGCCCTCTGGCATCCCAAGCGAGTTCTTAACCATCGCGCCACTCGGCCGGCCCTCAAATGTACATTTTTAATATGTGTGGTTTATTGTACATCAGTCATACCTCAGGAAAACTGGAAAAGTATCGTGCTTTAAATCTCTCTTACTGTTTCCCTCACTTCACACAGTTAAGTACCAACCAGGCTGTTGTGTGTGCATCTAATTCGCAGCTTCTTGCTGCTGCGTAGAAATAAGCTGTAAAACAAGCAAGTAGTTCTCAGCAAAATGAAGTCTGCCTAGGGCATTCGTTCAGCCGTCTCACCCTAGCCTCCCGTTCACCTGCGCCATGAACGAAGCTATCATAAATAACCCCTTCCTTGTCTCTTTATGGATCTGAGCAAACTTCCTTCAAGATGTATTTCAAGGAGTGAGGCTGCTGAACGATGTGCCGGAGGCAGACTTCATTTTACTGAGAACTTCCTGCTTCTTTTGCAGAAGGGCTGAGCATGTTTCCATGGCTGCCAGCTGGGCATGCGAGTTCCCAGCCTCTTCACTTGGGTTTCTGACCCTTCACGCTGCCACGACACAGTGGGCGTGGACTCCGGTTCCTGGTGTCCCCTTCAACGTGGTATTGACTTCATGAGGGCTGACATGTGATTCTTCAGGCTGCGGTACATGACTGCGGCCATTTCCTAAGTGTTTAATACAGGGAACCTGTTCTCTACTTTTAGTTTGTTTTTTTTTAACCATGTTTTTGGGGATGGGTGCAGGTTAGAGACGGGAACCCAAAAGCCTGTCTTTCCGGGCCACTCCCTGGCCGCCTTCACAGGTCCCACCTACATGAAAGAACCAGGCCTCATGCTTAGCTAGTGTTTTAAGCTGCAAGGAATGCAGTGACTCAGCTGGTCGCTCAGGGACACCTCAGTGAATAACGCTGCGGGGAAGGAAGTCATTACACAGACAGCTGGGCTGTAAAAAACAAAAATACTCCACACACCAAACTCTACCAAGCAGGGTGGCTGGGTGTCCCATGACTCAACGGGACTGCTTCTGCCATGTGGCACACAGCTCTGGATATGTGGCACAGAACCCTCAGCCACTGCTGGCGGCTCCTCTGAGCCACTTGGAAAGCGGATTGGGTGGGGACCCCAGGAAAATGCGTGACTCTCTCCTCTCTCCACCCTCCCTACTCTGTCCATGGCTTCCCCCATCATCTCCCTTCTTTCTCTTTGCTCTTTCCTCTTGTATCCTCTTGCCCTTAAAAAAAAAAAAGTTTGACTTTAGTATTTCACACCTGCTGGAGACTTGGCAGAGACACAGGAAGGCCAAATCACTGGCAACCTAGTAAGTTGGGCAGATACCAGCAGTCATATCACCCGGGCAGGGTTCAGAGTACTGGAGTAAGTGGCCAGAGGGAGATAGACAGCAGCAAGGGATGGAGACTTCAAGGTAAAGGCAATGCGGACAGCCACTCACTAATCTTGACTGGAGACCTACTATGTGCCAGACACCGTTCTTGGGATAGATCAGTGAAGATAAATCAAATGTCTTGTTGTCCTGGGGGCTACATTCTCTTGGGGGGAGACAAACACTAAATATCATGCATAAGTCAATTATATAGCACGTGAGATGGTGTGATTAGTGCTACTGGAAAAGATTACAACAGGGAAAAGTGGATGGGGTGGGGGGGGTCAGGATAGAAAGGTGACATCTGAGTTGCCTTGAGGTGGGTGAGAGAGTGACCCACGTGGGTGTCTGGGGAAAGAGCATCTTAGGCAGAGGAAACCACCGGGGCTAAGTGGGGGAGTGTGCCTGGTGTGCTTGAGGACCCGGGAGGAGGCGAATGGGGCAGAGGAGAGCAGAGAGGTGGGAGGTGTGAGACTGAGCCAATGGAAGGTTTTGAGAAGACAGCCAACCAGAACTGACTCTGGTTTTAATAGCATCCTGCTGTCAGAGGGCTTTGAACTCTGTGAGTTCAATGAGAGAGGAATATGAAATAAAACTATTGACTGTGCTGATGGTTTCATGGGTATCCATCGACGCATATCAAAACTCACATGTACAGTTTAACTATGTGCGGTTGATCATACATCAGTCACACCTCAATAAAACTGCTTTAAATCTCTTTTACTGTTTTCCCCACATAACATCATAAGTTCCACCCAGGATGTTGCATGCGTGTCTAATTCATAGCTGCTCACTGCTGTGTCGAAAGAAGTCTTGCTGAAGATGTAGAATTTTACGAAGTCAATAAGAGTGATGTTGGGAACAGCTTGAATCACAGAAAACATTAGCAGAGGAGGGTCTGGCCGTGTTAGAAAAGGACAGTCTCGGGGCAGGAGTTTCAGAAGAATGATTTAAGTAAGGGGTAAGAGAAGCCATTAGGTAAACCAAAGGAACCCAGAATAATTTTTTGGATAGCTGTGGAAAATACAACGCTATATAAATGATGTTATACCATGCAATGATGTGATCTATACTCTGCTCCCAAATAATTTAAATTATTCTTGGGTTACACTAAAAATTAGGATAGGGTGGCATGCATAGCCAAAATTTTTCTAAGTGTAAGATTTTGATCCGTATACTTAAGTATGAGTTAATAATTGGTTCCCTTTTCTTCATAAGTAATGATGGTTGCTCCTCTAACAGGTTGTTATAAAGATTAAATAAGAGCCTTCACTCACTAATGCATGCAACGAATACTTTATTGTGGGTTTTCTTTTGTGTACCAGGCACCAAGTGAAGCTCCAGGATACACTGATGAGCAAAACGTGCCCTCATGAAGACATAGCTTTCATCAAATGGTATATATAAAGTGTCACATAAAACGCTAAGATGAAAAGATACGTGATGCTATGAGAGCCTATGTAAGGGAGAGTCAACCTAGCTAGAAGGTGTATTAGTTAGCGATTGCTGTGTAACAAATCACTACAAACTTAGAGGTTTTGAACGATATATGTGTGTTATCTTCCAGTTTCTGTGAGTCAGCAGTCTAGGCATGGCTTAGTTGGGTCTTCTGCTTTGGGACTCAGAAAGTTGCAATCAAAGTGACAGCTGGGCTGCATTCTCATCTGGAGGCTGAAACGGGGAAAAATCCCTTCCGAGCTCACTCAGGTTGTTGGCAGGATTCATTTCCTTATGACTATAGGACTAAGGACTGTGGCTTCTTGGAGGCTGCACAATTCCTAGATACCACCCATAGCTCCTTGCCATGTGGGTTTCCTCAACATGGCTGTTTACTTCATCAAGTCAGCAAGGCAAGTCTCCAGAGCTAGTCTGCTAGCAAGACTCTTAAATGCAGCCTGGCAATTAAGTTTGCGAACTCATCCTAGAAAAAGTGCTACATACCTCATTGCTGAATATCACTACAGTCACCTTCAAAGTGCTCCCCTTGGGAACCTATGCACCAATGCCAGTGCCTAGTCCACCCTTCAAAGCAATTTTGGAACTCTTTTTCTGGAATGGACATCAGAGCTGTCGTTGTATCACCCTTGATGTCCTGAATGTCATCAAAATGTCTTCCTTTCAAAATTTTCTTTATCTTTGGGTAAAGAAAGAAGTGATTGGGGGCCAGATCAGGTGAGTATGGAGTGTGTTCCAATACAGTTATTTGTTGACTGGCTAAAAACTCCCTCACAGACAGTGCCTTGTTAGCTGGTGCATTGTAGTGATGCAAGAGCCATGAATTGTTGGCAAAAAGTTCAGGTTGTCTAACTTTTTCACACAGCCTTTTCAGCACTTCCAAATAGTAAACTTGATTAACTGTCCAGTTGGTACAAATTCATAATAAATAATCCCTCTGATATCAAAAAAGGTCAGCAACAGTGTTGCAACAAGCTCGTGAACTTAATTGTCAGACCGCGTATGATATAACATAATCACGGGAGTGACAGCCCAACACCTCTGCCATATTCTATTGGCTAAAATCAAGTCACAGGTCCCACCCACATTCAAGAAGAAGGCGTTACATACACAAAGGCATACAAAGGCATGAACACCAGGAGGCAGGGATAGAGGGGGGCCACTTTAGAGTCTGTCTACCACCGAAGGCTTCCCTGAGGAAGTAACAATGGAGCTGGGATCTAAAAAATGAGCTGGCATTAACTATACGGACAGGAGGAGTGGAGAACAACATGGGCCAGACAGTACATGTAAGTAACATTTACAAAGAATCCAGTACAATGACGAGCAATATTGTGTCACTCTCCTGCTCAACAACCATCAATTGTTCCTCAATGCCCATGGTTTTGCCCCATATTTCAGGCCAGACAGCCTATCTCCTTGCACTCACTTTCTCTCTCCAGTATCCATGCCTTCATTCAACCGCTTCCATCCACTTAGACTGCCCCGGCCCATCCCATATATACTCCATCTATCAATACAATAATTGAAGGCTGAGCATAAACTGATCTCCCCTAAGCAATATTTCTGAACGTCTATTTAAGTGGAGGGCACCGTGCTAGACCCTCCTTGAATTGCGAAGCATGAGACAGGGTCCTGGATGCCAGATGGAGGGTGGGGAGCAGATAAAAAGGGGAAGAATAGGAGGTCCCTTTGCTGAAGGTCACGTTCATGGGGCAGTTGGTAAGTCTGGCAGGGATTTTAGACACACAGAAAGCTCCACTTCATACAAACGCTTAATGATCCTTCAGTATTCTTCCCTAGGCTAGACATCGCAAGCAGATTCCAAAAGGATTCGGTCAAACTGACATTTTTCCGGGAAGGACAGTTGGAACCGGGAACTGCCCAGCCGAAACCCATGCTGCCAGGCAACCTGGCATGGCCGGCTCAGTTTTTGGCTGGCACCAAAGGCTTCGTTGGCAGGAATAGGGGATATAGCAGCAGAAGTCGCCTGCCCTCCAGCCTAGAGATCCCTGACCACGTCCAGGGCTTGTCCCTGAGAGGCCGGAAGAAGAGACCCCAGTGGCCTTAGCCACATCAGCAGGGAAAAGAAACATGCAAGGGAAAAGCAACCCGGGCCCGCAGCCCTGAGCCTGGCTTCCTCGTGTGTGGCAGAGGCCAGGGCTAGCAGGGCAGGGCTGGCAGCATGGCTGGTGCCCGCAGAGGAGGGACAGGGCAAGCATTGCTTCCTCAGCCCCACTTCTTAAGCCCAGACTATGACATAGTGTCCTTGGATCCTGCAACTCCACCTGGGACCCACGCACCTGCCCACTGCTCTGATACAGGGTTGAATCTCTGTAGATGCCTTGGCGGGCACAAGCAGCCTGGATCCAGGGGTTGGGGAAGGCCTGGCACCACCTGGGTCTCTCCTTGCCACCACCCACTATCTTCCCTAGTGCCTGCTCTACCTGGAAGCCAGAGGGCTTTTTCTCAATGCTCATTAAAACTTCTTCCTTTGCTCTGAGGGCAGAGGACTCTGGCACAATCAGATTCCTCCCCTGTCCCCCCCTCAACTTGCCTCACCTTCTATCCTCAAGAGTGAACGACCCCCAGGACCTTTGTACAAACTAGTCCCGACACCTGGAACACTGTTCCCACCCTTCTTCACCTAACACATTCTATATTATTTTTCAGGCTTCGATATCCACCTAGGGAAAGCTGTCCTTGAGCCCCTCACATCCTGCTACGGGCTTCAGGGCTTGGCCCAACTCAGCCCTCACCATCTTACATCACAGTGGCCTGTGTATTCTTCTCTTTCTTTCCCTTCTTCCTCCGCTCCCCCCTCTAAGACTGTGCTGTTGCTGCAGCGTCTCCAGGGCCTGGCCCCAGGCATGGTGCTCGATGAGATCATAAACATCCTGTCTGTTTATAGGTGGTCCTCTATACCTGCAGTCACTTCATCTCTTAGAACAGCAGGTCTCAAACTCGAGCATGCACCAGAATCACCTGGTTGGGGTGGGGATGGGGCTATGAAATACAGATGGCTGGGCCCACCCCCGAGTTTCTGATTCAGTAGGTCTGGAGTGAGGCCTGAGGGTTTTGCATTTCTAACAAGTTCCCAGGAGTTGCTGCTGCTACTAGCCCAGGGACCAACTTTAAGAATCACTGTCTCAAGGTGGCCGGTTAGCTCAGTTCGTTAGAGCACAGGCTCGTAACACCAAGGTTGCTGGCTCGATTCCCACGTGGGCCACGGAGCTGCGCCCTCCACAACTAGAATGAAACAACTACTTGACTTGGAGCTTATGGGTCCTGAAAAAACACACTGTTCCCCAATAAAAGTTTTAAACAAAGAAAGAACCACTGACTTCGAGCATCCGTTTCTTCATTGGTAAGCTGGGATAAGTGCTGTCCCTACCGTACTAGGTTTGGTGAGAATCCAATGAAACAACGCAAATGAAGAACTCAGGAACATGCCTGCACCCAGTAGGTGCCCAATAAGTGCTTGCAATTGCTACTGGGAGTGGGCAGGACACATGCCAAGCAGGGAACGCAAGAGCAGAGGCGGGAAAGGGCCCAACCAGGGCAGCTGGGCTGACAGAAGAGCCAAGGCCTAGCACAGTAGCCAGGGAGTCCAAGTTGTGCTATGGAAGCAGCTGGGAGCCACACACGGTTCTGGAGCAGGGCAGTGACAGGTGGAAGCTGAATGTGGCAACACTGGGCAGGAGGCCGTTGCCGGGAGCACATCCCATGTGCTGGGTTCTCCTTGGCTTGCTGGCCAAGCACTGGGGTGCCAGATTCAGCAAATAAAAATAAAGGATAGTTGGTTACATTTGAATTTCAGATAAACAAATAATTTTTTCAGTAAAGTGTCTCCCAAATATTGCATGGGACAGATGCGTGAACGCGCGCGTGCGCACACACGCACGCACGCGCGCGGGCACACACACGCACACACACACACACACACAACACCTGATGTTGTTTATCTGAAATTCAGATTTAACTGGGCATCCTTTATTTTTATTTGCTACATCTGACAGCCCTAGCCAGCTACCAAACACCCACCCCTCAACCCCCAAGCCTGCGTGCTGGAAAGAGCGAGCCCCAGGTTCCTTTGTCTTCCTTTCCACTTTCAATGCAGCCAACACGAGTGGTTGAAGAGCTGTGGTTCCCACAGCCAGTCTTGCTGCCCATGACAAGTGGTCACAGCTGCAGGCATAGGTGCCAGCAAGAAAGGAGACACAGTAAACAATCCCTGGGTCTGTGACTTAATGGAGCACAGAAGCCTATCTAGGTCCATAAAGAAGGAAGTGCTACCTACACCCGTGGATTAATCAAGAAACAAACAGTTGCCAGTGGTATAGGTCTGCCTGGTGAGTGTACCCATCGAGAGGAGAAAATAGCCTCCATCCTTAGCCCCAGAAATGGGCAAACACAAGCACCCACGCTACATGCAAGCTCAAGGGACGCGTTGGAGATGGTGATGCAAACCATAAGCTAGACCAGAGTGGGCCTCACCTCGTTCACCCCAGTTGGGTGTCGGGACAACTTATACTACCAGAAGCTGCCCCTGTCTCCGCCCCCCCCCATAATCACCAAATCTCAGATGATTCATAGTTCCAGAAATAAGCCTGTCCGAAATCCAATTTCTGCGACAACTTTTATATCAACTTCTTTTTCTCTAACAAGTAACCACGAAAACAATTCCTTCCTCCCTCCCTCGCTTCCTTCCTTCCTTCCTTCCCAGGCTCGCAGGAGGGATTCCCCATGTTTCCAAGTGTTTCACTGTTATATAGAATAGTTATGTATAATACTTCCACAGACATGTTTGCAGCCTGGTGCTGCCCTCTGGCCACTTTGAGATAGCTCTGCTCCCAACAGGGCTCTCTTCTGAGATACCAGCCAGACACTGCCTGGGTTCAGGACTGATATTTTTTGCTAAAGCAAAGCCAACTGAGGTTCCAACCAGGTCCTGTCATCTTGGGTCACGGAGCAATGGCGGTCACCTCTCACTCCCCACCGCCCAGTACTTTCTAAGTCTGGCTCTTTGCCATTGCACCCCATCCCTCCAAGCCTTCCCTCTTTACAGCAAATTCCCTCACCTCCTGAGCCTTCTCAGCACACCTTCTTTGCAGGGGCCCGTGCATCCTCACAGGCTGTCGGAAAGGTTTTTGATACAGGACAGGCCGCGAACCACAGATCCAAAAGGATCTGGCCCGAGTTTGGCCCCGTGGCTCGCTGGCCGACTGATCTTTTTAGAAGTGCGCGCACCTGGGCTCACCTGTCCCAGTCCCATGGCGCCTGCGGGCGGAGAGGTTGCTCAGCTGGGCAAGAAGGCTGGTCACCACCTGCCCTCTGCTGGCCAGTGACGGTATTAAGACGGCTGCCGCTCCACCAGTGCGTCGGATAGATGGAATGAAGGATAGCGGCAGTTACTGCTCTCCTCCTTTGTGTCAGGCACTGAACTTGGCGCTAGGATGTAAGAATGAACGCGACTTACTCTCACGGAGTTCAAATTCAAATGAGGAGGCTGACAATAATCATACATTCAAGCAAATATGAAGCATATGATATGAGGGTCCTGTCCAGTCTGGTGGGTGGGGGATATAGCAGCAGAAGCCGCCTGCCCTCCAGCCTAGAGATCCCTGACCACGTCCAGGGCTTGTCCCTGAGAGGCCGGAAGAAGAGACCCCAGTGGCCCTAGCCACATCAGCAGGGAAAAGAAACATGCAAGGGAAAAGCAACCCGGGCCCGCAGCCCTGAGCCTGGCTTCCTCGTGTGTGGCAGAGGCCAGGGCTAGCAGGGCAGGGCCGGCAGCATGGCTGGTGCCCGCAGAGGAGGGACAGGGCAAGCATTGCTTCCTCAGCCCCACTTCTTAAGCCCAGACTATGACATAGTGTCCTTGGATCCTGCAACTCCACCTGGGNGTGGGGTCAGGGAAAGCTGCCCCAGAGGAGGGGACGTTTGAGCGTCACTTCATGTAATATCGAAAATCCTGCAAGGTGGTTTTGACAAATGGGATAAGCCACCTAATCCCCTTTGACAAAGCAGAAAACGGGCTCAGATCGGGGAAAACTTACCCAAAGTCACATAGCGAGCTGGAAGCAAAGCCAGGAGTACCTTGGTCCCCGCTTTTCCGCCTCTCCTGGCAGTGGGTCAGGTGGCGGGCCACGCGCACATTCTATCTAGCAGCTCCGGGGTGCGGGAAAGGACTGGGGTGGAGCCTGAAGTCTGGCCCCGCCCAGCCTCTATAGGTGAAAGGACAGCCTTGGGCGTGGGGACTGAGAGGGGGCGGGGTCTTTTCGGGGTTGGGTGGAGCCTGGTCGCATTGGTGCCTGCGGAGACGCCCTTGGCTCGTGGAGGGGCGGAGCTGGGATCTCACCCAGTCCTAGAGGAGCAGGAAGCGCCAATTGAGGGCGGGGCCAAGGACGCTTACCTGCTGACCCTGTGCGCTCAGGTAGAGGCGGCGGCTCCGGTCCCGGAGGTCCAGTGGGCAGCTCCCCAGGTAGGGCCCAACCCGGGCCTGAGAAGAGGTACCCCTCTCCCTGTCCCGCTTTGCTGGGTCCATCCGTGTGCTATACCCGACCCCCGTTCTTTCCTGTTGGCGGGCTTGAATCCAATCCATCTCTAGCCATCAGAAGGGAACTCAGGGGTGGAGGACCTCACTTCCTCCTTGTATCCGGCCCAGAGGCTGCGGGGGGGGGGAGACCCCCGGACATACAGCACGTGGGATCAGGAGATAACAAGATTCAAAAACCTCTGAGGGGAGGCTGGCCCAGTGTCACCCCAGGCTGACTGTCTGACCTTGGGGGAGGACACAGCCATCCTCTTTAGTACTGAGTATCTTCAGTTGCAAAGCCGGACCTAACCCTTGTCAGGCTCGCTTTGAGACTAGCCAGGTCGGATGGGGCAGCTGGGAAAGCCGCTGGGGAGCTGGGGCTGGTTTTCTCCCTTCCAGAGCTGTAGGGATGCTTATCCTCCTGCTCCCTCTGGTCCTAGGTGGAGAGCCCCGCCCCCACCCCTTCTGAAAGGCTGAAAGCTCCCACCCAAAGCAGCTTGTTCTGGCTTCCCTGTGGTGGAGCTGTGTGCTGGCCTGGGAGGGCTGTGGATGTTCCCAGAGTGGACTCTGAGGCTTGGGCCCCCTGTGGAGCCTGCCTGGAGCCCACCTGCTCACTTTGCACACAGTGGGGCCACCATTGTGCAGGGCTTTGAATGCCAAGTTAAGAAGTCTAAACTCTCAACTGCAGGCTGGGACAGTGCGTTGGAGTCTGACCTATAGTATCATCAGGACCAGCCTGGGTGGGTGGGGCTGTCACGATGCCAGAAAAGTTGCTACTACTGATAGGTGACATATATGGGCACTGAATTTGTGCTTGTGCTTTATATGAATTATGTAATTAATTACTCATGCATCCCTTATGTTATCCTCATTTCAGAGGCTGAACCTGAGGCTCAAAGAGGTGAAAGTGACTTGTCCAAGGCAACAACTAGTAAGTGTCAGGGAGGGGATTAGAACCCAGTCTGGTACCTTACCCACAGTGTCCTGTTGCCACCCAGGAGCTAGGCATCCAGTTATAAAGCCTTGACCTAGGCCAGTAGGAAGAGAAAGGAGGGGGTCAGATGAGCAGGAAATTGGGAATAGGTTTCAGAGGGCTTGGAGGGGGTTACCCATGAATCTCGAGAGGAATTCAGCTGACTAGGTTTCGGGGGTGGGGGAGATGAAGTGTTTGATTTTAGACGTGTTAGTTTGGGTTGCAGGCTGGCATAGGAGAGCCAAGCAGAGCCTCCCTTCACCTGGAGAGGGCCAAAGAGGCAGAGCTGGGTCCTGGGGAGCGCAGATGCCTTCAGGTATGGGGACAGGTAGAGGAGGGGAGCCCAAGGCCTGGCTCACAGGAGTCCCCGCCACCCCCAATGCTGAGCAGGCAGATGTAGGGACATCTACTCATGGGGTGGTGGGAACAGGGAAAGGAATGAATTCTAGGCTGAGAAAGGTTTGAAATTTTGAGAACTGGTTTCATAGAAGGGAAACTGAGGCCAGCAAGGTACTTGTCTGAGGACACTCCATGAGTGGATGAGAGAAGGACCCAGGACTCCCTGGGTGCCATCTCTGCCAGTCATCTCTTTCTGCTACCTCAGTAGCTCTCAACCAGGGCCAGTTATGTCAATGTTTGGAGACAATTTGATTGTCACAACTGGAGGCGGGGTACTGTTGGCGTCTAGTGGGTAGAGACCAGGGATGCTGCTGAACGTCCTACATACCAAAGTCTTACCCAGCCCCAAACGTCAGCGGTTTCAACGTTGGGAAACCCTGCGCTATGTTGAGCTGAGCATGTCACAGACACACACACCAAGCTCTTTTGCCCTCAGCTGGGCAGATAGCTCCGCTTGGGCCTCCAGCTGGGCAGACCTTTGCCCCTACCCTGGTCTGCCCCTCCCATGCTTGCTCCTTTATTCCTGGAAGCTTCTAAAGTCCTCTCTGCTTTTCCTGGGCACAGAGGTCTAGAGCCCTGCCCACTACGTGTCTGTCCCTGTCAGTCTGTCTGTCTCCAGATCTATATTCAGACATTGGTGTTAGGCACGGAGAAACCAAAATGGAAATTTTCACCCAGCACAGGGTAGGTGCCTTGCAGATAAAATATTTAAATTTGAGTGACATATTTGGAGTCCAAAAAAGCTTCATTTTATCCCAGTTTTCATTTTAGCAATTCAAATTGTAGCTTATGTGTGTGAAGCCCCACATTTCTAATAAGCTCCCAGGTGACACTGGTGCTTCTGGGCATGGACCACAATTTGAGGGGGCAAGGCCTTACAGGGCTGTGCAGAGGGGGGCTGTGGGCTGGGCTGCCCTCTCTGCAGACAACTGTGGTGTGGTTTGGGGACCGAGGAGTAGAAGGAACCATGGTGAAGGAGTCAGGAAACCAGGATATGAGTCATCAGTCTCTCCCCTCACCCCATGGCCTCTTAGCTTAATAGAGTTTGGATAAGCCACTTAACATCTTTGAGGGATAGTCTTACATGGCAGCTCGTCCTCCAGGGGTTCTGATGCAGGGTCTGAGAGGGCGAAGTGCCCTGCAGAGGTGGGAGGGCCTGGGTCCTGGCAGCCAGCGGGGAGGGTGATGAGCAAGCTGGCAGGCAGGCACCATGCCAGTGTGGCGGTGGCTCGCATGATAGCCCGGGCCCTTCTCCACGGCTGCCACGGCCTCCTGCGATGGCTCACCTCGCTGTGCCTGGTATGGGAAAGCCGGAGGGACCGGTCTGGCTGTGGGAAGGCGGAACAGCTTTGACGCACCGAGAGCCAGGCCAAAGCCTGAATGTGGGTCTGAGGAGTGGGGGTCAGGGCTGAGAACTATGGCCTAGAGACACTGGGGTCAGCTGTGGGCCACAGACACACTTCCCATCCTCCCAGGGAAACTGAGGAAGCACTTTGGAGTTTGGGGCCTTCAACTGGGAGCTCCCTCCACCTGCAGCTGTAGGGGATGCCCTACCTCGAGCCTCTGACCCCAGGAATAGAGCTGGGCAGAGCCTTAGGTACCTGGGGCACCCCCACCTCTGGCTCCCCACAAATCAGCCATGATGGACCAGCAAGACCCCTTCCAACTCCTAGGACCAGGAGGCAGCAAGACATCTGAGCCCACTTCTCAGATGGAAAAACTGAGACTCCCTCCTCCCCACTCCCTGGGAAGATATCAGCCTTTGGGGTTCACCCAGTGGGTCCAGGGCCTGATATGTCATGAGGCTGCCCCTCATTGACCCCAGTGAGGGGTGCCTACTTCCTGCTGTTCCCACAGTTGAGCCATCCCTGTGGTTCACACGTAGGGTTCTGCAGCCACACAGACCTGGGTTCGAATCCTCTCTTTACTAGTTGTAAGATCCTGGGCAAGCCACTCCACCTCTCTGAGCCTCAGCTGGCGTGACTGTAAACAGGAATAATGACACCCACTCGACCAGCCTCGCGAGTTGTTGTGAAGACAAAATGATTGGCTGTGCCACTCAGCTCTGTTGACTCATGGCAGTTAGAGGCTCAAAGCACCCCCCAGTCTCCTTATCCAGTGCCCTCATTTCACAGATGTGGGGATCGGCACCTGGAGAAGGGAGGCAGCTGCCCAGGAGTGCCACAGCTGGTCGGGGGGTGAGCCACAGCTAGACCCCACATCTACCGGCATACCTCCCATCCTGAGACTGCTACCTGTGTTCAAAGGTGTTCCAGGGGTAAGCCTGGGGACCTGGGGGTCAGGCTGCAGAGCCTCCCCACAGAGGAAGGGGGACCAGGCCTTGGTCCCAGCACCGCTTCCCTTCGCCAGCCCCAGCCATGAACTATGTGGGGCAGCTGGCGGGGACGGTATATGAGACGATGAAGGAGCTGTACCAGGGCCTGAACCCGGCCACGTTGAGCGGTGGGATTGACGTGCTGGTGGTGAAGCAGGCGGACGGCTCCTTCCGCTGCTCGCCCTTCCATGTGCGCTTCGGCAAGCTGGGCGTCCTGCGGTCGCGGGAGAAGGTGGTGAGTGCTGGCGGCTGGCCAAGGGCCCAATGCCCGGGGGGGTGGGGGGGTCTTTGTAGCCGGGGCAGCCACTGCTGTGCCAGGAGAGAACCTGGGCCCTCCTTAGGTGGGGACCTGTTCTCTGAGCAGGCTTCTCTTCTGTATTTCCTTTGAAGGGTTTGGTTTGGTTTGGGGGTTTGGGTCCAAGAGGGTTTCTGTGTTCCCCTGGAAGCAGCATAGTGGGGCAGTCCCTGGTGCTGGAGCAATCAGACCTGGCTCCAGCTTGCTAAGACCTTACTGCCTGTGTGTTCCTGTTAAATCATTTCACCTGTGCAAATGGATACGCTCCCCTCTGCCTGGTGATTAAATAGGAGCTGATAACACCATCCGAGGGCCAGGCTTGCTCAAAGGTTAGCTCCTGTCCCTTAGGGAACCTGCACTGCCTCACGGGACTTGGGTGGACGTGACAGTTTTGTTTACACCAAGGCCCCGTGTGTCCAAAGAGGTTCAGGGGCCCCAAATCCCTCTCACAGTGAGGTGAGCTTTCTGGAATCCTAATAGGAAAGCGTAACCTTGTGAGAGACAGTATGGCTAAGTGCTTAAGAGCTTGGGTTGTAGGCTCAGACGTTCTGGGTTTGTAGCCTCGTTTGGCTACCTCCCAGCAAATTACTTAGCCCTCTGAGCCTGTTTCGTCACCTATAAAGGGAGGATAATGATAGGACTGCAGCAGCTTGTTGTGAAGGTTCATCAGCCTAGTGTAGATTAAACACTATACTAAGTGCCTAGGAGATGGCGATTCTTACCATTGTTGGTGTACTCAAAAAATGTCTGAGCAGTATCCCGGGGCTGGGGACACAACAGTGACAAGATGAATCGGGTCCTTGTCCTTATGGGGTGTGGGAGAGAGAGGGACACAGAAACCAAGGCATAAACAAGAATAACATGACCAGGACACGTGCAGCTGAGCCCCGAGAATGGGGAAATGTCGGGGGGCTTGGAGCCTCTCTGAGGAAGGGGAACCCTCTGAAGAAGCAGAGACCCTCTGAGTGGGGAGCAGCCAGGCATGTCAAGGTCTCAAGGAGAGAGTTCTAGCAAGTACAGGGCTCAGGGGCAGCTGGGAGCCCCTGTGTCCAGGACCAGCTGGGAGGCCAGTCGACTGGAGCATGGCAGTGAGTGAAGCCAACGGCGGGGACCACGCGTCCCCTGCCCCATCACACCCCATTACAGGTAGACATCGAAATCAACGGGGAGCCGGTGGACTTGCACATGAAGCTGGGGGACAGCGGGGAGGCCTTCTTCGTCCAGGAACTGGAGAGTGATGAGGTAAGTGCTTCTGTCCTTGATACCACCTGCCCCTGCCCCTGCCCTAGTGCCCTCTATGGGTGGGGCCATTGGGTTTGGCACTGTCCTCACCGTTGGGAATACCGCATCATCAAGGGTCTGATGCGGGGGATGGGTGGGTGCTGGAACTCATGATATGCTAGTAGAACCTGGTTGGAATTGGGGACGGTTTCTCAGAAGAGGACACTTGAGCTGGTCCCCTTTAGGGTAGAAAGGAGGCCTTCCTTGGGCAGCTTGGAGAGGGAGAGGGTGCTGAGGAATGGCTGGCGGCTGGAAGGCATAAGATGGCTTGTTCTGGATCTGGGGCCGGATCAGTGCCGCTGGAACATGGAAGTGTGTGGGTGCAGGGTGAAGAGAGGGGTGTTTATAGATGGGAGGCAGGCCCAGCACGAGCCAGCAGAGGTGTTTAAATATTGGGGCGTCGGGAAAGTCATGACGCATTTTTGCATTGAAAAACATAGAAAGATATGTCATGACTTTCCCGACGACCCAATAGTTTGAGTTTGACAAACTCTGAGTCCCTCCCTACTTTATGGCAGACACTGTGAAGGCAGACAATCTGCCTTCAAAGAAGATTCCCAGACTAGCCTGGGAGATAGACACATAAACAGCAGATGATAAAACTCTGTTCATTGCAGTGAAGGGGGTTGGAACTGAGGCTGAGAGTAGTCAAGGCAAACTTCCTGGAGGAGGTGATGCCCGGGTGAGTCTTAAAATGGAAGTGGGTGTCTACTGTGGTAGGTGTGGACAGAAGATAAGCTGATGACCAGGTTTCTGCCTGGTCTGCCTCATCTCTGTGATGGAGCTCTGAGGCCAGCAGCAGCTACAAGGCCATGCTGCTGCCGCCTCTGTCCATCCTCCATGCCTGTTTGCCGGACCCCAAATGAGCTCACTCCAGGGCTCAGAGTAACGGGGGGACAAGAGCAGCCCCCATAAACTGTAGGCCCTCAGTCCTGCCCCTGGTCTGCTCCTCAGGAACATGTGCCTCCCCGTCTGTGCACATCACCCATCCCGTGGGGAGGCCTGTCTGGGTTCCCCTCGGACTCCCAGCTGGGTACAGCCAGTGAAGCTGAGCCCATCATCATGGGTGTGCCCTCCACGGGGCGGAAGAAGAGGCTCCGTAGGAGGAAACCCAGGCGGAAGGAGGACACGGTGGCAGCCGATTCTAGTTCTGAGGAGCTGGAGGCAGGCGCTGAGAGCGAGCTGTCCCTGCTGGAAAAGCCAAGGCGAGAGTCCCCAGGGTGTGCAGGGACCAGGTGGGGACCAATGGGTGTGAGGATGCCAACCGGGCTCTAAGCACAGTTTCTTCTGCTGGTGCTGTGTGACCCTGGGCAAGGGCCTTGACCTCTCTGGGCTTTACCTGCTTCACCTCCCTAAGTCCCTGAGGTCCAGCTCCCATGCCTTACCCAGAGTACCCTGTGCTCTCAGTGACCCTTTATTTCCCTGTGGCCCCTCAGCAGTGTCCCATCAGAAGGGGAGTCCTCGCCGCAGCCCAAAGACATCTATCCCTACTCCGACGGAGAGTGGTCCCCGCAGGCCAGGTGAGAGTCCAGGTGGGCAGCCGGCAGGGACTCAAGGCCAAGGTCTCAGAATGGTTTCCATTTCTCTGCTGCATAATGACTTAGAACACTTTTAATGCGTTTACCAGCCATTTGTATACCTCCTTCGTAAAGGGTTCATTCAAGTCTTTTGCCCATTTTTAAAAACTGGTAAAATGCACATAACACGTTTACCACTTTAACCATTTGAAAGTATGCAATTCAGGGGCATTTAGTATATTCACAGTGTTGCACCACCATCTAGTACAACCTCTAGCTAGTTCCAGAACTTTCTCATCACCCCAAATGGAAACCCTTTCCCATTAAGGAGTATCAACCTTGGTCATTTTTTTTTCTTTTACTGGACTTCCTTCTTATTGTTGATTTGTTGGCATTCTTTATATATTTATATATTCTTGCTCCAACACAGGCATAACTATGTGTTACAAATATTTTTTCCCAGGCTAGGGTGGGCAGTAGGGGGGTGGCAGGCTGGCTCGGGGGGCCTCTGAGTTCTTGTTTCCTGCAGCCCCTCGTCAGGTGGGCTAACATCCCCTAAAAGTGACTCGGAGCTGGAGGTGCGGACCCCCGAGCCCAGCCCGCTGAGAGCTGAGGCCCACATGCAGTGGGCCTGGGGAAGGCTGCCTAAGGTGAGTTCCCCGTGTCAGCCCCCCATCCCTGCCTTTCAGGGGCTCTGTGGCCCCTGTGGGTCACCTCCCAGTGACTTGGGCCACCTCCCCAAAGCCTTGTGGGGTGTGGGAAGCAGACTCTGCACTGGCCCACATCTTCCCCCCTTTGTTTGAATGGAGGTGGCCAAAGCTGAGTGGCCCGCATTCTTGACGGTCCCTGATGGCAGCACTGGGGCAGCCTCTGTGGCTGGCGTGGACCCTTCCGGAACCCTGCACACAGGGGCTGGCACTGACCTTCTTCAGCCTGACATGGAGGTGCCTGCTCCGGCGGACCCCCCTCTTCCCATCTCTGAGAGCGAGAAAACCAAGACTCAGAGGTCCAGGGATGAGGGTCACCTTCCTGCCTTGAAATCATGGAGCTGGGCCTCTCTGGAGGGTCCAGCTCCCACCCAGCAGCCCGAGGAGTCCTCCAGGAGTAAAGGTGAGTGATGGCTGGATGGCCCCCTGTGCTTGCCTGGCCGCATGTTACCACCTGGGTGGATTCTGTGACTTCAAGCACATTTTGAACACCTACTGTGTGCCAGGTACTGTGTTTGGCAGCAGCCTGCATGAGGGTCCCAGGCCAGTGGGGCAGACAGATGACACACACGCGTCAACCAGGAAGAACGTGATAGGGTGGTCCCTGGGTGGTCTGAGTGGGTGATATTTGAGCTGAGGCGTCAACGATGAAGAGGCAGCCAATGAGGATCAGGGGAAGAGAATTCTAGGCAGAAGGAACAGCATGTGTCAAAGCCATGAGGAAGGAGAGGGGTTTCGTGTCTAGGAATTGAGGCAGCTGGTGTGTCTTGAGCGAGGCGGGGGAGAGGGCTGGGAAACGAAGCCGAGTTAATGAGAGAAGCTGGACCTTCCCGGCTCACGAGTAGGGCTTTATCCTAAGAATGTGGGAAAGGCACGAGGCCTGCACCGCCCAAATCAGTAGTCACTGGCTACATGTGGCTATTTAAAATCAATTACAGTTAAATTTCCATTTTAATTGAAATTTCCATTTCTCTATCACACCACATGTGAAGTGTGCTGACAGCCACCTGTGGCTATTGGCTCCTGGATTGGGCCTGCAGACATAGGACGTTTCTATCATCGTAGAAAGTCTACTGGACAGCGCTACTTCAGGGTATTCAGAGGCAAGGGGGACACGTACTGCTCACACTGCTGAGCACATGTTAGGTCTACAGGTGTCCCCCTCCTCTGCCCTCAGGCTCCCTGAAGAGAAGCCAGCACCTGGGCCCCAGTGACATCTACCTGGATGACTTGCCCTCTCTGGACTCTGAGAATGCAGCCCTTTACTTCCCCCAGAGGTGCCTGGGTTCTGGGTGCCGGGGTGTCTTGGGATCAGAACCCGTGGGACCAGGGGTTGGCTACCGAGGGCCTGGGAGAGGTGAGCCCCCTCCTCCCAGCCGCCTTGTACTCATGTAACTGTTGGTCCTTTTGCCCCAAGTGACTGTGGGCTGGGGCCCAGGAGGTGGAGTGAACCCGGCAACCGCAAGCCCCTGGGGGACCCCAACCCCAAACAGAAGCTAGAACCCACTCCGGATACAGTGGACACCATAGTGCTCTCTCTCTGCGGTGGACTGGCTGACAGCCGGGACATTTCCCGGGGTATGTTTGGCCCTTCTGAGGATTGGCAGTGAGCCTCGGGGCTGGGGAGGGCAGGGAGGACCCCAGAGGGCCCCTGCCAGCCTCTGCCCTGTGGAGCCCACATTCAGCCAGCAAGGGCAGGGCAGTTCCCAAGGCCCCAGGAAGCAAATGCTTGGTACTAAGTTTGAGTGATCCTGTGAATCCAGAAGCGCCAGTGCCTGGGGTGGAAACAGCAGAGGCAAAAACCCCAGGGAGGGAGGAACCGGCTAGTCAAAGACCCAACCTGCAGGAGGCCTGAGTGATTGATAGAGTGCAGGGGAGGCAGGGTCATGTGGGATGTGTCAGCCTCACCCTCACTCTCTGCCTCTGTGCCCAGAGAAGTTCAACAAGCACATCGTCTCCTACCAGGACCTCACCAAAAACCCTGGCCTCCTGGAAGACCAGAACCTGGTGGTGAAAATCAATGAAAAGTAAGTAGCGAGGCTGGGCTGCTGGCGGCCCCAGAGGGTCACCCCCCTACCCCTGCTGTCATGGCTCTGTAGCTGCTGTAGCCCTGACCCCCTATTCTGTCTCCCCAGGCATTATAACTGGGCTGTAGCTGCCCCCATGATCCTCTCCCTGCAAGCCTTCCAAAAGAACTTGCCCAAGGTAATGGTTAGCGCGCCACTGGGCCTCCTGGGGAAAGAAGCCGTAGCCTTGTGGTAGGTAGGGAGGCCCGTGGCCAGGAAGTGGAGCGTGGGCGGAGATGGGCCTGGGGCTGACTGGCTGCAAGACCCACTCTGGGAGATGAGACTGAGGGCCCCTGAAGCCTCACCCAGGCTGTGGGGACAGAGGTCCACCCTTCCCTGGTTTCCTGGCATGGCTGAATCCTGTTGGCTTTGGACTTGACTTCAGAGGAGCACAGGACAAACCAGAGGGGGACAAACATTTGACAGGGTCACGCCTTCAGCAAGAGGTTTTGGATCTGAGTGACGAGGCTTGGGAGATGGAGCTCCCATCCTCACCGGGAGACCCCTCTCCAGGCTGGGCTGCAGGGGCTTGCTCGCTTTATCAGCACATATTTTTTGTGTACCTACTGTGTGCCAGGGACAGTCATACCTTCCTAGAAAGACAGTTAATTAAAGATTCTGCCAGATGAATGTAAAATTCAACTGTGAGTATTAGAAAGGAGAGGTCTGGGGTGCTGTGAGAGCCTACAACAGGGACGTTTGCTGAGCAAGAGCCCACTGGGCAGAAATTGGAAGGATGAGGAAACCTTAAGCAAGTGAGGGGTGGGAACAGCATGTGCAGGTGCTCAGAGGTGGGCAGGAACCCAGACTCGTCAGTCCCTCCCAGAACCTCCACCTTGTCTAACCTGCATCTGCCCCTGGGAGTGGACCAGGGCCCTGCCCTGGTCTGTTCTCCACTTGGTTAGAATTGCCCGAAGAACATCAGTAACCAGATGGTGACAGCTGATGTCTCCCGTTGGTGATGGTCAGCTCAGTTCTCTGGCTGGCTCTGGGTCTGAGCTAGGACCACAGCCTGTGGGAAGGGACAGGGTCCCTCTCCTGCTTGGCTCTCCTCACCTTTACCCAGACAGACCCACCACTGAGGCCCCTGGGAGACTCCCTCAGCCTGTTCCCAGCTCAAGTGGGCACTCTGGCCAACCCATCCCCAGCCCATGTCCCCCTGACCTGGGTGTACATTTCTGTGTTTGTAGGAAGCTGATGTGTCTCCCAGGTTGGCCTGGGCCCTCACTGGAGTTATCTAGCACAACTCTAGTCAGTAGTTTTCACAAGGTCATGGTGCCTCCACCAGACAGTGACGGTAAGATACAGAGAAGGAGGCTGTTCGTGGGATAGAATCACTGACCTCAGGAGTTGCTTGTGTTGGTCTTGGAGATTGAGGGCAGTACTGACTATAGACTGTCCTTCCTGCTGCCACTTGGTGGCATCGTGCAGGGAGTACCAGATCTTGAGAAACTCCCAAAGCAGTGCCTCTAGTAGAAAGACTGACCCACACTATTTGGAGGCCAGGCCGAGGTTGGGCTAGAGGTAGGGGGTCAGGGCTGGGGTGGAGTGGGGACAGACAGAAGTGGCCCTTGGTCTCCTCTGCGTAGGTAGCTCCGTGAATCCCAGAATTGATGTTGGCGGCACCTTGCTCGAGGGTCAGCCCCAGACTCTAGGCTCAGTGTGACCCCCAAGGGCAATCAACGGTGGGTTTGTGTAGTGCAGGGGAGAATGCCATGACCTTCATCTGCCCACAGAGCACCGTGGACAAGCTGGAGAAGGAGAAGATGCCCCGGAAGGGTGGGCGGTGGTGGTTTTCCTGGCGACGCAGGGATTTCTCAGCCGAGGAGGTGGGTGGTCACAGTCACAGGGCGGGGCCAGCACAGGCAGGAGCCAGGCTTCACTGGGTGGATGTTCTTCCCACAGCGCAATGCCCAGAGGGAGAAGACCCCAGCCGGGGAGCCAGTGGGGTGAGTTGCTCTCCTGGCTGAAGCTGGAGCCTGGGAAGGGAAGGATCGCCTGGGGGACAGGGAGGGAGCCTGCACCCCTCCCCCAGCCATGGTTCTTGGTCACTCCCCAATCACTTCTCTTTTTCCTGAGAAATGCCCCCATGTCACAGATGGGAAAACTGAGACTTAGAGATACATCGAAGGTCTCACAGCCGGGAAATAGCAGAGCTGGAACGGGTGCCCAGACTCCCAGCCCAGACAAGGGGCTACTGTATTAAGGAGGGGCAGGGCCTCCCCTCTCCGCCAGAGGCCAGCTGATCTTGCTCCCTTTTTTACCTTTGAAGTGACCCTGAACGCCCAAGGTTGGGCGGGAGGGTGACTAAGGATGATTCAACTAAAGCAGGTGGCGTTGGAAACAAACCCTAAAACCCACACTAGGTTTTTCAGGTAAATCTCTCCAAGGCAGGCACCTGGCACCCTAGCT
Organism: Hipposideros armiger; assembly: GCF_001890085.2. Lineage (NCBI taxonomy): Eukaryota > Metazoa > Chordata > Mammalia > Chiroptera > Hipposideridae > Hipposideros > Hipposideros armiger. The sequence continues at coordinate 1,428,666 of NW_017731381.1, forward strand.
ATGGTGAGGCACTGAGGGCTGAGAGCCCAGGCCCTCAGCTCTAGCTCTGCTGTCACCTTTCTGGGTGCAGACTGCCAGCCTGCATCCTTATTCTGCTGCTACCACCCCAAAGTGGGTGGCACCTAGAGGGAGGGGTTTCTGATCCCCTAGGTAGTCTCCAGAGGGGCAGGGACAGGCCCCGAGCCCCTGGTGGTCTGGCCTGAGGAGTGAGCATCTACCGGGAGTGCAGGGCCTTCAGCTGGGGTGGTCTGAGAGCCGGGCTGCCCACAGGGACAAGACTGATGTCCTGAGCAGCGAGGATGACGCCCCAGACAGCCCTGTGATCCTTGAGGCGTCCTCCCTGCCACCCTCACCTTCAGCCTACACTCCTACCTACAAGAAGTCCCTCCGCCTCTCCTCCGATCAGATCGTAAGTGTGTGCACTCGTGTTTGTATAGGGGTGGTGGGGCTGTGATAACTCTGTCCCAGGGCCCCACAGGGCCTGGCTAAGGAATGGCTCCACAAAGCCGCATTCACTAAAGCGCAGCATCTATCTCCTTGGCAGCCTTCCTAACAGCCTCTGCTTGAATACCTCCAGGGACAAGGGGCTCACTTTCTTACATGCCAGCCCATTTCTCTGTTAGATGCTATCACTGGAAAAGCCCTCTTTGCCATCCTAAAAGACCTACCTGCAGTGGGTCACCTGGCTCTGGATCTGCCTTTGGAAGGCACGCTAAAGGAATCAAATGCCGATGACAGCCCTTCAGATTTGGGCAACCCCAGGCCCCCAAGTCATATTTTAAAGCTCAGTTAACTGGTGGTTCCTGTAATACGAATGTTTTCTCCCTGAGTGTGACTCTGTGGTCAGGGAGTTGCCTCGGGGTGACTTGGCCGGCCTGGTACAGAGAAGCTGCCATCTTTGTGGTACCCTGGGGCTCACACACAACTCTCGTCAGCCAGCTCCTGGAAGCCTTGGTCACCAGCTGTGACTGAGAGCTGCCCTAATCCTTCTCTGCACCAAGGACAGAGCTCGGTCTCTCTTTAGGGGGATATCACAGGTACCCTAGCCTCAGGCAGGGGGCCACCCGTGGGGATCCCCTCAGGGCCCCGTCTGTGGAGAGGGGTGTCCCCTGCCAAGAGCAATGCCGGCCTTGGGGCTGACCTGAGAAACTTGACTGGGAGCCGTGGGCCAGGCTTTCCTTGAACTTCACCCCAAAGGAGCATGAAAGGTTAGGGCTCCTGTGCTGGGCACCACGAGCACTCCCTCACTTCCTCCTTGTGACCACCCTCTGCCCATGTGCGTGTGTCTGTGTGCCTGTCTCTGATGAGTTCTAGCAGGTTCGCTGAGTTGGACAGGAGAGGAGAATACGAGGCCTGGGAGATCGAAGGCCACAGTTTGGGGCGGCAGGGGGTGGATCGTGCCTGGCTCTCGCAGATCAGAGCTCACCCCCTTTGTCTGGCCCCAGCGGCGGCTGAACCTGCAAGAAGGTGCCAATGATGTGGTCTTCAGTGTGACAACCCAGTACCAGGGCACCTGCCGCTGCAGGGCCACCATCTACCTGTGGAAATGGGACGACAAGGTGGTCATCTCGGACATCGATGGCACCATCACCAAGTGAGGCCTGGTTGGCCAGGGGAAAAGAGGGCAGTCCTGGAAGCTCCTCTCCCTCTGTTCTGGGGGGACAGTGGGGGAGGAGTGAGGGAGAGAGGCCCTCCCAGTGCACCGTTTTGGGGCTGGGCCCCAGTGGGCCTTATGCAGGGAACATGAGGGCCACATGGGGCTGCCTTGGAGTGACTCCTCCTTTGGGCTCTAGGTCGGACACTCTGGGCCACATTCTGCCCCAGCTGGGGAAAGACTGGACACACCAGGGCATCACGAGTCTCTACCACAAAATCCACCTGTGAGTGCCGGGGCTAGGGCAGGGCCCCAGGGAGGGAGTGACAGGACATCTTAAGCCACCCTGGCCTCAGCCCTGGGAAGCCAGGCTTAGGGGCCCGCAGAGTCCCCAAGGGAAGAAGCCAGGGCATGTCCCTGGAGTGCTAAGACCTACCTGCTGGGCCTCGGTTCTCCTGTGGAAGACTCATCTCCTGAGGCCCTGGTGGGGGAGAGGCGGGCGGATCTGACTGCTGGTCTTCATGCTGTAGTGGAAGTCTACGGACTTGCTCAAACCTTTGTCCGTCCTGGTCCACCTGGGCCTCAGGACTCTGTCCGTGCTCCTACCTGGGACAGCTACTGCAGCCACCTTGCAGACCTGGCCCAGCTGTTTCTAAGTCCCCTCCCTGCAAAAGCCTCTGGGCTTGGGGAGGCCAGAACCTCAGGATTGAGATGAGCTGGCTAAAGCCAAGAGGGTGGGATGGGGCATGGCTGGTCCCTGATGGCTCTGTGCCACCCTCAGAAATGGGTACAAGTTCCTGTACTGCTCGGCACGGGCCATCGGCATGGCTGACCTCACCAAGGGGTACCTGCGGTGGGTGAGCGAGCGTGGCTGTGGCCTCCCCAAGGGCCCCATCCTGCTGTCTCCCAGCAGCCTCTTCGCTGCCCTGCACAGGTAACGCCCCTACACCACAGGCGCCCACAGCCCCCGGGGGGAGCGCAAGCCCACCTCCAGCCAGGCCAGGCCAGCACCAGGCCTGTGTCAGCGGACCCTGCCGGCCTCTGATTGCTGCCCCACCCCCGCTCCCCAGGGAGGTGATTGAGAAGAAGCCAGAGGTGTTCAAGATCGCCTGCCTGAGCGACATCCAGCAGCTCTTCCACGGCCAGCCCTTCTATGCTGCCTTTGGGAACAGGCCCAACGTGAGTATGTCCCCTCCCGTCCCCGAGAGCTGAGCCACCTCCTCCCCACTTCCCAGCCCAGCGGCCCCTTCTTGTCCCCCACAGGATATCACTGCCTACCGACAGGTGGGCCTACCCGAATCTCGCATCTTCACAGTCAACCCCCGAGGAGAGCTCACCCAGGAGCCCATGAAGAACCACAAATCCACGTGAGGCCAAACCCCGCCACATGTCTCCCACGTCCCTGTCCCCTGGGCCCCAATGCCACCTCCTTACCAGGGACCCTCCTCCTGGCCCAGGGCTCCCAGGCCGTGTGCAGAGTCTCTGCCTGATGTGGCAGAGGCTGTGGCCCGGTGGCAGCTCGGGCTCTCAGTGCTGACCCTTTTCTGCCCACAGATACGAGCGGCTCGGTGAGGTGGTTGAGCTCCTCTTCCCACCTGTGGCCCGTGGCCCCAGCGCAGATCTGGCCAACCCTGAATACAGCAACTTTTGCTATTGGCGGGAGCCACTGACCTCTGTGGACCTTGATGCCCTGGCCTGAACCGGTCCAGGCTGTGCCCTCCTCCGTGGCCTGGCCCAGAACTGACTAGGCATCCCAGGGCATAAGAGGGTTGGAGGCTGGGTGCCACAGGGCCAACCCAATGGGGAGGAGGGGCGCTGTGGGCTGGTTGGCAGCCTCTCTCCTCCCAGTCCTGTTCTGTCTCCTGCCAGCTGAGCTGCAGAGGGGCGGGGCAGCTGCTCCAGGCCTCATCATGGCCCCGGCCGGTAGCCATGAAATGATTGTCCCCTGGGCCCCATCACCCTGAGACTTTGCCTCAACTCCTGATTAGGACGGAGAGGATAGAGAGGCCCCACGGAGGCTTGAGAGTTGGACGCACAGGCAAGGTTGGTGGCAGCCGTGGGGAGTACTTGAATAGCATCTGGGAAGAACACAGTGCTCCCCCGCCCCCTTCCGGGAGCCTGGACTGTCTGTGCCCTCTGAGGCCAGACCCTTACATAGCCCCGGCCCCTTCCCACAGCCCTTGAGCCAGACATCGCAGCACGTCCCAAGCCCAGATGCTCCAGTGTCCTCTGACATCAGGAAAGGGGGAGCCCAGGGCAGCGCAAGGACCGAGGGAGTGTGGCTTCCACTTGGCCTAACCTGCCCCCAGCAGCTGCTCCTGCTCCTCCCGGCACCTCCCCTGGGGACACAGCCCCAAACCCTGCCAGGCAGGTGGGGGTTGGTCTGCCCTCCCGTAGCCTTTGCTGGTCAGCTCAGTGCCAACACAGCTGCTGAGTGAGCTTTTGCACGAGGAGCTGTGGGAAGCATCCCACGGCAGCCTTACCTCTCACCGTCTTCAGGGAAGAAAAGACCTTTAGATGGGCTAGAAGCTTTAATCCAGGTCTGCCCTTCCCCAGTAGCACCACAGAGGAGGGTCAGATACCAAATGTTGAGAAACCAGGAGGCAGGGCTACATAGCACAGGAGGGCTTGTGCTGCTGTGGGGAAACTGAGGCCCGAGGAGACAGGCATCAGGGTCTCTGGGAACTGTGCAGGCTGAACACGTGTTTTCAGGTTGTCCCTTCGTGGTGTCATACCTGAACTTCTCAGGACTTTGTGAACTGGACATCCAGGCGGGGCTGGGTTTACAGGGATGGTGGAAACTGGGCCTGGAGCCCTCTCCCTCCAGCTGTGGCCTCTTGCCCAGGGTCCGACCTCATTCAGGCCATGACGGACAAGGAAGGCTGCTCTCTGGAGAGAGGCCCTAACCTGGGGGCAGAGAGGGGGAGATTCTGCCCCCCTCCCCAAATGGAAAGGAGAGGACTGTGTGCAAACCAGAGTACCCTCAAAACATCTTTCGGGAAGAATGTTTTGAGATAAATTAAAGTGGGGGTCTCTGAACAGACCACCTAGACCCAATCCTCCTCAGGAATCTACAGCTGCCTAAACCGTCACCTTGGGGGAGAATCAGAAGGAATAAAGATAACTCTTGGCTGAGTCTTTGTGTTTCTCTTCCACCCTGAGGGACCTGTGGGGAGGTGGAAACCTCTGGTCCTTGGTTCAGAAACAGCATCCGTGAAGCTGCAAGGTGTGAGGGCAGTGCCAGTGGGCACCACCTTCCTGCAGAAACCAAGCCCAGAATCCTGGGGACAGGAGCTAAGGGGACAAAGGAACCAGAAGCCTCCGCGGGCTGGGGCCTGCTGCCCCGGATGTGGACAGGCCACTGTCAATGGCTCTGCAGGTCTTTGCACAGCTGCCAACTCGTGTGTCCCCAGAAGAGCAATCTGCAGACTGGGTTGTGAAGTCTCTTAGGTCCATCCTGGCCTGCAGGCACGACGTACTTGCCTTGACGGCTATCCTGAGTTGTCCAGTTGGTGCAGCACTGAGCGTGGATGAGCCTGGGGACAGTCGTGGAGCTGGACCAAGACTGTTCCTTCAAGGGCCTCTGGCATCCGCGCTAGCCAGGGGTGGCTGGGAGGCATGGTCTGAGCTCTGGGGTGATGTCCCCAGGGTTGGTGGGATCTGGGGTTGGGTTCTGGCCTGGCCCACCTAGTCGGCCTGCCCTGACCGCGCCTGCTCGGCCAGCTGGGCCCGGCAGTCCAACAGATCATCCTGGAGGCGGGCGATGTCCTGTGCGTGCTGGGCCAGTGTGCGATTCAGCTGGTCCATGTGGTCCCACAGACCCTCCCTGGGCCTGAGTGACTCGGTGGGCAAGCTGCCCAGATCTGCAGCCATCAGGCCCAGCTTCCTGCACGCACCCTCCACTTGTGCTACCCGCTGGTCGAAGTGGCCCATTGTGTGCTGGAGTTCCTGGGCTATGTCCTGGCAGCGGTTCAGCCCGCCGGCCACACCAGCCACACCGGCCTTGAGCTGCTCCAGCTCGCCCCGCAGGCTCAGGACCTGCCTGTGGCCAGCTCGAAGCCGCGAGCCCTGGCTGCTGACTTGCTCCTGGATGGCGTGGACCTCAGCCTCCACCTTGCGTTCCCGCTCATCCAGGGATGTGTTGGCGGCCAAGAAGGCATCAGAGTACTGGCTGACGGAGTCACTGAGGCCTGTGAGTGACTTGCTCACGGAGTTCAGATTGACCTTGAGCAGGGTGATCTCGCCCTGGAGTGAGTTGCCCGTCGCTCCTGCCAGCTGCCCCTGGACCTTGGCCATGGTGCCATTGAGCTGCCGGAGCAAGGCCGCGTGGCTGGCTACCTGGTGTAGAAGGGCCTCGATCTGTCTCTGCCAGGCCTTCACCTCTGCCATGAGGTTGTCCAGGATGGCTGAGGTGGTGCTGGGGGTGCATGAGGTCTCCAGCGAAACCAGCCGTTGCTCCAGCACAGCCAGCTCTGTCTGCACCAGGGGCCATGCCAGCCTGCCTGGTGGAGAGCTGTCATGGCTTAGCTCCCCAGCCAGTGTCACCAGGCGCTCCTCTAGGCTCTGCACACGCTCTTCCAGCAGGGTCCTGAAGCTGCCCACGCCCCATCCCCCCTCCTTCATCCCTAGACAGCAGCCCCTCACGCCATTCTCCGTCCCATTGAGGGTCTCCAGGCCCTCAAGAAGTCCATCCACACCCCCGTCGAGCATGGCAGCAGAGAGCCGTGTGAGCTCATCCCTGGAGGTGGGGCCATGGCCCCTTTGGGCCTCGGTGACTGCCTGCAGGTTCCTCTCGAGGCTGTCCATGCGGGCACTGACCAAGGCCAGCTGGCTGCAGCAGCTCCCACTGCCAGCCACGCTTAGGCCTTGCAGCCGGGTACCCAGCTGTGAGAGCTCCCGGCGCAGGGCCAGCTCCCGGCCATCCAGGCTCTGGTGCAGCCTTCGGCTGGCTGCCTGGCCCTCCTCACACTGCTGCCGAACCTCCTGCACCCGCAGGTCACACGTGCTCTGGACGTCTTGCAGCTTCTGCTCGAAGCCATCCAACAGGCTCCCCCAGAGTCGGTGCAGCCGTCGGTCCACGTATTCATCCAACAGGGCCAGGGAGGTGAGTGGAGATGGCGGGGCCTCCCGCAGCTGCTGCAGGTGGGCCTCATGGCCGAGGGCCAGCCCGTGGACCTCGTCCAGCAGCCGCACCTTGGTCTGGAGCGTGTTGCTCACCTCTGTCACCTTGCTCAAGATCTCGTCCAGGGGAGGTGTAAGCGGCCTTCCAGCTCTGTCTCCAGGGTTCCCAAACCCCTCGGGGATGACCTCAAAGCCCACAGGGGCAGCAGGAGCTCTGGGGCCACCAGTAATCCTGTTGGGGTCCTCGTGGCTGGTCACCAGGCCGCTGAGGGTACCATATGCCTGTGCCAGGCGCTGGACATCACCCTCCAGGCGTTCCAGCCGCTCACCAAACAGCCCTGGGCCTTTCCTTCCTGGGAAAGAGAAGGAGGGAACCCCAGGGGTGTCGTTGGTTGGGCTCTCTCAGCTTGTCCTGTTGCCCGGCCACCTGAGAGATTTTCTGTTCTAAGTCAACCTCGCTGGGCATAGTTCCACCAGCTTTTGGAGGGGTCCCGGGGACTCACCCTTCTGCCTAGCATGAAATGCACCCTCCCCAGCCCTGCCCAAGCTCAGCCAGCCTGAATCAGTCCTTCTCCCACATCCCTACCCCCAAGAAACCCAGCTACCTTGGTAGGGTCTCCATGGGCAGACTCACCGTAGGGGCTGGGCGCCGCTCTGCTGGAAGGAGGGAGCCTGGGGCCTGGGCCCAGCTGCCCAGAGGGAATCTGGGACTCAGGCTCTGAATGGGGCGGGGTGGCCCCGGGGTCCGTGAGGTGCTCAGGGCAGCCTTGTCCAGTGAGCCCAGGGCAGCAACGCCAGGAGAGCTCTGTCACAATCTTGTAGCCAACCTTGTATTTGGGTCTGAGCACTGTGCGGTACCTGGGACAGGGATGGGGAGAGGGCAGGGTCCTGTACCTGTGGGCTGAGGTACCTGCCTCCTGGCAGGTGACCTTGTCCCCTGGCTGGTGTTTAGGGCCACTCTCAAGACACTTGGATACAGTCTAGATGTCTTCCCACCTCCACGGCATCCCCAGGGGTTTCCTTCTTCTGTGCTTAAGGTGACAGGGCCAGAGGGTAGAAGTAGGCCTTGCCAAGGCTCACAGATGGGTTAGGGGAGGGTGCAGGAAGAAGCCACCCCCTCCTGTTTGCCTGGGGAGAAGGCAAGCAGGAATGTGGCCCCAAGGCTCCCAAGATCACTTGGACCCCCTTGAGCTTATACTGCTATCAGAAATTCTACTCTGGCTTTGGTGGTACTTTGAAGAATTCTGACAAAGCCCCAGCCCCTCCCCTGTGGGTGGGTGAGGAGTACTGCCCTGGAGCTGGGGCAGGCAGTCCCTCTCACTGCCTGGGGGCCACCCTGGGCTCCCATCAGCTCCCCTTAGTCCTTTCCACTTCTCCCTAGCCTACTCCGAGAACTCGGCTCTGATGGCAGAGGCTAGTGACAGGCCACCTTTGATTTTGAGCACAGGCAGGAAGGCCCAGGGTGGAAGGCAGCACAGGGGCCACTCCCTCACCTGTTCAGCAGTGTACCTGTACCCGTTCACCCACTGACACATTGCAGCCAACAGGTTTGTTTTCACACCTGCATTTGAACCTCTCCAAGTACAGACCATTGCATCCCACCTGTGTGCAACACCACACGTCCTCACATGGCCCCATCTGTCCCATTCCCCTCACCCCTGGCCTATCTTCTCCAGTCAGCACAGACCTCCTTGAATCTGCCCAGGGTCCCTTTGGCATCAACCATGCCAGTGTGACCCTCTGCTCTCCCACACCCTTTGCCCACGCTGCTTCTTCCTTGCCTGGTACTAATTCTCCCCCAGGAACCCTCCCCTGGTCCCCCTGTGGGCTCCGCCCTGAACCTGCCCCTGACTCCTCCCTGGCCCCCTCCATCCAGCTGGGGTGGGGGCTGGGGGAGGCTCTCTGAAGTCAAGGAGTTACAGCCCTTGTAGAGCTGGCTGCTGCTCTCAGCTGAAGGCAGGCCAGGGTGGGTGGGGCGTGTGCCCAGGGATCCCAAGTGGGTGGGAGGGGGGTGCACTCACGTGACTGTCCCGGGGCACTTGGGCCCCCATCCACACTGCCGGTACTCAGCCTTTATGTAGCTCTCTGCTCCCTCCTGTAGGACACAGGTCACATTTCTGTGCACCACGTAGGCGCAGAGGGCCCTGCAGGGGAGAACGGCATCCGTGGACTATCGGGCCTGGGCCAGGCCCACCGAGGCTCCTACCATCTGTGGGCCTCAGCAGAAGAGACCTCCATCTTTCTTCAACCCCTTCTCCTTGGGAGCCAGCGCCTTCGGCCTGGGGTCCAGCCCTGCTGCTGGTCTCTCCGAGCCCAGTCTCCCCAGTGAGTTGGTCACTGGGCTAAGCACTGTACTGAACCGGGAGCCTGGTGTAGCTGCCCTTTCTTGGTCTGACCTCTGCTCTCCCTGCCTGAAGGAGCAGCCCACCCTGCTTCTCAAGTCCTCATCTTGTCATTTGAGGCTTCCGAGTGTCTTTGAGCGACTGAGTGTCTTTGAGACCACACTTCTCCCTTCCTCCCCTGACTCCTGGGGAAATGCACCCCACCTTGTAGCTTTCTGACCCCTGCCTCTGATCCTGGTTCCTCATTCTCAGATCATTTCTACCACCTCCTCCAGGAAGCCTACTCTGATATGCCCAGGCCCACTGAGTGTCAGCTATGGGCTGGACGCCCTCCTTCTACAGTACCTCTCAAATGCAGCTAGAGTTCAAATTCAGCTAGCACCCCAGGCAGAGCCCCTAACTCACCTGAGATAGGCCAGTTCTCAAGCCACTGCCTGCTCAAGACCAGAAGCTGAGGCAGAGGAGGGGAAGCAGCCCCTCCTTACAGGCCACAAAAGTGGGGGGGGGGGAGCAGCTGCCTGACATAAACCGGCCACCTGTAGTCTGTTGTCGGACTCTGGAGCCACATCACGAACCAGGAGCCCCCACCAGCTCTGTGGTCCAGTCACACTGGGGCTGCTAAGCGATTGCTGGGGCCAGGTTGACCAAGGGAGCGGGCAGGCCACTGGGCGCAGGGATCCTCTCCTACCCAGCGGGGCAGGGGCGCGACGGAAGGCCCCGGCGTGGTGTGTGTCGGGGGGAGAGCCCCGCGTGCTCCGTGCGCAGCCCGCCCTCCCTCCTCGCCCTCCACCTGGTCCGCTACGCCCGGGGTTTGCACACAGCGCAGCTGGAAAATGTTACTTCTCTGGAAAGGTTTCCGCGGGCACTGCCAGGATCCCCGCCGCCGCGCCAGGCCCCCTCGGCTGATTTTTCTTCAGCAGCCCCCTCAGCCTCCCGCGGCGTGGGGCGCCCGCTGGGCAGGGGCTTGGCCCCGGGAGCCGCCCCCTC
>NW_017731381.1:1439272-1459256 GCF_001890085.2 Hipposideros armiger
GCAGGGGAGGCGGGGGGCGGGCTCTGCGCGGATTAGCATAAACTCGGGGCCGCGTCGCTCTCCTCCGCCGGCCCCCTCTCTGCCGCCAGACCCCCGCCCTGACTCCGAGCCGACGCCCGAGGGGCCGCCCGCAAGCAAGAGGTTAAGAAGGGAGCAGCCCCGGGGCGGCAGGGGCGCAGGCCGTCGTGCCCCGGGATGCCCTCCAAACACGCCCATCCACTGCCGTTGCCCGCGTGCACGGGTGAGAAGCAGAGCCGGGCCCCTGGGGCCGCCCTGGGCGTGGGGCTCTCCGGGAGCCGCCCACCCGCCCCACACACTGGTCTTAAAAGCCAGTGTGCACCTGGGGACTGCGGTCCACGGCTTCAGAGCTGAGATGGCCGTTATTAATGGGTAGCGCCAGCAACACCTCCACAGCCATTTCCTTGGAATAGGCCTCAGTCCGTCCCTGTTGGCTAGCTCTACTTCCTCGCACCGTCATTGTCATTGTCCGGAAGTGCCCAGGACATCGATAACTCTGCTCTCCCCTCCCCAGGCATCTTAACTCCTCCCTGCTCGCTAACCCTCTGCAACCCAGTCTGGTGGTCAGGCTGTTCTTCTGGTCTCCTTAATGGAGTCCATGTTATTTGTCTCTCTTAGGTATGCGCTGCACAGAGCCCCCAAATGCCTAACACCCCTCCAGCCCAGCCAATGATGCTCTGCTTCTCTTTGGGCAGCTAAAGCTCTTAGCCAGCTGGACCACACAGCACTGGCTCATTATTAGCGTCTGGTCAAAGAAAACCTTTATTTTAGGTCTTTCTCACAAAGAGCTACTGTTAAGCCAGCCTTCCTCCATATTTCCCTTGTGAAGTTGACTCTTGGAACCCAAGAGTTGGCCGTTATAGTCATCCTCATTCAAAATCATCTTGTTGATGTTCTGACCTGCAAAGAGCCTTTTGAATCCTGATGCTGTTATCCAACAGAGTCATGTCTTCCTGGCTTTGTCTCATCCACACAGGTGACCACAGCTTTCTGTGTCTTCACCCAAGTAGCTGGTAGGTGTGCAGAAGGCAAGGAATTCTGAGGCACACTTGGAGAGATCTGACTCCAGCCTGACTTTGAGATGCAAATCCACACCCTTCAGGCAAAGGGATAACATCAAGGATACTGGAAGGGGGCAGCTCTGAAACCTATATCTATGCCTCTGCCGTCTCCCAGCACAACAGCTTGTGGGTCCTGTGAGGCAGACGCCTGACCCAAGCAAGCCAAATGTTCCTTGTCCTGGGCTTGGGATTTGGAACCCAGAGGCTGATGGGATCCAACTTCAAGGTAGGGGCTGTATTAGTTTCCTAGGGCTGCCATAACAAGTTACCACAAACTTTGTGGCTTAAAACAACAGAAATCTATTCTCCCTCAATCCTGGAAACTAGAAATCTGAAATCAAGGTGTCTCCACGGCCATACTCCTTCCAGAGACTCTAGGAAATGCTCCTTCCTTGCTTCTTCCAGCTTCTGGGGGCTCCTGGCAATCCTTGGCGTTGTCTTGCTCCTAACGGCATCACTCCAATGTCCACATCTGTCTTCCTATGGCCTTTTCCCCGTGGCCTTTTCTCTATGGGCGTCTCTATGTCCTCCCCTCTTCTTATAAGGACACCAGTCATTGAATTTAGAACCTAGTCTAATCCAGTATGACCTCACCTGCAGTAATTAAGACTGCAAAAACGCTATTTCCACATAAGGTCCCACCCCAAGTTTCTCGGTGGACATAAATTTTGGGAGGACAGACACTATTCAACCCACTACAGGGTCCCTGAGGGGTGGTGAGGGACAGATCATGGCATGCTGTAGCCACGCTGTAGCCTTACCTCTTCGGGAGTTACGGGGAAGCTGACGAAGAGAATTTGCCAGAGGAGAGTGGGGCAAAGCCAAGAGGCTCTGGCACTCAGGGAGAAGTGCAGCAAGTGGCCACCTTGCCCTGTCTGCTTCCAATAACCCACTTCATCTGAGCTGGCTCGAAGGGGCGTCTGATCCCAGCGTCCCAGTGATGCCGGTCTAAGACAGCCTTTCATCCTCCACCACAAGTCCACCCAGTGTGCTATTATCATCTCCAGCCTGTAACAGAGATGTCATGAGCCATTTCGCTGAGGGCAGGATATACCGTGTCCATACTGTGCTCTTGATCTGGCAACTACCGAATTTCCGCTTCTTGGAAAGTGAGAAACATCTGAGTGGGAGATGAACGGAGAGCCCCACTCCTCACCCTGGGCTGGCTTCTGGCTGCCTGGCAGCGTTGCCCAGCGGCTCTGGAAGAAACCCCCCTCCCCGTCCCAGAAACTGTGATCCCTTTCCAAGGGGTCCCACCCCTTCCTCTCACTCCTTTCCCCAGCCCAGATGTGGGGCCCACAGCTCTCAGGGAGGACGCTAGATCCTTGTCTCTGTGTGGAAAAACCCACATAACAGGGGGCTGAAAGGACAGTTGGACCCCACTTCCCCTTCTCCCAGGTGGCTGACATCAAACACCATATTCCCTCTTTAATTGGAACAGTTTTGGGAGCCAGCACTGGGGCCCCTTCCTGGTGGGGGCAGAGGATGTCGGTGGGGGAGATGCCCAGGGTCTTGGCTGGATCCAGCCAGAGGCTGGGGTCTCCCCCGCAGACAATGAGGCCACTTTGCAACTGCCAGACAGGAAGCATAGACAAGCCAGGGGCAGGGGAGGGAGGGAGGAAGTCATGTCCTCCCCCCACTCAGACTGGAGTTTCCACACCTGGATGGAGGCAGGCTGAGGAGCCACACACAGGATCACACTTTCTGTTCACGGGGACCTGCACGGCCATATCCAGACACTCGGTCCACCCCATGCCACTTACACACACACACACACACACACACACACACACACACACACACACACACACACACACACACACACACACACACACACACACACACTCACTCACAAGCATACTTTCCTAACCTTCACGAGGCCCTGGTGACAGATATGCTCTCTTCAGGAAGAACAGAGGATGCCATCAGGTTGACAAAATAACCCTGGACAGGGAGCATGAAGTCTTGCATTTAGGGTCCATCAGTAAGTGGCACAGTATGGGGGGCATGAGTAGGAACCTCTGCCAGACACTGGGGCTTCCCGTCTTCATCCATGGGCTCCTGGAAGGCAGAGAGGCAGGCTTGCTTGGCGGTGACCCACTCACCTGGGATAGCCCTTCCGGGCCTCCACGCACTTCTCAGAATCCCAGGAGGTTCTCCTCGCCTCTCCCGGCTCCTTCCACCTCAGCCAGGATGTTCTCTGCTTTCTATGGAGGCCACCACATAAGGTCATTGAGAGCCTCACAGTTTTATGGAATGTAGGTCCCCCTAAAGAGACAGAAATAGAAAGCACTGACATTGCCAGCTTTCTGGCACAAGCCCGAGCCCCCTGCCACTGGGAGAAACTCACCTCCCCCACCGCCAGCCAACTGGTGGTGGCACCCCCTAGGATACAAGCCCCCCACTCCGACTCCACTAGCCCTTTGTCCCTGCCCAGCCCCAGCCCCCATCTACTTTCTTCTGAGCCTGAGAAGCTCGGGCTCCCTGCACATGGGGCCACCATTGGAAGTGAGTAAGGCTCTTTGCCTGGCTCACTCTCTCCTCAATATAAACATCAGCACGCTCAAAGCCCAGTCGGTATTTTGATTACACCCACAGCATCAAAAAAGGTTACTGTCAAATCCACACACAGGGGTTTGGAGTGACCCCTTCCAGCTGGGCAGAAGTGTGGCTTCCCCAGGACCCTGGGGTGTGTAGATGTGCAGCCCAAAGGTCCAGAAATCATGGACACTGGACTCTGTGAAGCCGGGATGGACTTCCATTGAGTGAGAGGTACTTACAAGCAAGTTAAAAATTGTACAGCACTGATGGGCTCTCAATGTGGACACATGCAAACCAGATGCAATCATTATGCAAATCATATGCAAAATACATGCATGGGCCTCCCAACTATTGCGAACACCAGATGTGGCCCTCGGGGACCCTGAGTTTGGCTGAGCCCTGTTGTGGTGCAGAGGTGACCTGGGACTCACCAGTCTCTTATGGTGGGCAGGAAGGGCTTAGCTCTGAGGCCATTCACACATCCTGGGGGAAGGAACCAGACAGGGAGTCGCTTGGACCTGGGTTTGCATCCCAGCTCCTCCACTCACAAGTTGCATGACTTTCATGGAGTCATGCCACCCCTCTGAGCCTCTGTCTTCCCATCTGTAAAATGGTTACTATGAGACCTACATGAGAACGTTGGCTTAAGCTCCCATGGTTGGGCACACAAGAGACCCTCAGTGAGGAGGGAGGGCTGAGTCCTTCCCTGGCGGGTGGGTGTCTGGGCTTCTTCCTGCCCACTGACGTGGTGACTGCCGTGGGCAGGACCTTCTCCAAGGGCAGCAGTGCAGCTGTGGGCTTGGGGAAAGTCAGTGCTGATGGACCAAGCATCGGCTTGCTCTTCATTCATTCCGAGATGTGTCACAGGTCCCGCTCGACAGGGGTGTGGTGGATTGTCGGTGCCCTGCCAGACCCCCTTTACCGGACAGTGCACCCATCACCACCTCCCCCACTTTGGGAGTGATGACTGCTTTTGCTCACAGCTGCCCTTCCTGTGAATTGCCTTCAGCTGATAAGAGCCACCTGCCCTGGGAAGTCACAAACCCTCCCACCCACAGCTGATACAGGGATACAAAAGGCTGGCCTCCTCCCCTCAAGGGGTTTATGTTCCAGGCCGCCCTGGATCCGGCCACATCTAGACTCCACCTGAGACCCCGTGCTTGCTCTGCTCCTTCCCTGTCCTGCGTCCTGCCCTCCCTCCCTTCTGCTTCTCCTGAGAACCCTTCCTAGGAAATGGCAGGTCCCTGAATCTCCGCCTCCAGCTCTGCTTCTGGGAAGCCGACCCCAGACAGGGAGACAGACCTGGAGGCAGAGAGGGACAATGTGCATAGCACTCATTATGATCAAGGACCATGGGGACGCGTGGGGTCACCCAGGAAGAAATGCCTGGGTCTGGGTAAGCATTCGTCTCCCCAAAAAGGCAACACCTGTGGAGAGAGAACATCCCAGGTGGTGGGTGCAGTGTGTGCAAGGCTGGGAGGCAGGAGGCAGCCTGCTATGTTTGGGGAACCCTGCAGAGTTCTGGGGGGCCAGGCCCCAAGAGGGATTGGCAGTGGCCAGACAACAGGGGCCTTGGATACCTCAGTGAAGAGTCTGGACTTCACAGCAGGGGAACGATGCACACAGAACTATCTCGAAAAATGTCCCCTTAGCTCTGAGGGATTGCGGCTGCATGGAGCAGGCACTGGGGGAGGGTTGCAGGGAGGAGGTGGCTGCAATGTCAGCCACTAGGCTGATGGGTTGGGGGGCGGGGGACAGAGGGTGAATCCCAGAGGCTTTTAGGACAGAGAGCTGATAGGCCTTGGTGACTGATTTGGGGGCTATGGATTTGGGAAGGATTCTGGAAGGTGCCAGGCAGAGCGGAGATGAAACATCAGGGCTGGGGCAGGGGAGACCATATGTGGCGAAGTGTGAGCGGAGAGGAGGGTTTAATGAACTGTACAGGGCAGGGTCTGCATTCCCTGTGCGGGCCAGGCCCAAGATCCTGAGCCTTGAGTGGAGAGGCCTCCATGAAGGCGGATGCTGACAAGAGTGGGTGGTACAGCTGGCCCGACTCCAGGGGGGCCGGGAGCTGCTCCCTGCTGGAGGGGCGGGGTGCAAGGCCCTGGGAAGGGCTCCTCTAACTCTTCTATTCATGGGCACCAGAGTAAAAACCACAGAGGATTACCGCTGGTGACAGAGGGGGGAGGCATACCATGGGTGGCTCAGAGAGGCCACGCTAGGCTGAGGAGGGGGCTACCCTCCACTAGAGGTGGAGGGGGCGGGTGGCAGGGGAGGTCATTGCCATGGAAACTCATGCTTGGATAGGCAGGACCTGACCTCCACCCAGACACTGCCCTTATCTCAGACCTGCTCTGCCTTAATTCCTTAATTCTCCCGGACATTTGCTGGGCACCCGCTCAGTGCTAGAAGCACAGGCACATTGGCCTCCGGCTCTGTGCTCAAGGCACGGAGACTAGAGCTGGGCAGAGGTGGCCGAGAGTTGGGAGAAATCCCAGGAGGGGTCAGGAAAGGGGCCTGGGGATGGGAGGGGGGCAAGAGACTCCCTGTGGGGGAGGGGGCGTGCTCCAGTGAGAGTGCCGTGGTTCAGAAGGGGGTTTGCTGGAGCAGGGAGGGCCACGTACAGACTGAGGACTCCTGAGGCAATACACAGACACCCTTGGTCTTTGGACCCCAAGAGTCCACTCACCTGCCACTTCCTACAGGCCACGGTCATTGTCTTTCTGCATTGAGTTCCCGTCCTGACAGTCCTTGCTTGATGCAGGGGCCACCTCCTGCCTGTGTTAGCTGAACAGATGAACTGTGGGTTTTAAATAAGTCGCTCTGTAACCATGAGGACAGTGCCCTGACGGGGCTCATGCAGGGATCCAGGCCAGAGATGCTGGAAATGAGAGATGGCAGGCTTTTAGAAGAAGGGCTGCCAGGCTTCCGTGAACTGGCTGGAGAGATAGGTCAGGGACAAGGTCAGAGTCATGGGCCCACACACCCTGGCAGGGTCCCAGGGCTCTGTCTCCCCGTCCGGCTCATGCTTAGGGCCAGATGATATATTTGGCATCTTTTCAAAGAGCTCCCTGCCAGGGCCCAACCACTCGACTGCCCCCACTTCCCCCAAGCAGCCCACCCACCTGCTTTTTCTGCCCACCCTGTGACCAAGGAGGCCTCCCCCAGGTCAAGTCTCTGCAGCTGGTGACTCCCACATTCCTGGCGATACTGGCGTTGGCCAGCAGCCCCAGTTCCTTTGCGAAAGGGCATGCAGGAGGCTCCTACCGTGGGGCTTTGTCCCCTTCTCCCCGCCCCAACCTCTGGGGGCTGCACAGGGAAGAGGGCATCCCCTGTGCATCTCATCCCTGCCCACATTGTCATGACCACTGAGTGTGTGTGCCTTCTGGGCTCCTCCTCCACGTACAGACTGAGGACTCGCGAGCTGGTGCACAGACACGCTCGGCCTTCAGACCCCATGAATCCCCTTACCTGCCACTTCCCACAGGCCACGGTCATTGTCTTTCTGCATTGAGCTCCGCTCCTGACTGACAGTCCTTGCTTGATGTAGGGGCCACCTCCTGCCTGTGTTAGCTGAACAGATAAACTGTGGGTTTTAAACAAGTCGCTCTGTAGCCATGAGGACAGTGCCCCGACAGGGCTCATGCAGGGATCTAGGCCAGAGATGCTGGAAATGAGAGACGGCAGGCATTCAGACAGAGGGCCACCCCTTAGCCACCTGCTGTGGAGTGCCTGGGTAGGTGATGGGAGGGGGACCAGGAAAGGGGCAGCAGCAATGATTAGGAGGCTGTGCTGGTGCCCGAGGGGTGCAAGCCACAACTGCTGCCATGTAGGTGGGGATGGGAGTGAGAGGGAAGCGTCCAGAAAGATTACGAGGAGAACCGGTAAGCCTTGGTGACTTTTGAGGGGCTCCAGGATGACTCCAGGTTTCTAGCTTGGGGGTCCTTTTTGCTGTGACAGGGAAAGAAGGGAGGCACATGTGTGGAAGGAAGCCATGTTGGGTTGGAGGTGCCCTACAGATAGCCTTGAGGAGACAGATGGCCAGCATTGGCAGCTCGTTGAAGTGTCCCATTTGCCCACTGCCCAGTAGGTCTGATTGCATCTCTCCTCTGTTTAAAAACAACAACAACAACTTATTTAGTGCTTATGTTACAAATTCCACCTAATCTATCATTATCCATTTGGAGCTAACTACACATGAATTGGTAGGTTCCTGACTCACCATGGATGGCTTCCTCTTTGCTTCATCTTCCTTGTCCCCAATCTGATTCATTTATTACCGGATTTGATTCATTCTCAGGGGTTTTGCCCATACAGGGAAATTCACTAGGCCCTTGAATTTTTTCTGTCCTGGGTAGGTGACTAGCACCTTGGCTGGCATAGGGTGCTTTTCTCTTTCTAGCAAATGAGATGTGTGGTTTCAGTCGGACTCTCTTTTCTTCTCATGTAACCTGTTCTCTCATTCGGGAAGCTCGTAAGAGTTTTCCCTTTTATCATGGAATTCAGGAATCTTCCCCAGCTATGCCTAAATGTCTGTGTGTGTGTTTGTGTGTGTGTGTGTGTTTTTCCATCATTCCTGCCTGGAACTCAACGAGCGCTTTCAAACCCAAGTCTTTCTTCAAGCCACGGAAAATTTTCCTTCTCGTTTGAAAGTTATTGCTTTTCCTCTGTGTTTTCTTTTTTTCTTTTTCCCTTCTAGGTTTATTATTCACATATTATGTCTCCTGAGTCTCTCTTCTCCTGGGCTCTTCTTTTTCTCTGCCTTGTGTCTGTCTTCTATTTTTGCTTCAGGTTTTGTATCGTCTCTTCCACATGGTTCCCCAGCTCTCTATTCTCTCCTCCAGTTGATGTTAAATTTACAATCATGTTTCTGAGTTCAGGAAGGTATTTTTCTTTTGCATCGGATTTCTAAAAAATGCTCTTTTGGTTTGGTTTTCTTTCTCCTGTTGTTGTGCAGGGTACGGTTTGTGTCCCCTTGCAGCTCTGAGTGCACTGCAAGCTGTCTCCTGGCTGCTGGGTTCCCTCAAATGCCTATTATCTTCTCTCTGTCCTTTTTTGTTTTTGTTTTTCAGAACTTCAATATAAATTTTATTAAGTTCCAATTTTTTCCAGCTTTATCGAGGTATAATTGAGAGATGAAAAAAGTATATATATTTAAGGTGTACAATATAGTGTTTCGATATAAGCATACACTGTGAAATGACTACCACAATCAAACTAATTAACACATCCATTGCCTCATATTTACCCCCCCCCCACCTTTTTTTTTTTCTGGTGACAACACTTAAGATCAACTCTCTTAACAAATTTCAAGTATAGAATACAGTATTATTAACTACAGTCATGTTGTTAGACATTAGCTCCCCAGGACTTACTCATCCTGCATAACCAAAATCTTGTACTCTTTGACCAACATCTGCCCCTCCCTTTGCCCACCCCCCCTCCCGCCCCTCACCTCCTCACCTCTGGCAACCACCCTCCTACTCTCTGCGTCTATGAGTTTGACTATTTTAGATTCCACGTGTAAGTGAAATCATGCAGTATTTTGTCTTTCCATGTCTGGTTTATTTCACTTAGCATAATGTCCTCTGGGTCCATCCACAGTGTTGCAAATGGCAGAATTTCCTTCTTTTTAGAGGCCGAATAATATTCCAGTGTATATACGTAATACATTTTCTGTAATCATTCATCTGAAATCATTCCAAGTATCTTTTCCACAACGGAATGAAACTGGGACTCCATAACAGTAAGGACACGGGAAGACTCACAAGTACGTGGAAAGTAAACAGCACACTCTTGAGCAACTATTGGGTCAAATAGGAAATCAAAAGGAAATTTTAAAAAGATCTTGAGACGCACGAAAATGAAAACACAACACACCAACACTTATGGTTTGCAGCACAAGCAGTGCTAAGAGAGAAGTCTGTTCTTCTGCCTTGCAGCTCTAATCACCCCCAAGGCTCAGGTCCAGCTGACAGGCTGGCTTGTGCCTTGTGGTGCCCCAGAAGGCAGCGTTCTGGGTCCCCATCTCCCAGGGACAACGTGGAGGTAGGGAGATTCTGAGGCTCCTCCCAGATCCACCCAAGGCTGTTGACCCTATTCTCTCGTGGATCCCTGTGCCAAGCGCTCTCCTGAAACCTAGCAGATCTGATTGTTGCCCGAGGCTGTCTCTGCCGCTGGTGCCTACTGTCTGGCCAGCCCTCTCATTCCTGCAGCCCTGACCAGCCTGCCAGGCCAGCTGCTGGCTGACCCTGGAGCTCTGCAGCAGTAGCACGTTTGGAGTTGGGAAGTAAGAGCAGCCCTGGCTCAGGAGGTTTCGTGGAAGAGTGATTCTTGGGTATCATGGATGTTGCAGAGATGACTGGAATCAATCATCTCATTCAGGGTTATAAAAATATCAGAAAAAAAAATAGCAGAGTGGAATGGACTTGAATAAAACTGAAGGAAGTTTGAGGAGTTCAGCACATCTTTTGGTTCTAATAATCATGAAGTTTTGCGAGGAAAGGAAAGGACCTCAAAGGCTCTCAGTTTTTTTTCCTGGCATAACACGATGAACCCCCTAAAAGAGCTTTCCAAACCTTTGGAGGTGGCGTGCAGGTGAAGTGTGCAGGGGGCAAGGTGATTTCTTTAAGACACCTGCAGCTGCGATGGACCATGTTCCAATGCCGTCAGACCACGGGAAATGGTAGCAAATGATTCTTCGCATCCCACAGGCCATCAGCAGGTCCATTTGATTGCCCTGTTTCCAAATTTGGATCTATCTTTTGTTTCAAATTTCTTTACCACATGGTAAGTGTCATGGGAATTTTTTCTAAAGAGCTTCAAAGTGAAACTATAGGCATTTCTTTGTCTTGAAAAGCCAACAGAGATCATCATCTGAGAGAAATTATGGACATTGCGAAGCCACTTGGGACAGAGTGGATAAATTATGCCAAAAAAACCATTCCTAAGGACTTCAAAGTTGAAAAATATTTCTTTCAAAAGAGAAGAATTTCTGAAATAAAATAAATGATGGCAATTCGGATCATGCCTTTCCTCTGCTTTGTCAGAAGAGAAGTACTAAGTTAATATCTATTCTACAGGATGGGTCCCTAGGTTACCCGATTTAAGTTTACCCTTCCCTAGAAATGACTGTGACCAAAGAGAATCAAATCTGTGAAACCACTCCCTTCAGATGGAATAAAATAATAAAGAGAAATGGTCAAACACATGCAACTTTTGATCCCACAGTTCAGAGCGTGTTTCGTGAAACTCCGAAAGCAGCACCTGCATCAGCCTAACTGAGCTTGACGGCTTGTTGACTTGAGACAACTGTCACCACCCTGCTCCTTCATCTCAGCTATTATACATGGCAGTGCAGAAAGCTCATTTTCCACTCTTTGTGGACTGGAAAGCCATGTCTGCTGCCCTGGCATGAGGGAGGTTCTGACGCTGATGGCTGCCGCGTGGGACCCATCATAACAGTGAACATTTCCTGAGTCTACTTTCTCCAGCCAGTGGGAGCCCTCTGAATTCATTAGTTCATTTAGTCTTCAAGCAACCCTTAGGGAAGAGATTGCTGCCTTACTTCTCGGGTGAGGCAAATGAGGCTCCGAGAGGTTAAGTGCGTTGCCAAGGTCACAGAGCGAGTGAAGACTCAAACCCAGAGCCCCAGTCACCAAAGCCAGTGTGATCACTATGTTATTTGTAACCACACAGATGAAGAGCTGAGGCCCCTGTGACATCATGGAGTCATCTGCATTCGCTGAGATAAAAATGCGCTACTGCTTGAATCTCATCTCTAAGAAGTTTTCATTTCAGGAGGTATAATGTGTTTTATGTGCATTTCTGGATGATTAGACACTTGTGTAGAGGTATGAGGCTATCGAGTGAATAGGGCTGGCTGTGGAACATCTCTGTTGCTGGGGTGACATAAAGGACATACATTTGAGTGAAATGTTATGGAACAATTCCTCTGTCATTAAAAAAACACACAAATTGACCCAGCTAAACAAACTGTTGGATATGTATGTACTGGAATAGTACTCAGCGATGAAAAGGAGCTCAGTACTGATGCACTGTGGCCCAAGAGATGAATCCCAAAAGCCTTATGCTGCATAAGAGTACATACTGTATGGTTTTATCCATATGAAACCCTAGAAAAGGCAAACCCTATTAGTTTGCTAGGACTGCCACAGACTGGGGCATGGGGAGGGGTCTTAAACAACAGAAATTTATTTTCTCACAGTTCTGGGGGCTACAAGTTCAAGATCAAGGTATGGGCAGGGTTGATGTCTTCCGAGGCCTCTCTCCTTGGCTTGTGGATGGCCATCGTCTTCCTGGGTCCTCACATGGTCTTTCCTCTGTGCCTGTGGATATCTGTGTCCTAATCTCTTCTTATAAGGACACCAGTCCTATGGGATTAGAACCCACCCATCTGACCTCGTTTTTACCTTAATCACCTCTTTAAAGTTGCTCTCTACATACAGTCACATTCGAAGATCCTGGGGTTAGGACCTCAACGTAGGAATTGGGAAAACGCAATTCAACCTATAACACCTAGTCTACAGTGAAAATAGCCAGAACAGCGGTTGCCTCTGGGAGCAGGGGGTGGAGACTGACTGGAAATGGCACGGTAAACTTTCTGGCACTGATGGTAAATTGTATATGATGATAAGTGTTTAGGTTACACAGGTATCTGTGTTTGTTAAACTTACTGGCATAGTATACTTAAGACTTGTGCATTTCATTGTGTGTTCCTTTTACTTCCAAGAAAACCAGAAACAAATATTAAACCTTCATGAATGATATGCATGCATAGAGTTTAGGTGTCAAGTGTGGTGATGTCTGCAAATTGCTTTTGAATTGATTGATGGGTGACTGGATGGATAGATACAGCTGCACGTTAACAACGGCAGAATCTACGTGGTGGGTTTATGTGGGTATTCGTTGTACAATTCTTTCAACTTTTCTCTGTCTGAAATTTTTCATCATAAACTGTTGGGGGGGGGAAATTATTTTAAAAAATAGAATTTCCACTTGAAAATGTTAGCCAGACATTTCTTATAAAGCCTCTTCATTGCTAGTTCAAGGTCCGCTCAGAGGGAATCACCACGACCCAAGCCAAGTCATTTGCGGGTCAGTGCCCCACAGTGTTTAGCCCCAGTACACACGTGTCTAGGGTGGAAGGGTAGAAAGACAATTCAGGGACAGGCCGATGGGGTCTGCGGAGTTCCAGGGAGGAGCTAAGGTTGCAGTCTCCGTATTGGAGGAAGGTGAGTCCGAGTCATTTAAGTGGGTTAGAACCCAGAGCAGTCCACGATCTGTTTCTTTCTTTCTTTTTTTTTTTTTTAATTGGGGAATTAGGGGATGGGAACAGCGCTGGGGAATTGGGGGAAGGGGAACAGACAAGTTGCTGCCCTCTTGTTCTTCAGTCTAGTTGTGGAGGACGTTGCTTCACTGGCCCAAGTTGGCACCATCATTGCGCTCTTCCCGGCTGAGGCAGATCAGTCAACAGCTTCTGGACGGCCGCTCACGCTGGCTGCTGGCTATACACGGTAGCCCATGGCAACCCACTGCCACAGGGGCTGCAGCCTACGCCGTCACCGGCGACTCACGGCAGCCCAGCTCCAGGTTGAGTTGTTGTTCAGCATCTTAGCTGTAGAGGGCGGTGTCACTGGCCCTCATATGTGGGATCCGAACCGGGGCCCTCTGGCGTCCCAGGCCAGCTCTTAACCAACGCGCCACTCGGCCGGCCCCACGATCTGTTTTCTTAAGCCATGATAGAGTATTAGGCTCAGTCGGGGGTGTTGGGGTGGGCAGGTGAATAATACGGAGTTGGCAGCACATAGTAGGCACAAAAGTGCTGAATAAATATTTAGTGAAACTGGAAAGGGGGCTTCCAAAGACGTAGTGCTCAGGAGACAGTGAAGCTGCCTGTCTGGTGGGGTGAACCTGCCTCCCTCTCTGCCTCGGCCCACCTCTGGCCTGGCCTGAGATACCTTGAGAAATGGGCCCAGGAGAGGCTGCCTGGTCTCTGGGTTCCTGGACAGCCAGGGTGAGGGCGTCTTGCCACATTTTTAGGAGAGAGCACATCCAAAACAATTTCTTTTTCTAAAAACTCAGCGTTAACGGGTTCCAGATGTCTGTGTGTTATATAATGGGGTTTGTTTTAATAGCGTCAACTTCCAGATGTGCAGCCTGGAATCAAGAAGCCCCCTGGCCCCCTGGGGACACCGTGAGCCAAGCCGAGAGCTGCCCGGGGGGAGAGAGGCAGACAGACGTGCAGACCAGGCATGGGAGAGGAGCTGGTGGTGCCTTCCTGCTGCCCACAGGGCCACTCACCTGCCCAGCAGCTGTCCTCTGCCTGGGGGAGTGCGGAGGGTGTTTCAGCCTCCTGTTGGTCAGACCCAACTCTGCACAGGGGATCCCAGGGGACAATCACAGAAAGGCAGCCCAAGAGGTGTGTGCCTGGGAATCGGGCTGTGCCAGTGCTGCTGGGTGACCTTGGTCAGGTCTCTCGGCCATGCTGATCCTCAGTGTGCTCGGACATAAAGTGTATTGACACCATGCCACCTCTAAGGGTCATTGTGAAGAATGCAGTGATGTGAGGGGTGCAGAGGTATTAGGATGACTTGGACCTCGCCCCTTGGCCAGTGGAAGGACTGGGCCTTGGGAACCCAGCACGCTGCCATTGTCCCCGCCAAGCCGGGAAGTCCCTTGGGCAGCACAGGTGACATTTTCCATGGAACACCAGAAAAGCCAATGGTGGAGGGCTCAGCACCTCTCCCAACCTTGTTCCATGACCCTGCAGCCCCAACAGAGAGAACATTTTTCCTTTTTCGGAGCCAAAGGGGGCCTCTGGGTGACCCCCAGCTGCTCGGAGTCTGCTCTCTGCAGTCTTGCTGAGCGTGTCCACTCCCTCTTCTACCTGGTGGCCCTCAGGTACGGGAGGACAGTGACCAAGTCATCTGATCCTCCTCCTCTCAGGTGGCTGCAGCTATAGCATCCGATGGATTAAGATGAAGGTGCCCTGAGGAGGGATGTTCAAGGTGCCAAACAAGAAAGGTCATAGAACCTAAATGTAGCCATAGGAGACAGACATGTCCTTACCCCAACAGGAGTATCATTACCGTAAAGATAACCATCCTCCAATTAGTACATACAAACAATGCAGTTCCAGCAAAATCCCAAACGGCGGGGGTGGGGGGGGGGAGAATACAATATAAAGTTGACATGGAAAATAAGTGTAGAATAGTTATTGTTAGGGACTGAATTTGTGTCCCCCCCCCCAAATTCCTATGCTGAAATCCTACCCCTTAATATGATGGTACTAGGAGGTAGGGCCTTTGGGAGGTGATTAGAAAGCAGGGCACAGCCCTCATGAATGGGCTCATTGCCCTCATGGAAGAGACCCCAGAGAGCTCTGCTCACCCCTTCTCTGGCACCTGAGGACACAGTGAGAAGCCGGTAGTCTGCCCCCCAGAAGAAGGTGTTCACCAGAACCGGACCATGATGCCTCCCTGATCTCAGACTTCCAGCCTCCAGAACTGTGAGAGAGAGATTTCTGTTGTTGAAGGCCCCCAGTCTATGGTCCTTGGTTACAGCAGCCCTAAGGGACTAAGAGAGTCATGATATCTCTATGAATGAAGCACAATAAGGGGACCTTACTCTCCCAGCTGTTAAAATATACGGTGCAATTCTAATACTAATACTTTAAACAGTATGGTATGAGCACCAGAACAGCAGAGGGATAAATGGCACAGAAAATGGAAAGTCCAGAAATAGACCCATTTACAGATGAGAAGGTGGGATGTGGTGAAGAAATGCATCTCGAACTAAAGCAAATAGCAAATGTTACCTTTGGGGCAAGGGACTTGGGGTGGCAGGCTAGTGCATGAAAGAGAAAGCTTAGCTTTCATTTTGTATCTTTCAGGATTGTTTGACTTATCCAACCTTATAAATGCATTACTCTAGGTTTTGTTTTTTTTTAAGATTTTATTGGGGAATTGGGGGAGGGGAACCGTTTTTTGGGGAATTGAGAAAGGGGACCAGCCAAGTTGTTGTTCTTCAATCTTCATTGTGGAGGGCACCAGTTGCCATCTGGCTGCCCATCGGCAGCTCGTGGCCTCTAAGTTCAAGGTGCTGAGTTCAATTAGTTGCAGGTGGGCGTAGCCACCATACCATGCGGGAGTTGAACCAGCAGTCTTGTTGTTAAGAGCACACGCTCCATCCACTGAGCCACCTGGGTGGCAGCTCAGCTCAAGGTGCCGAGTTCAGGTCCCCCCCCCTTTTTTTTTCAGCTGAGCCATCCTGCCACCTGTTGGCAGCTGTTGGCAGTTCAGCTCGGGCCGGGAATTGAACCGGTGACCCTGTTGCTCAGAGCTCACACTCTTGAACGAGTTCTTAACCAACTGAATCTCTCGGCCGGCCCCACATTATTCTAGTTTTTAAATGTCAACATATTTTTATGTCGATATATTACCTAGAGATTGCTCCTATGTACATCATTGTATTTAAGAGAAACTGAATAGGCATTTTATTACTACTAATAACAGCATATATAGCCAACTGTTGATGGCTGTTATCTCAGGGAGGGAGGCCCAGGGAGGGTTTTCACCTTCTACACTATATAGTTCCATGACATTTGGACTACTTCTCTTTTTCTTTCCTTTTCTCTCTCTTTGTCTCTGCTTGTCTGTCTTTCTCGTTCTCTCTCTCTCATTTGCAAGTATGACTTTAAAAATAGAAAAGAGGGCCGGCCGAATGGCTCAGCTGGTTAAGAGTTGGCTTAAGAGCGCGAGCTTTAAGCAACAGGGCCGCTGGTTCGATTCCCACATGGGCCAGTGATGCTGCGCCTGAGCTGAGCTGTTGCTGAGCTGCCAACAGGTGGCAGGATTGTTCAGCTGGTGTAACAACAAGATTGCCTGTTCGATGGTGGGCTACGCCCACCCTCAACTAAGACTGAACTCAGCACCAAGAGCTGAGCTGCCACCCAGATGCTCAGTAGATAGAGCGTGTGCTCTTAACAACAAGGCTGCTGGGTTCTACTCCCGCATGGGATGGTAGCTATGCCCACCTGCAGCTAAGACTGAACTCGGCACCTTGAGCTGAGCTGCTGTCCGGATGGCTCAGTGGATAGCACATGCACTCTTAACAACAAGACTGCTGGTTTGACTCCCGCATGGGATAGTGGCTAAGCCCACTCTCAACTAAGATTGTAACACAGCACCTTGAGGTTAGAGGCCACGAGCTGCCGACGGGCAACCAGATGGCGACTGGCGCCCTCCACAACGAAGACTGAAGAACAACAACTTGGCTGGTCCCCTTCCCCAATTCCCCAACACTATTCCCCTCCCCTAATTTCCCAATAAAATCTTTTAAGAAAAAATAAAAAAGAGGAGGAATGAATTTTGAACAAAATAAACAAACGAGTACAGAAATGATGGATTACTCACTAAATGGAGCTGAGCAACTGGCTAACAATTTGGAAAAAATAAAGTTAGATTCCTACCTTACACCAAAATAACCTCAGATGGCTTAAATACTTAAAATGTTAGAAGTGAAACCATAAAAGAATCCTAAAACGCATACAATTTTAGGATAGGCAACAGTTTTCTAAGAAGACTTTAAATGAACAGATGGATGGATTTGATAACAAAAATTTACAAGGCTCTTCTTTTCCATCAAAACAAAATAAAATAAAGGTCAAACTGCCAAAAATAAAAAAGAAAGAAAGAAAGAAAGAACGAAAAGAAGAGAAAGAAATGACAGAGAAGATAGCTATGTAACAAAGAATCAAGATTTCACTATATACAGAGAGAGCTCTTACAAAAATTCCTGCCCTTGATTTTTTTCCAAAGCCAAGAATAGAAAGGAGTTGGACCATAATGAACCCTGAGTTTCTTAGGGCAGGCTGAGGGTGGAGGTGGGGCTGCCCAGAAGGTTCAGAATGGGAGCAGAGAGCTCAGTGGGGCAGCTCCAAGGCCAGGGCTGGGTACCCTCCATGTGGCAGGGGTTCCCCAGTCTCCCTGGCATCCACAACCCTGTCTGGTGCCAGCTCCTTGACTTCAGCCCGACACATGGCCCGCCCGGCACATCTAACATTTTCCCATTTTTTCACATACGTCAGGCACTTCCCATTTCCATGACATTTTGCAAATCCTGGTCTCTCCACCTGGCTCACCCTCTCTCGACTGTATCAGAAAAAAATCCGACTGCTCCTGGAAGACTCAGCTCAAATGTCCCATTCTGCAAAACCATCTTTGATCCACCCAGCCCTCCCCGCCCCCCCCAAGGAACTCCCCTCAGGCTCCCACAGCACCTGCTCATCACGCTATCACCCAGCTGCACTCAGCTGCTTACCTACCAGACATGGGTGCCTCTAGACAGGGGTCTCCGTGGGCTCCCCTCCCGTTTCAGGTCTGAAATGGGGCAGGTGGTCACCAATGCAGCATGGACAAACGATTCGTACTGTGGGTGACAGAGCAGAGCACGTGAACTGACACTCCCCACGCTTGGCTGGATGAGCTTCAGTCAATTATTTCCTAAAACCATATTAATGTCATTGGTCACAAGTTATTTGACTATTACGTAATTATGAGAAATACGTTAAAAGAGTGGTGCCAAGTTACAGTAAGAGCAAAAGAAAGAAACACACCAAGGTGCAGTGGTAGCTGGATGCACTTGAACTGTGGCCACGGCCAAGTCCCACATCATGGCCTCTAAGCCAGCACGTCCCTGCCCTTGAGATACCCAGGGTCCGGGGTGCGGGGTGGGGAGTGGGGGGAAAGAAAGAGCTGCAATAGCGACACTCCCAAGTTTAGTGGTGACACAAAGAAGTGATGTCCATGCCTGAAGGATGAGTACAGCTCTCGGGGCAGATGTGGGGAGACGTGTGATGCTCGAGGCCCCCCAACAGCGTGTGGTGTGGCAATCAGGACGTGAGCCCACAAGGGCAGATGTTTTTCTCTCTTGGTTCATCCCTAAATGTCCAGCATCTGGAACAGACCCTGGTGCATGGTAGGCCTTCTGTAAATATGTGCTGACTAAATGACGAATGAGTCCAGGGACAGTGTCTGGAGAAGGTGCCGACGTCACCCCTGGAGGGTCTCCCTAGGCTGAACACTCTTGAGTGAGACGAATGCGGCTGTTCTCCCTGGAAGTTCGGCCTGTAGAGGACCCAGCTCTGAGGGAGCAGAGGTGAGGCTGGGTCTGGGGCAGGGGGACGTGGGGAGGAAGGAGAGGTGCCTTCAGAGCGTGATGAGGAGGCTCAAAGGGCACCGGGCACCTGCAGGCGCCCCCCACACACACACACACACAAGGTGGGGGTAGGGGCAAAAGGGAGGTGGAGCTCTAGAGATGGCAGCCCCGGGACTGGGCGTGGGCTCCCCTGTCTTCCCTGGGACAGCAGGGTGTTGTATCGGCCAGGCCCGGAGAACTTGTGCGCACGAAGAGAAGGCCTCTGTGTGCTGTGGGCTCAGGAAAGAGGATTTGCCTCCCTGCTCTGAGCACCGTAACAGGGGCTCAAATTTAGCGTTCAAAACTTCAGGTCCATTCTCAGTCCCACAGCTAGCAAGTGCCAGAGCAGGCCTCAACCTCACATCTTTGTAATTCCAGAGACTGACCTTTTCTCACTCTGCTAGAAAACAAGCAAGGTCATTGGCACAAGACAGGCGTGGTGTCCGGGGCCAGAGCCGGGTCTTCGTCTGGGTCAGCATAATACCAGGGCTGGGGGTCAGAACCACGGTCGTCCTGGGGACAGAGCCAGACCAGCGTCAGGGGGCAGAGTGGCCAGGGCTAGAAACCACTGGCTTTCTGGGCTCTGTGCAGCCAGCCAGAGACAGTGTCCTGGGTTGGTGGCAGGGCCTGCCAGACCCCCCAGCTCCCTCCCATCCCTGACCCCACCTGACCTCCCTCTCTGGGGTGAGAAACTGGCCTGGCCCTTAGCCTGGAGGAGGCTGCAGCTGCTCCCGCAGCCCGGGTCCCAGCAGACAAAGGCGCTTTCTTTCCCAGCACAAGGTCTCGATTGCATGCTGCCCTGGATCCAAAAGCTCCTACGAAGGAAGTGGTTCCCTCCCAGGGTGTGTGTGTGTGTGTGTGTGTGTGTGTGTGTGTGTGTGTGTGTGTGTGTGTGTAAAAGCATGTTTGAGCACAAGTGCCCACCTAGGTATACGTGTATGTATGTATACACCAGTACGTACCTATACGTGCTTACACACCTATGTATCTGTGTAGCCACTTCTGTACCCAAGTGCTTTCGGGTGTGTGCGTATGTTTCATGTGTGTGTCCACCTCTGCTGCCTCTGGCCGTGCCCCCCATCCTTCCCACCCCTGGCTGCTGCTCTGCGGTGTGCAAGGCCTCTTAAAGTAGTCCCTTTCTTCTC
>NW_017731381.1:1459351-1476851 GCF_001890085.2 Hipposideros armiger
CCCCCAGCCCCCACCTCTGCATTTGTCTGAGAACAACCTGGCCCCTTTCAGCTCTGGGAGGAAGACAGGTTTGTACAGCTTGCCTTGGCCCATACACTTTCCAAAAGTTCCCTGGCTCCCAGCCGAACTTTTTACAAAAAGGCCCGTGGGGAGTAGGCTAACAGGGAGGTGGGGACCCTGTAGAGGGGACTCAGGACCCCCGTTCCCAGCCCCAAGATGAAATGGGAGCATCACTCAGCGGCGCTTCAGCCAGAGAGGGGCTCTGTGTCCTGAGGCTGATGGCAGTTGGAGGACCTCCCCCCACCCTAGCAAGGAGGGGACACAGCATCTCAGGGTCTCATATCCAGGAGAGCAGAGCTGGGAGGGACCGAGCACAGGGAAGGTGAGGCCCAGAGAGGGGCTTCAGGCTGAGCCCCTTCCGGCATCCTGCTGGCCCTGGCCCTGGAAACCCATCCGTGCTTAGCCCTGGGTCTGCCCACCTTCAGAGAGGTGGGTGCTGCTGCGAGTCTCACAGCTTCCCAGGAGGCATGGCTGCCTCGGAGCCCAAAGCTGCCAGACGCCAAATCAGAAAGTCAGTGTTTGAGCAGCGCTGAGCTCACGGGGCGGGTTTTCCCAGCACCCACCTGACTTGGGATGTGGGGCCCTCTGGCTGCTTTCTCCCAGCCCCCCTGAAGCACAGGGGGAGGGGGCCTTCCACACTGCTCTAATGCCAGATATCCGGGGCTCCACCTCTAATGGCACAGGGGGTTGGCAGGGGTCCTAGGATGTTGGAAGGAGGGCTGTCCAACGGGGTAAGAAGACCTGATCCCAAGCGGAGCTCAGGGCACAGGTGACAGCCATTCTCACTGGTCTGTCCACAGGACATGAGAGCCGCTGCTGAAGGAGGCACCGCAGCCTGGTGAGGAGGGAAGGCCCGAGGGCACAGCGGGCGCTGGAATGAACAGAATGTGTCCTGGAGGCCTGGTCCCTTCCGATCCCCATGGCCCCCACCAACTGTCCCCTCTTCTCCCTTCCAGGAATCCTTTTCTAGACGGGAAGAGACGGTCCTGGAAAACTTTGCTCTTACCTGTCACGTTGTGTCCAGGCCAGGGACTTCTTTTGAAACTCGAAAACCAGGCAGAGAATCTTTTTTTTTTCTTTTTTTTTCCTTCAGTGCTCGCGGTCCCTGAGAGATGAGCACAGACTGGCTGACCGGCTTAGTGGAAAGGGAGGGGGGAAGCAAAGGGTACAAGGAATAACTGAAAGCTGAAAAACCCAAGGCCAGCATTTCCAGCACACTGTGCCACCGCTCTCTGCAGAGAGAGCACCACGTTGCATGGATGTTTCATCTCTTTTACCTCCTGCTGCCCCTTACAGAGGCACGGTGGGGAGCTGGGCCGGTGGGGTCCAGCAGTGGAACGTGGCCCCAGCCCAGTGGGCCTGTTTTAGGTTCTGGGTTGTACACTGACGGTGCTGTTGGAGGGGGCCCCAAATCCTTCTGCCCTCCCCCGCTCCCCAGTCAAGGGTAGGGGGTTGACTCCATCCCCTCCCTGAATATCTCTAACTGATCTGGGGACAGGGAGGCAGTAGCTGTAGGGTCTTAGCCAGCAAGAGTCCCTGCTCCCCCATACCCACCATCCTCTCGCTCTCTCCCCCTCCCTGTCTGTCTGTCACTCATCTTTCAGGCGCACGCCCACAGTGCGTACCTGAATTGAGGGCCCCATTCCTTATCTGCATATACGCTGCTTCCTGATGGGGAGGTTTGACAAGGGACTGGGCTGTGAGCAGAAGGCTTTTCCAACATGTGGGCCCCGGGGGCTGGTTGGGGCTTTCCTCAGGCCCCTATAATCCACCTGACAGGCCTGCATGTCTTCCTAGCCCCCGCCGAAGGCATTCATCTGGGCCTTGGCAGCCCCTCTGGCTCTTTGCTGGCCTGGACAGTTTGGGATCTGTGAATGGAAAAGCCTGGATCAGCGCTGGAGCGGGGATGGGGCAAGGGGCGTAGGTGGGAGCGGTGTCTTGAAGTTTTCCTGGTCTGGCCTCCCCTTGGTCAGAGCCAGGAAAGAGGCTTAATCGCTCAGCAGTCCTGAGTGGCTGCCTGCCCTACTCAGCCTGGACCCCTCCTCTCAGCTCCTGCTCCCCTCCCCCACTCACACCTGCGGAGTGGCCACAGGCGAGATCAGTCACACTTTGGAAGTCCCTGAGGCTTCTCAGGGAACACAAATGTGCTGGGGACAGGAAATGGGCGAGGCCCAAGCGTCATCCTGAGGGGGCGGTCCAACAGGCACAGACACACAAACAAGGACCAGAGAGTCAAGTGGCCCAGTGATCAGACGAAGGCAACTTTGCAAAGTTGCTTCCGTCCCGTCTCCCGCCTCATATTGGCAATTGCCCAGGATCGCCCCTACACAGGACTGTAGCACCTCCCTGGATACCCCCTCCCCGGGGGGACAGCTCACCCCTCTGGGGGCTGCCAGCTGCCAGCATTGCACCGACCTGAACTCCTGAGCCTTTCCTAGTGTCCTGCTTCTGAGAGCTGCCTGAACATCCCAGTGGGGAACAGGAGAGCCACCTCCCTTAAAATGTACCCTGATTCTGTATTCTCACATCACCTGCTGGTTATAGCAGGAGCCTGCCAGTGCCCATGACTCTGTAATTACTCGAGTGGCAAACATGTTCTGTGTACTAGAGCCAACCTGCAGACAGGTATTTGTCTGCTCAGCGGATTTTTTTTTTTTAAAGATTTTATTGGGGAATAGGGGAAGGGGAACAGTGTTGGAGAATTGGGGAAGGGGAACAGCCAAGTTGTTGTCCTTCAATCTTAGTTGTGGAGGGCGCAGCTAGCTCAGCTCCAAGTCCAGTCGCCATCCAGCCACCCATTGGCAGCTCATGGTAGCTCAGCTCAAGGTGCGGTGTTCAATCTTAGTTGCGGGTGGGCATAGCCCACCATCCCAATGCGGGAGTCGAACTGGCAACCTTGTTGTTAGGAGCACGTGCTCTCACCAGCTCAGCCATCCTGCCACCTGTTTGCAGCTCAGCGGCAGCTCAGCTTGGGCGCAGCTCACTGGCCCATGTGGGAATTGAACCTATTGCTCAAAGCTCATGCTTTTAACCAACTGAGCCACTCAGCCGGTCCCCCAGTGGATTTTTGTTTTAATTTCAATTTATTGCATACATTTAAAAATCGGGATTTTCACATAAATACCTAAATTTCCATCCCCTGTTGAAAAAAATGTTGGGGTGTCAGGCAGCAGAGGGTGCACATTCCCACATGGCTTCACTTGGCTGTAGCTGACCCCAGCTTTCCCTTTTAGTCTGGGCAACAGGTTTCTAGTTTCCATCGTCCCCACAACTTAGTGCCTTCAATCTGGCCCATGACGCTCATGTATGTCACCTGCCTCACCTGGTAAGCATATGATTTTACAAACACTGCTATATATTGAGAAAGGGGCCCATGAGCTACCGAGGTCTGCTCAGATGGTGACAGACCCGTTTCTTAGTTCCCTTCGGGTACGGCCATTGAGGCAGGGACAAATGCCCAGAGCTCTCCACTTTTCCCATCACTGTGAAAAACACCCACAGTGGCTCTCTTCACCTAACAGTCATCCCCAAAGGGGATGGAGGTGAGTGTGGCTTGACTTGCTCTTGATAAACCCTCGGCACATCTTTACAAATTCTTTCCACAATGTTTCCCACTAGGGTTGAAGTCAAATCGACTAGGCTGTAGTTAGCTGACTCTCCCACCTTCCTTTCCTGAAAACGGCGGCACTTCCGCCTGCCTGTCTCCCACACGTCTGCCATCGCCCACGACTCTGCAGAGACCCAAAGCTGCTCCATCCAGGCTGCTCTTGCTCCCAGTGCATAATCCACACTGGCTGCAGGAGACTTGAATGCAGAGCAGCAACCCATTCAATGCCTCAAGTCCTTCCGCCTGGGGTTGAGTCACAGAGGGGAGGGAACATCTAGCAGATTTAGTGGTTCCATAGGTCAGTCCTGTTCCCCAGGCTCTGAGGTCCCCAACAGCAGGGTGGTGTCTGATTTGTCTCCCTGAGCACAGCCTGGCTTGACACACAGCAGGAGAGGCTGGAAGTCCCCAGGCAGTGCCCAAGGGCTCAGTACCTTTGGGAGGCCACAGGTTGGGACCTGATGGTATGGCCGTTGCCCTTAATCACAGGTGTGGGAGTGGGTGAGATGGGAACTGACTTCTCCCTGCATAGACTCGGTTCCAGCTGCTCTGTCCTGTCTTCCTCTTAACTCTGCCTCCAGGATATGGCCGCCTGTCAGCCTGGGCCAGGGCACACAGTGGGCTCCCTGCCCCTGCTTCCTTGCACTCAGCTCGCCCACATCCGGCCTTCCCGTTGCCTGAACTCCAGGTGTGGCCTCGCCAATGTCCACTGATCCTCCAGGCCCATTTCCTGGGAGGCCTCTCTCTGCCCATCTGCAGGTAACGAGCCCACAGCCCCTGACCAAGAACTGTCTCTCTGGTCCCTTCCCCAGGCCTGGGCAGTTCGGCCTTCTGGTCCTTAAACCCACATTGTGAGTCTCATTCTGCCCGTGTCTTCCTGACTCTCCTCCTGTCCTTTTTGAATCCTCTCCAAAATTTCCACCTTGTCACCAGCGGCTTCAAGTCTGTCCTCTGGCTCCTTTCTTCTTCACCCCCAACAGGATGTGGTGTGAAGGGAGTGGGGCAGGGCTGGGCAGGGCTGGGCAGGGCTGGGTAGCGCCAGCTTTTCCTCCAAAGTGAAAGGATGCCCTCGGGGTCTGGAGACAGACCAAGAAGCTGCCTGAAGTCCGGCTCTCCTTTGAAGTCTGTTTGATCTTAAAAGTCGATGTCACATTTATATACTAGTCTATGATTCATATTTATACAAAACCATGTTTGAGCGTTAATATAAACATACTTTAAATGACTTAGTTTTTGCACTGAATCTATGAATAAAGTTGATGCTGGGGGACAGAGGTCAGCAAACTCTTTCTGTAAAGGGCCAGACACTAACTATTTTAGGCTTTGCAGGCCATGTGGTTCTATGTCATCTAGTCAGCTCTGGTGCTGTGGTGTGAAAGCAGCCACATACAATACAGAAAGGAATGTGTGTGGCTGTGCTCCATTATCACTTTGTTCATGGTCTCTGAAATTTGAATTTGGTATGATTTTTGTGTGTCATGAGAGACTACGCTTCTTTTGATTTTTCCATTATTTAAAAATGTGAGGGGAAGGGGCAGTGACCGGTTAGCTCAGTGTAGGTTAGAGTGTGGTGCTAACACCAAGGTTGCCGGTCCGATCGCCGCGTGGGCCACTGTGAGCTGCGCCCTCCTTAAAAGAGCGAGCTGTGCCATCGTAGCATAAAAGCAACGTGTCATCAATGACCATGGCTGTTCCCCGTCCCCCTCTCCCCCCCCCCAAATAAATGTAACATCCTTTCTTGGCGTGTAGGCTGTACAAAGATGGGTCTGTGGTTTGCTCACGTCACTCTAGGAAAAGTGTGTGCTGGGCCTGCGCTTTTTAGACCCACCTCTAAATTCTTGTTCTTCCACTCACTGTGCCACTGAAGGCAGGTGACAACCTACCGGAGCCTCATCCTCATCTGGAGAAGACATTCTGGGGTGAGCTCATGCATGTCAGGCCTGGCAGTAAGCAGGAGAGAGGGCGCCCAGGAGGCAGCACTGGGGCCACCTTGAGGGGTGCCCGTGGCTGGGCCACGCTGGGTGGAGGAAGGTCACGGCTGGGGCCTGGTGGGTGAGGTGTACTGCCTCCCTCCCGGCAGCTCCTGCAGGGCCCAGGACAGTGGTGGTGGGTGATCCACAGACACCCGAGGGCGAGAGGTAAGCAGGTTTCACACCACAAAGTTGGATGGAAGCGCTCCCAATTGGGGTTTCTGGTCCTGCTTCCAGGTCATGATGCAAACGTTCTGGTGGAAATCAGGCTCTGGCCTTAGAGCCGATCTCTCAATCGCCAGGGAGCCTCCTTCACACCATTTGCGATTTGCCTCTCTTTTCAGTCCCAGAGGATTTCTCCCACTGCCCCTGCCCTCAGGCCCTCCCAGCCCAGCAGTTACCCACCCCCTACGCCAACACCTTCTTTCCCACCTTCTGTGATGGAACGCTGCTTCTCACGTGGCCCCTCGGACCTTGGCTGGTGAGCTCCGACACGGAGAATGTCCCTGGGCTTGCACAGCGGGTTGGGAAGGAAGCACCTTCTCCCCTGGGTACCGGCTCCGGTTGCTGGAGCCCAGGGGCAGCGTGGGCCGGAACAGCCCCTCCCACTGCTCATCACGCCATTCACGCTATTTTTTGAAGCTGCACCTTAGAGGGGAAGCCTGCCCCAGGCCTCAGACCAGATGCTCATCCTGACTCCCCTATTGGTCAGTTTATGGCTCTGGAATCCTCAAATCCCAGCTACACCATTTACCATCCGGGTGACTGGGGAAGTCCCTTAGCCTCTCTGGGCCTCAGCTGCCTCATCTGTAAAATGGGGATGACCTCAGTTATTGTGGGAATTAAGGACATGGCCGCAGAGCATTTAGGACAAGCCACACTGGAGGAAGTGCCTGGCAAATGTTATTACATTTGCGTAACCAGAAAACATGGGAGATGCCTAGGTAAGTTTGAATTCCAGAAAAAAATGGTTTTACTATAATCATGTACCAAATATTGCATGGATATACTTATACCAAGAAAATTGGTTTATCTGAAATTCAAGTTTAACTAGGGACCATTTCCCCCCCCCCCCCCCCAAATCTGGCAACCCTACACTGAGGGAGCGTCCCTGCTCCCCAGGCGTCTCCTCATCCCTTAGTTCACTCAGGCCAATGGGCTTCTGTGGAAAGGCCCCTTCTTTCCTGTGTGCAGGGCCCTGGGGACAGTCAGGCCAGGCCTGTTCCTTGCGGTACTTTGAGTCCAATCCCAGATCCACTCTGTACTTGCCTCGGGCTTGGAGCAAGATCTTCCTCATGTGTGACTTGATTCCCTTATCTTTCCAGCGGTCTGGTAATCCCCACCCCCACAGCTACTCAAAAGGAACAGATGCACAACTCTCCAAAATAGAACAAGCACAGTTTTAAACACCTGACATGGATCCTTTCCGTCAGCTCCACAAGCAACCCTATAGGTAGGTACAAGTTATTATGGGTGTTCTGCAGATGAGAATGAGAAAGCTGCGGCTTATGGAAGGTAGGGGTGTTACTCCCCTGACCCCCCACACCCCCAAGGAAGCCCTTCTTCTTCCCAGGCTCCTCCCTCCCCTCCCCCGCTCCTCCCCATTCCAGTTCTTGCCTTTGACCCACAGACCTTGGGCTGGGGCTGAGCCCGAGTTCAGACAACAGGACGGTCTCTAGGGTACCCACTCCAGTCACCACCAGCCTAGGTCATTTCCAAATTGATCTCATGGAACACCTACCTTGTAGGAGCCGGTACCTAATTTAGCCCTTATTTCCATCTTATCCCACAGATAGCCCGTCGAGTGAGGAAAACGAGGATGGCCACAGGGCTGGCCAGTCGGCAGCACACGCCGCGTGCCCTAAGGACCTGCCCTTGTACCCCCGCACCTGAGACTGGGTTGAGACGCCAGTCAATGCCAAGGTGCTGGCTACTGGGCTGTGAAGTCCTCCACTGCCGACCCAAGAAAGAGATCCTTCTGTGATTTCCAGACCACATGAACAGGAATTCTTGCTACAGAAACCGTTTTAAGGAATTTGGTGTCAATGAATCAAGCCTCAAGTTTTCCAGGGGGTGTGGCCCGACTGTTCCATTTTTCCCAGCACCAATTTTTCCGAGCATAATTCAGTCAGATCTGGTTTCTGAGGTGGAGGGGTCCCAGACAAATATCACAAAGGCTGGAGTGTTCCAACCTCGGGTCGGTGGGCCCGAGGGGTCTGGCCCCAGCTCTGCTCTGTGATTGATGAGATAGCTTTGCAGCCTTCTGCTGGCTTTCATTATTAGGCAGACTGGATGCCAGCGTCCTTCTACCCAGCAAATCAAGATACTTTGAGGACAAACGAGGTCACTTATGGCAAACACACACAAAACACTTAAACACTGGCCTAATGTACTAGGCTAGCTGTACTCCTCTGCCGTCGTCCAAGGAGGTAGCATTTACCGGGGCTTTTACTCTGCACGAATTATTCCTTTACTCAGGAGGCGGGCTCTCCAAGTCTTGACGAGAGCTCTCCAAAGCCTATACTGCATCCCTACGTGAAAAACTGGAGCAGAGAACTCTGGGGCCTTACAGAACATTAACCCACCCATCCTCCAGGCTATTCATCTATAGGTCCCTAGTAGGGACCCAGAAATGGAGAGGGGGGGTCTCCTGCTGTCAGTCTCACCGAGACTTCAGCACTTTCCTGCCAGCCTCACTGATAATTTCTGACACAGCCTTTCTGGGGCCCGAGAGCCCAAAAGCTAAGGACCACAGAGCTCTGAATAGGCTTTAAGGGTGTTAGCTACAGAGGCACCCATTTTACAGACCTGCCCCAACCCACAGAGGTCTAGTTGCCCCTTAACGTCCCAGGTGTGTGACTTGAGGTAGACTTCTGGAATGGGGCTTAGGGACGAGGCCTCAAGTCTGAGAAGCTGTGCTGCACCCCCTTCTATGTCATCTGCTTTGATCAGGTGCTCTGGTAGGTCGAGAGACAGGTCCAGTCAACCATCCTGAATGAATATTTAACAAGCCCCCAATAGGGTGCACCTAGGAAAGGCTGGATTCCTGTGTGCAGATGACTCACTCAGAAAATGCCCAGGCAGCAAGAGACATCCAAGTGCCACGGAAGTCCTCACGTACAAATTTGACTTTTCAACGTTTTTTTGTTTGTTTGTTTTTGTTTTTTTTAAATCCAGGATCAAGACCACAGACAATTTATTATGTAAGACAAGGGGTGAAGAACGATCAAGGGAAGTTATGGCTGTGAGTGACATGGAATTCGATGAAAAGGCTCAAGTTTGCTGAAGAGAGTTTAAATTTGGCTTTTGCTCTTGGAAACGTCAAAATAATCATTAAGAAGCACTTATGCCTTACAGAGCAAATAATCCACAAAGTGTCATTTTCATTTTGCAAACAGGGACACAATAGCAGTCAAATAGAAGCCTAAACACCCAGAGAGTTAACATACAGGTTCGATAAACAAGGGGTTTAACATGCTGGTGGGTTTTAAAATCAAATCCATATTGAACCCTGTGACCCACTGGAGGTTCTAAGTGGAACCTGGGGAAAGCAGCTTTTCCATACAAAACAACAATGACGACGACAAAGAAAACCCAGGCTCTGCTGGATGTCTATAATACTCATTTGCAGTAAGGCTTTCAAGATACATGAATTTTTATAGCATTTGTATTTTAAGGATTTAGGGCAAATACATTTTTTTTTCTACTCGATAAAAAGAAAATTAGTACTTAAAAGGTTCAAAAATATATCGATTGAGTGATTTTTTTTTACATAAATAAATTATATTGATTTTTTTAGGATTTAACAGCTGAAAAAACCCTTTCTGCTTCCACTGGAGGCAAAACTGAACAAAATGTTAGTTAAATAGAGAGAGCAGCATTTCTAAGAAATCTGTTGTCAGCATTATAGACCATCTATGCTACGAAGATTTCATTAAATAGGAGTTGTTCAATTACTGGATTCTTTCTTCTCATACGATCAGTTATAGAGTTTCCAATTTATATCTGATTCATAAAACTGGGACTCCACTTTTTTGAAAATACACCTGATTGGTTTTTTTTTTTCAGTTACGATTTAACAGACTTCTTTGAGATGCTCATTTTAACATTTACATAATTTATAATCCCAAATGTATAAAAGACAATGACAAAAGCATCATAAATAAATAATGCAAACTGAAATAGTTATGTCAAACGTTTTGGACCTTTTGATAAATTAGCAAAAACTGTAACAGAAAAAGTAAAAAATACAGTAAATTGTGACAACGAAATGTGAAACTGGTACTAGTAACACTTCCAACATGTCCAACGGCCCTGCATAGCCCTGCGCCCCCGGAGTACTGAACCATGAGCTTATTTCAAGTCTCAGAGTATGAACTGTCAGTGATGAGTAAGATCACCAGAAGGAACGGAACATGAGTGGGAAGGCCAAAGAAAATGGGTTTAAGTGCTGCTCTGGCCAGTTCTTCCCAGCTTGGGAAGCTGAGAAAGAAGGGAGCATTATGTTAACTTGCAACAGTCTCGACTAATGATGATCTGGAATCTGGGTCCAACTGGAAAATATAAACCGAATGGAGAAAAAAAATGGAGAGAAGGGGAAAAAAAATTTCACAGTTGTGTTACAAAAGGTGGTACACACGTTTTGATAACCTCAAATAACCTTGACAAAAGGACCTAGTGTAAAAGTGTTGAGTGCCTATTTTCTCGCAGGCTCCAGAAAGAGCCTGATTCTTAGTGAAGGAAAGCCCAAAATAAAAACCCACCAAGGCCCCGGTAGTGGCTAGAGCAATTCTTAAGAGAAGGAGGTGAGCGGAGTGCTCGTCGTGTGCTTGTGAGGCGCGCAGCTCCACTGAGGGTGAGCCCCTCGCCCACTCGTCGCCGGACAGCTCGAGGTGTGTAAAGCTTTCTCGTACCGAGAATCATCTTCTAACTTGGGAGAGACAGAAAACCGATGTCGAAAATTATGCCTAGTCAGTATTCTTGCTGCAAGTGTCTGAAAAACCATGAAGGGGGAAGTGATGTTACTACCAGTAAGGTTTTTGTTTTATAAAGAAATGAATAAATGCATTTTCAACCATTAGTTATATACTTTTGTCTATACTACTCGTTTAGTAATCATGATAAAATAGGGACATACTTTAACTAAAAATATGCACCAGCACTTCCTTTTTTTCTGTGCTTTTTGGTTCCCGTTACATTCCTCCCATTCAATGCAGCTCATGGAAAAAAAGAGCTACTCTGTGTCTGTTCTTCGGCCCTTCAATGGTAAATCTCTAGACAGCTTTCTGATGCCATTTTTCCTCCTCAAATAAGTGGGAAACTTGGAAGAGAAGGGGGTAGGGCGTGTCACCAAGTACTGTATTAGCTACGATTGCTGGAATGAAGAACTGGATTAACAGAATGAGAATTCTGTGCCTCCTAGACTAGGTCAACGACACTTATCTAATGAAGTGGCAAGACCCTGCAACTATTAACATCTGTTACCATAGTTCTCAGACAGGAAACCAGGTAGGTAATATTACTTATGGAAACACAGGTTCTTATGACGGTGAAGTGAGGGAAGTAACAAACCTTTATGGGATAAGAAACTTACAAGTCACATCATTTCTTAAATGAAAAAGTTCTAATTGGTGTCACTGTTGGAGTCCTTGAGGCCCCCGTCCCCGGCCTGTGCCGCGTGTTCTCTATCTGAGGGCACAGGTGCCCTGGGCTCCGGGCAGCTCTGATCACTGCCGGGCTCCCTTTCTGACCCGGGAGCAGGCTCTGGGGGGGGGTTGGGGTTGTCCCCTTTTGTTTTCTTCTTCTTCCTCTTCTGGTTCTCCAGCCCTGTGATTTCAGAGTGTCTGGCGTGCTGCATGGCTGGCAGAGCCATGCCCATGCCAGGGGAGAGAAACATGGATGGGTAAATGAGTCCGGGAGACACGCCTGGGATGAGAAATGGGTTAAAAGCCACAGGACTACTCGTAGTTATTGCAGGTTCGGACTGATCAGAATACGGACTAGGACCAGGCTTGTCTTCAGCTGAAGTGTCCGTTTTGACATCATGGCTACTTGGCTTGTCTTCTGCAGTCTTTTCGGTCACCGACGGGCCACTTTTCGTTGTGCTTGACAGAGGCGCTGGAGCAGTCGAAGTGCAGGTAGTTGCCAGGGGGGCGTTGAGGAGTCCCCCAACACCAAACATCTGGGGCACGGCGGCCATTCCCGGCAGCATCATGGGCAGCATGCTCAAGGTGCTCTTGACCTCGTCGCCTGTGGGCATTGTGGCAAAGCCGGCCGGGAACCCCACCAGCCCCGTGAGGGGGATGCCTGGCACGTTTCTCATGTTCTGCAGTCCTACCAGGTCCATCCCCGCAATCAGTCCATTCATGAACAGCGGCCCCATTCCGGAGGGCGAGTCCGCCACGATGGCGGGCGCTTTCAGGAGCTCGCTCCGTGGCCTCCTCCCCCTCCTGCGGGGGCCTGCGTCTCGAAGCACGGGCTCAGTCAGGGTGTGATTGAACTTGTTTTCTGGGAGAAACCCCTGAAAAAGGACAAAGCACAAGATGCTGAGGGTTACTGGACAGCAGGCCATTGGCCAGGGGTCCTGCCCTGGCCGTCCTGTCCCGGGTCCTTGAAGGATGCCTCCTGTCCTCCCGCCCCGTCGGACAGCTCTAACGGCACCGGAAGGGCTTCTCCCTCAGAGGCTGAGAGCCTGTCACCGCCAACAGTGCCTCCAACACTCTCATCGTGCAAAGGCGGAGTCCAGCCTGTGGAGAAGCTGCCGGGGTGCTGGGAACGAGACCAGGGCTAAAGACACCCAGGTCTTACTCAGGACTCTCTTGAAAAAATTGACTGAGGCGTGATAATTGACAAGACATTTTATCAGGTTCGGATGCACAATGTAAAAAACATATGGAAAGCTTCACGAATTTGCGAGTCATTCCTGCGTAGGGCCACGCTAACCTCTGCATCGTCCCCATTTTAGTAGATGTGCTGCGCAGCGAACACAGTCGCAACTCTTGTGGCTGTAATCCCTTGACCAGATCCCAACATTCGCCTTTCTCGCGACATGGGAGGGTTGTCAAGGGCAGCCACTAAGTCGTCTACTCAGGTAAGACAGGGTTTGGGAGCAGACAGACAGGACTTTCCACCCTGACTCTGTGACCCCCTAGCTGTGGAACTCGGGCCTGGTCAGTTAATGTCTGAATTCTGGTGAAAAGAACAATGACATCTGTCTTGCAGGGTTACTGAACGTGAAGCGTATAACGCATTACCCGACCCACAAGAAGCCCCGCTAACGGCACACTTAAAACTCCCCTCTGGATGGTGAGCTCCCAGAGAGCGAAGAGTCTGACGCGCCTATGTGTTTGTTGAGGAAATGAAAGTATTCTTGAATATCATTGGGGAAATGCATCAAAATAAGTGATGATCCGGTTTCCCTTGCAGGAGACCATCTACTTTTCCTGTTTAGAGGTTTACTCTTCAGCGTTCTCACTCAAGCGGAGAGCTGCAGAATTAAGCCCTTCTACTCCATGTGGACTGACCTGACTGACGGTGCCGGGGACTTACAGCTACATGTGCACGGCGCAAGTCAACCACACAC
This sequence comes from Hipposideros armiger, assembly GCF_001890085.2. Taxonomy (NCBI): domain Eukaryota; kingdom Metazoa; phylum Chordata; class Mammalia; order Chiroptera; family Hipposideridae; genus Hipposideros; species Hipposideros armiger. Next base: position 1,472,568 of record NW_017731381.1, read on the forward strand.
CTCAACACTTCACCATGACACATCTGGACGATGGAGCCGCAGAGAAGCGCAGAGGAGAGCCTCCTGCGTGCATGTAGCAGTGAGCGGCACGCAGCGTGTGGTTAGAAAGCACCCGCCTGGGAGCGCCTGCTGCAGCCACACGCTCCTTCCTGTGACTGGCCCTGGGGCTCAGCAGGATATGCTGACAGCGAGAACCTGCTCTCCCCGGAGCTCAGGGTGCTTGCAGAGAATTAAACTAACCACTGCAATTATGATGTATCTAACTCTGCATGTGCTTCAAAATGGAGAGTATAAGCCCCATATAATGTTTTCCCCACGGAAAGGGGGATATTTCTTATTTCTTCCAGGCCTCAGTGTCTGAACCCCCTCTCCCCCCACTGCTATCATTTAGCTTATCAAGGTGATACATGTCCACGCACCAAGGCAAGTCTCCCTCTGCTGTGAAGCAGTCTCGGTCCCCTCAGTACAGAGGAGCAAAAAGAAAAAGCCCTTTGCGATGAGTCCTTGGGGAGCCATCTCCCCTTCCCGAGCCACACTGAAGGGAAGCAGCTGTAACCGCCCCGGCTTCTCCTCCTTGTGGTTCTTGTCACGGAGCTGGTGTGCTCCTACCACCTTCTCTCTGATCACAGCAATGGTGAGGCTAAAACGTTCAGAGTGGCCTTGAGGGATCTGTGGCCTGGCCTCCAGGTGCTGGAGGAGCCCACGCTTCTCTATGGCTGCTTCTGCGGCCTGTGCAGGGTTCTCAGGCATCTGTGTAAACACCTTCCCTTCCTGCAGGTCTGGAGTGAGCGGGAAGCAGGATTGGCAGGAAGAGGCTGAGACCCCACCGGCGCACAGCCTCCTGTGCCTGAGGCTCAGAGGCAGCAGGGACCTGCTCCGCAGTACAGCACGCTCGGAGTACGGGTCTCACCAACAGACACAAGAAGACCCAGATAAACCCTTTTATGAGGCCAGGAGTCCTAGAGAATGTGGAGAAAGAAGTCAGGGAAGCTAAGGCTGTTGAAGGGCTGAGACTGGCAGCCGGGCCTGAGAGCAGTTAAGAAACCTCTTTACAACCTTCCCAAGGAGCCTACTGTGAACTTGAACACGGTCGTTCTGGCGTTTCCATTTCGTCCACTACTCTGTTCTCCCTGAACTGTTAAGTCAAATCCTTAGAAAATCCAACAGATCTTTGCGTAAGGGGCAGTTGTAGAGATAGGGCTAGTCAGCGACACTGGTTCAGGTCCTCAGGGAGCTGTGAGTACACACGTGCGTGGTGGGCTCCAAAGTGAACAGCAGCTGAGGGGCCCTGGTCCCCGGGGTAGTGAGGACTGTCAGCAGCAGGGGACATGCCGTCAGCGGTGCTCGCAAAGGGGGTGGTGGTAACAGGACGAGCAGCAGGAGTACCAACTGTGCCAACATGGATGCACTTATCCACATCAGGTGTTGCGTTATTGCAATTCATCATCACACCCATGGAGACACTGCCACCACAGTCATTTTACAGGGAGTTTACAGATTCACAGACACGTGAAAAATGTGCACTTCAATGTTTCCAAGTAGCCAGAAATAATGTTATCTTTGAAGTCTTACATTTGTTTCCCGAAGAATATTAGAGAAAAACCAGGTCACCATGGGCAAAAAGCATGATGATGGTCAACTCTGTCTGCCTGAGGAGGAAACTTCTCAGGAGAGCAGAAGAGTCAGAGAAACCTCTGATGCTGTCACGTTTAGTCCTTCTTTCTTACAAATTGAGAGGGGCAGGGGTTTGCGCCTGGGCACAGGTGGTCAGGCCCTGAGGCCCCAGCCCCGGCTCTTTGCGTGTCCCACACACCTGCCTGTTGTTCCCACGCGTGACCAGCCACCTGTGATTTGCATGGCTGGTTTGTCCTAAGTGTGCCGGGCAACTGCTCACTCCTCACTCTGGTTCTGGGGGTTGTCGCTTGGGGAGCAATGCCTGCCTGGCTCCTGTTTCTCACAAAGGCAGGTAGTAGGATTGGGGCCAGGCGACAAGCATAATTTCTCACCAGTCTGCGTGAGCCCATTAAGGAAAATCGCCTTGTTCTGGACTACACCACACGGTCTCAGGCCCCTGCTGGGTACCCCACCTCAGCCCAGGGCCCTGGCCAGGCCAGCCACAGCCCGACCACAAAGCTTTCCTAGCCCTCTTTCCAGCGGCCCACCCACAGCAAGAGCCAGGGGAAGGTGCTTGGGGGGTGGGTGGGGGTGCGGGGGTGTCTTTTTCCTTTATACCCACAAATATCCCCTCATAACTCTCTGGTGGGAGGGCATTTTCGATCTTAGACGTTTTTCTGTTGGGAAGAAAACAAACCCAGAGCTTGATGAATAATGCCTCCATCTTATTTTCAAATAATCTGCTGTAAACCAGACGTTCTTTAACATTACTTTGTTCTGAGCTCCTCAGGGCATTGGACTGGACAGCACACTTAGGACAGCCTGCACCCTGCGGGACCTGTGGTCTCTCTGGCCCTGCCCACGAAGTTCAGGTTGCACTCCTCAGGCATCAGGATGTCCAAAAATATCCCTTTCCTGCCCTTGTTGGGAACCACTGAAGCAGAGAGAATGCTGAGCCCTTTCAGAACTGGGGACTTGCCAAGAAGGCACAGGCTGGCTGCCTTCTCCCCTTCAGACCGGGAGAGCAGCGGCAGAAAGGCCCCAGGCGTGAAGAGAACAGCTCTTCATCTACAGCAAAGCAAAGCAAGCGGCGTGCTGGCAGAGGAAGTCTGCTCTCACCACTTCCTGTGGGAGAGGTGGGAGGGAGTTGCTCTAGCCACCCAGCTGCTGCCCACCCTTGTCAGATGCCCCTCCCAGCAGCTCTGAGACCACACACAGCGGCCAAGTCGGGCTTTGGCAGCTCTCCCTCCTGGTAATTATACCCTGGGAGCAAACCTGCTTCCTCTTCCAGGGGAGGCCTGGGAGAGGGCAAGGGGAGCAAGGAAAAGGAAGGAAAAGGACAGGCAGACATTAAGCAACCCTGGAGGCAAAGAAGTTGCTTTTCCAGACGGTTACATGGGCATTCCAACCCGGGAAGGACATCTTTCTTCATTAATACCTGGTAGCATTTATTCCAAAGCTTGTGGATACTAACTCTAACACTTAACTCCTGGGCAGAGGTGGCGAAGAAGGCGGTGACCGCAACTTCCCTGTTCCTCCCAGAAAGCTGAGTCGGTTGAGCCAACACACAGCCGCCGAGTGGAAAGAGACCTAACAGCCAAATGCAGTATGTGGATCCTAATTATAAAAATCCTAAAAACACAACAAAATAAAACAAAACAAAAACTAGCTCTAAAAAACACTTTTGGGTTGAGTGGGGCAATCTGAATGTGGACTCGATATCAGGCATTATTAATGTTCACACGTGCAAGAATGGTGATGGTCCCTTGGGACAGTGCTCTTACGAAATGCATGCTGACATATTCAGGGGTGATGTGTCATGTCTGCAATTTACTGTCAAATGACTCAGCAAGAAACAAACAAAAAAGTATACACACATATGTTGTGTTGATAATGTAAAACAAATGTAACTTGCACATACAAAACACAAGAAGTGTGGATGTGTGCATGCATACATTTAGTGAGTGACCGCTATATACTGGGCCTTCTGAGAGCTGAACCCCCCGCTTATTACAACGTGTGTGATGCCAACTATGTGGCATCCAGCCGAGCCATGGCACACACAGCAGAAGGGGCTGAAGGAAGAAGTGCCTTGTGGGATCTGAGTCTGTTTCTAGGAGAAGCGGTGGGGTCTCTATGGGAGAGAGCGCAGCACATCCTAGAGGGCTCCCGTCCCCGGAGGAGCCGGGGAGGCATGTGACACAGTTGAGACGGACCCTCCTGGAGCCAAGCAGAGCGTTGCTGTCAGGGCCTGGCTGGCTCTGCCCCGTGGGGAAGGGCAAGTGGCCCTGAGAACCAAGTGGACAAGCACTTCCTGTTCTCGCCTTCCTGCGGGAAAAGGACCTCTGAGGCAGGGGCTGTGTTTATTTAAACGAAGGCGGGAAAGGGCATCTCTGGTAAGAGCCTGACTCGCAAGAACAGCTTAGAAATGGGTTTTCTGGCAAAGGGTCAGTGTCTGCGGGGAGTTGAGAGCATTAATTTCCAGAGAACATGAGGGTAATTGTTAGACATGCAGAAAGACATGAGAAAGCCAAGGGGGAAACCACATGGTTCTTTTGACATGTCTCTAAACCAAGAGCTCAGAGCCTGTAACAGAGCAGGAGCTGGAGGTCTACAGGATGGCACCGTGTGCAAAGACGAGAGCAGACTGTGGGGTGGCAGCACGGGGGG
>NW_017731381.1:1476996-1511530 GCF_001890085.2 Hipposideros armiger
TGTGACAAACCTTCCAAGCAACGACCCTGCCCCCCAGGACCAGGCTAGGCCGCCTCCCACAGCGGCTGCAGTGGTTGGAGATGAGCTCTGCAGAGCTGCTAGAAGAAGAGTAATCAGCCAGGTGACAAAATCAGTAACAAGTTCCTTGAGAACATAAAGTAACAACTTCCTTCCCGAGGAGGAGGAGGAGGAAATGACTAGGGTGGGTGGTCTTTTGGAGCAAAGAAAAGAAATCACATGCAGGCATTTCACTAGGAGGGAGCCCAGAGCCCCGGAAAGTCGCAGCTGGCCGAGGAGAAGGCGTTCAGGAAAGCCTGCGAGCTCAGGGACGACCCAGGAGCGCCGATTCCCACGCGGGTCTTTAGAAGGCAGCACGCACTTTCAGGAGGTTAGAAACACATTTACGTGTATCTTGCCCAAGCTCAATGCACCTTCAGGTTGAAATGTGATTACTGCCCCCTAGAGGTTATGAATTTTCTATTCCAAATCTACTCATCTGTAAACTATAATGAACTCCTATTTGTTACACCAGAAGTATTTTGCAGATGGCTTTGAAGTCTCTTCCAGGCTCATTGTCCTGTAACAGGAAAAGGGTTGTGCTTGGTGTCAGCTGGTTTTCATTGCCAGTGATGGACTAGGAGGAAATGTCGTAAATGGTGGCCAGAAAAGCTTAGATTAGAAAATGAAAATTTCCAATAATGAAGTTTGTTAAACATTGGAAACAGACTCCTGATGAGTTAAGGTATCTTTTCCCCTGGACTCTCTACAAATAGGGAGGAAAATATCAAGCTTTGGGAATAGTTTAAGTACAAACTTAAACCAAACGTTTTTGAGGTAAAGATTGAAAACAAATGACCACAGGAAGTCATACTGCTGCTCAAGACGCCCCAGCACTGCTTATCACTACTTATAATCTTCCCGTGATGGCCTCTTGGAATACGTCTGGGGAAACCCACTTCCCAGAGGGCTTTTCTCTCCGAGTACAAGACTGGGTTCCATCGAGACACGTCCCTCTTCCTTACCCTCAGTCCTGGCTCCTTGGGGACAGCAGGAACCCTCTCTTCCCCGCTCAGAGAGTTGACATCTAATTTTCCAGGTTCCTTACAGCGTGGTCTCCTCGGCTTTGGTTTGTCTGAAAAATTCTAGGAGACAAATGGAAACCAACGTTACAAAACATTGTCACAGATTCTTCTGATAAGGGTGGTGCTCTTCAGCTGGTTTTGCTAGTCTCCCATTAATGGCTCTCTGCACAGGATCCAGTCAGGTTATGTTGCAGGAAACAGCCACCTGGCTCTCACCTAGGGACTCTCCCTGAAGCAACAGCATTTCTGTCGCAGCATGCTGGACCACAGACCGTGTGGACCTCCTGACCCTCCAGACCAGGACACTGGGCTGACCCAGCACTTTCCCAGCGCGCTGCTTAACCCTTGCCCTTTCCTCTTCGTCATGTTCTCTACTTTCTCTCCACTGCAGCCTGCCCAGCGGGCTCTGTTGTTAGAGAGTGTGCATCTCTGCGTACATTCTCCTTTCCTTGAGAGCTCTCGTACCTCCATTTCTTTTCCTCCCTCCTTCTCTCCCTTCCTTCCTTCCTTTCTTTCGTTTCAGGTGTATAAAACAATGCAATAGTTATCCTTTTTCTACCTCCATTTCTTATTAGCTGGATGTACCCAGCACAGAGATGGTGGTGGGCAGATAAGCAAATGAGGAAAGAAAAAAAACAAGAAAAGACATCTGTGTTCAGGAGCCTTCTCCTACAGATTTCTAATCGGAAGGACTTAGGACAAAGGCAGTAAGAGGACTTGAGGAAAAGTCCCAATGCAATAACCGTAAAACTAAGAATAGACACTCCTGCCAGCAAAGTGGTAATGTATTAACTTGAAAATACACAGGAATATTTTGATGAAGTGGCAGTGTTTATGCAACCTCAAGATTTCTCTGTGAGCTAATGATAGTGTAGATAATTCTGGGGGGCAAGGGGTTCTGAGCTTAGGCCAGTTCTGTCCTCATAAGATTTTGCATGTCTACTTCTTGGCACAGTGTTCTGACATGGGCTGTGATTTTATTTTTTTTAAACTTTCAGATGATGTTCTCAGTTGACAGATTTCTCCCAAACTTCCTGGTCTCCCTCAGCACGTTCCGTATCAAAGACGGCACCAACTTAGCAGGAAGTAAACAGCAATCTCAGGCAGCCCCAATCAACACTTACTGCTCCAAAGCTGGGCACTTCTAAAGAGTAGTCGGCTTGCTGCCTCAGCCAGTCAAGCAGACTCTTGCTGGGAATGGCCTTCTCAGCTTGGCTGCCGGCTGCTGGCGTGGGCTCAGGGGCCGAAGGGGCAGGCACTGGCCCTTCAGGATGTGAGGTGCCCAGGGGGGCCTGCCCTGAGTCTTCATGGACTTCCTGGACGAAAGGAAAATAAGTACGTGCAGTTAATCATGACAGAATGAAAATGAGTTTCTAAAAGGAAAGCACATAAGGTGTTATTTGAGTCTTTCCGTCTACCTGCACCTGCATATCACTCTGCCGAGCGCTTGAGGAAGGATCCCACACACTGGTGACCGCTACAGACGCTCTTGCGCATGCTGGGTATTCCCTCCCCCTGAACGCTGCTCTTCCCTTCTTGTCTACCTGGGAAACTTGAATTCCAGCCTATCTGCTCAGGTTCGGTGTTCCCTCCTTTGTCATGTCACCGGCAGTCCCAGCCAACACCAGCCGCTCCACGTCCTGCCCCCCACGGCACTGTTCACAGGCTTTCCATTTAACAGAAAATGCCTCGCTGCACTGCACTTACCTATTTCTCCCTCTGCAGTTCGAATCCCTGTCTTGCCTGTCTCTATATACCCAGTGCCTGCAATCAGGCCTGCTGGTCAAGTACGACGCCAATGCTAAATAAAGGCTTGCATAACACATTTTTAAACAATTCCCTGAGGCCAAGGACAAATTTTTATCAGTCACTCCAGTGGAATTCTATAATCGTTACAGAGAAGCTATGACTTCTAAATGAGAAAACTTTCTTAAAATCTTGCAAAACTGGGAAAGAACCTGCCACGTCAGCTTCCCAAATTACACAGAAAGTCTACGAGGAAGACGTATCCCAAACAGAGCCCAGTCCTCAAGCTCTCAAGCTCTAGAGAACAGAGCTCTTGGGCTGGTTCCCTGATCTGCCCCTTACTAGCTGGATAACCTTTGGCAAATTATTTAATGCTTGTAAGCCTCAGTTTCCTCATTTATAAAACGGGAATAATCACGACACCTTCACGCGGTCATGGTAAGGATCACACGGGACCATCACATGAAACCCAGAACACGGGGCCTGGCACACATAAGCGCTCAGCGAATACTGGTCATTACTATTCCTTTTAAAATAAGGAAACATGGAATGTGATTCCTGTTTTGGAACTCAAAAATCAATAAGTGGGAAAAACCAAAATAAAAAGCAGTCAGTGGTCTTTGACACATGAAGCAAAGTCTAAGGGGATTTCTCTTGGCCGGAGTACCTTTTCTGCCGTTTACAATGATGCCCTTCGAGTCTGGAATGTCTGAGTGTGACCTGGGTGAATCCTCACAGCCACCCTCTGCAGCAGTCGCTGGGGCCCCCTTCCCAGGAGCACAGGGAGGCTCCGTGGTGTGCCCAGTGCCACCCGGTAAGTCAGCTAGGAGAGCCAGGATCAACATTCAGAAGTCCTGCCTCCTGTTCCTCCTCCCAAACCCCGGCTGCTGCAAAGCCCGATGACCATGCCACAAACTCAACCCTAGGTCTTGCTTTGCTCCTTCAATCAACAGGGGCGCCTCCGAAACAAGGGAGGATTTGGTCGTTTCTATTTGAAATGGGAAGACCTCCTGGTTCATTTCTCCAGGTTGTGTGCCAATTAAGGGCCCTTCATGGGTTAATATTACCTGTATTTCTAGAAAAGACTGAGAGCAACTTCTAACAAGGACGTAATGAAAATAAGGAGGACAAATGAAATAGGGATAAAAGATCCACAAACCAAAACATTCTGTGTCTGAGAAAGAAGGGTTAGTTGCTTGGTGTAGAAAGGTCAATGTTTTTACTTAGTGGTCTCGAATACCCACCAAGATTCCTGCCTGAAGTGTCTGGTCCTTCAAAAAGATGAGGTCCATCCCTCCTTCCACATGTTTCCGTCTCCCTCTCCGCCTCCTCGTGGCGGCGTCATCTCTTCTCAGGCTTCCATTCACGATCTGTCCGGTCACTGGATGGATCAGGCCAGCTTGTAGAATCCCAGACAAGTCCATGCCAAGGGCTCCTTGCAGTGAACTGATCGCCCCCATCTTAGGGGTGCTGGCACTCACTGGAAAAGGGGATGTGGCTCCTGGGGACCCCTCAGACGTGCAGGAGAGGTCGATTGCTGACTCCCCATGCCAGCCGTTGAGGACCATGGGAGGGTGCCCGTGGGTGGCAGAGAACTGCTCCAGGCTCCGAGCCTTTGGATCCCTCTCCACCTCGAACTCGTAAGGACGCCTGTGTTTCTGTTCATCCTTTGTGAATACGGGAGCCAAGAAGCTCTCCTATGAACACACACAGGAGGCAAGAGAGGGTGGAATGCCACTTCCGTGGCTGAATGCCAGTTCGTTCTCCAGGCCCAATTTCCTTGGGCCTAGTATGACTTCTAATCACCTTTTTACTAGCTCTTCTAACTCAAGGCTTCTCAAACTTTAGAACCACATCAGCCTGACAGCTTGTTAAAAATGCAGATTCTACCTCAGTGGGCTGAGATTCTGCATTTCTAACAGGTTTCCACATGCTACGAAAGCTGCTGTTCCATGAACTACACTTAAGAGTGGTAAGATGATAATTTAGGGAATCTCAAGGTCGGATGTACATCAGCCTCAACTGGGAAGATGAGAAAACAAAATTGGGAAGACGAGAAAACAAAATTTCAACACTCAGTCCACAACCCAGACCAAATGAATCAGAATCAGCAGCTTTCCAAGATCCCTAGTGGATTCCAACGTCCAGTCAAGGCTGAGGGCCAGTGTGCTACCAACGTATCTCAATTAATCTTGACTTTCGAGTCTGAGTTTGTAAAACTCATTCCTGCTTTGATTTCCCGAAGTTCTATCAGCTGCCAATATTCTCTCAGTCCTCCACGTGCTGAACACACGATCCCTTCGTGCCTCCCCGTTCCTCAGGTATTTATCAGTCATCCAGTCATGCCTACCAGCTCCTCCCCCCTTGCTTTTATCCACTCTGCCACTAACCTAGTTGAGAACCTTCTCTCTTCATCTGATCCCCACTTGGCCCCCTTCCCCCCGGCTTCTGAGGCTCTCCTCTTTCCTGACCCTCCTCTCCCAGGAACCCGTATACCACTCCAGCTGGGCGCCAATACCCTGCTTTCATCATGCAGGTCCCTGCTCTAAAATGTTTACCAGCTCTGCTGCATACAGGGTAAAATCCAAATTCCTCAACGAACACTAATGGCACTACCAAAAAAAAAACCACACCCATCCATTCAGTACATATTTGTTGAATGAATGACTCAACTGAGAAGCACAAGGTGCCCCCATCCTTTGCTCCACGGTCAGCACCATCCTCACAGCCTCACCTTCTGGATCTGGGCCGCCAAGGCTGCTCCACTGCTGAAGCTGTGTTCCGATGCGCCTGGCTCCAAGTGGCTGCTTCGAGAACCAGCACTGCTGGCTAACACAGGGGTGGGCAGTGTGCCCGAGGGCTCATACTGCTGGCTGGAGGGCCACTTCCCCTCTAACACGACGTGGCAGATATTATCCAGGCGATTGATTATTACGCGGTCCTGTAAAAAAAGGACAAATGCTTGGAGTGGTAAGTACCAAGTTACCGAAATTCACAAAGTTCCTTGAGATCAAGGGTCAAGTTTTCTAACCGGAAGCAGTCGACAGGCAAGACCACATTCAAATGTATGCATTTTATAAGCCTTAAGATAAATTCCATAGTCTGGACAATGAACATTCAAGCCACAGTGCTGTAAATATGAAGACAATTGGACACTCCTGTCTTATGGTCCAGTTACTCAAGTGAAAGTCCCTTTAACGTTCAAACGTTACAATACTAATACCTTTAAAGATATTAAACAGTTCTCGGAATCTGTTACTCAGAAATACTCTGAAAGGTAAAAAGAAAGAATTCAGAGCTGAGAATGCCTTGGCGAAGAATGCGAACTCGGGGAGATACCTTTGGCCACTCTGAGAAGGAATAAAGGGTTTTCTCCTGGAGCAGCTGAGCAATGGTGGGGGCCCGGGCCTCCTGCGGCTCATCCCCGAGGTCTCCCGTGATGCCCGATGGCGAACTCTTGCTCTCCTCCTCAGAGTATTTCCCTGGATAATCTGGGAAGAAAGGTTAAAAAAACGAATTAAGATACTTGGGAGACAGTTGTGATCTGAAAGGTCAGGACATCTGGTTTCCATGCTAATTCCATTTTAAATTCAATATTAATTGCCATGCCTTCTATTTCCAGAAGAACAGTATCAGTTAAGCCATAAAGGTGGATCCTGCTCTAGAGCAGGGGTCGGCAAACTGCGGCTCGCGAGCCACATGCGGCTCTTTGAGGACCTACATGTGGCTCTGAAGTAAAATTGAAAATGAAAATAAAACTATCATAGTTTCATTTATAAAATTTTTAAAGGATTTAAAAATTTTCCTTATTTATAAAAGTATATTTATGGCTCTCGAATAATTTTTAAATTGTTGTGAGGGGCAGGACTGGCTCTTCCGTCTCAAAAGTTTGCCGACCCTGCCTGCTCCAGAACCACCAACACAAGTCATCAGATAAGAGTTTGCATCCACGCCCCCACAAAAACAACAGGAAAAGGAAAGAGAAAGGGCGTTTTCTGTCCATCTAAGAGTGAGGGGAGATGCATGACCACAAACAGGCTTTCACAGTTGGTGCGGTGGGTAAGAGGAAATTAAATATTATAGTACTTTGATACATTTGAAGGGAGAGTCTACTAAATATAAAACAGCAAGAGGCTGATATTAACGAAAAGGATGAAGTCAGGAAACTTACAACAAAGGTAAAACAGACCTGAGTCATGTAAAAAATGATGCAAAGAAACCTAGAATGCTTAAATTATTTCACCGATGGGAAGAAATGGAAATGAGACTCATTCCTTCACGCGTCAGTAGTAAAAAGTTATCATCAGTGTGCAATGGATCGTCAAAGATCCACTTCCAGTAATGACAGGGAGTGAAGAGAGGGCAGCACTCCTGTGCGCTGGGTTTCCAGGAACTCATGATTTGGTGACTTTTCTCTACTCCAGGGTTCAAAAGGTATAGCGGGTTCTATAATTCAGCACATGGTGGCCGCCCTCAAGGCCTGGGGTGAGGAGGAGGGGCATGGTAGGAGGCTGGCTCCTCCTGGGTCAGCTGGGGCTACAAGCTGCCCTCAGCCCAGCTTCTCTGTCCTTATCCTAGCGTGCGTCAAGTTTAATTTGGGTTCAGAAAACTTCCCAGGAAGTCTTGTCACACATCACTCATCACAACGACTAAAACCAAAGGTTAGGTAATCACTGCATTTATATCCCTGCAAAGCAAATAAAAACCTCAGGGTCATCTAGATTCTTAACATTTTAAAACTCCTTCGAACTTGAATCCTTATGTAAGATATCCCTGTTTAGAAAAAGATCAAATCTATTTGTATTTCTGTTGAGTTACTTGTGATTTTATTTTAATTTCTGTTGAGTTACTAAAAGGAATCAAAACCAAATGCACCGTTAATTACATCATGGGGTCTGGACAATGACGCGAATAAATGGTGCTCACTCTGTCCGCCTTAACAAAGGTCCCGTTTACTCGTGTTTCTGTGGGGTCCCTGAGAAATCACACCTATGTTACACTGCAGGTTCCTGAGGTTCCCCGGCTGTCCTGCTGTTGTACTCAGTTTGAGGCGCCTTATCTAGAGGAAGAACCAATTACTTCCCCTCGGCGCCATCTCTAGCATCTATCGTATAAAAAGCACACAGCATCTGCCCCGGTCACACCGATGCAGCAAAGGTGTTATGAGTGTCTACAATCCTCCTCAATTTTCTGGAATGACCAGAGTCAAGCGACCCTGCCTCATTTTCAGATGAAGGCCTGGGACCTTTGGTTCTAACCACACAGTGCGTGGCGGCAGGTCCGTTTCAGAAGCCGTAACCGTCTTGGCATGCCCCACTCACTCCCACTGTCATGTAATAACTGGCTTATCCGAAACACAAGACCCCACATACTGTACCTTGACTGTGGCAGTTTCCGTCTCTCTCATAATCATCTTTACTTTCAAAGTCCGTGTCTTCCGACTTGAGCTCACTTCCCTCGGGAGGATACGTAGGGAAACCTTTTTTCCCTTCTGTACTCTCTTTCCAAGGTTCTCTTAGAAGTTCATGCTTCACTTGAAATGGATCTGATGGAAGAGCAGTGAGCTCATCCTCCATTGTGATATTATTAGTTTTGCTTTTGTACAGGTCTGAGTTATAACCCTTGGGCTTCTCCATTTCAAATGCATCACTCTCGAGGCCACGTGCCCACCTCTCCATGTGTTTGCAGTGACACTGACAGACCGCTTGAGGAAAAGGCCCCTGCAGCCTGGGGTTCTGGCTTACAGCCTCCAGGCTGCCTCTCCCAGCTTCACCTACATGGAAGCCTCGGCTCTTCTCCCTTGGGATATTAGCGGTGGGCTCGGTTAGAGGCAAAACCTCTGGCATTCCCCTCATACCTGCTGCCATGTTTAAGTTTTCCTCCTCATTGTCCTCCTCGTCCTCCTCCTCATCACTGTGGTTCTGACTCAAAAGCAAATGACTTTCTAAACTTTTGTTTTCTAATAAATCAATTAACTGCTGCTCCGATGACAGGTTTCTTTTGGAGTCACAGACACTAAGGTTACACATATCTACAAACCCGCTTTCATTTCCTTGATCCAAGGAAGAGGAAACCAAGCACTTGGCTTCTAACTGCCCGATGCTTTCAGGTCTCTGCCCTGCCTCACTGCAGCACAGGTCCCCGTCCCTTGAAAGAGACATCAACAAATGTTTTCCATTTTTGATGTTCATTTGAGCTACTCCGGCTTCTAAACTATCCATAAGAGAGGAGCCAGAAGCTATTTCTGCCTCGTGGCCACCAGACTGGCAGGTCCCATCTTGGCTCGCTGAGACGGCAACGGCATCTTTTCTGGATTCTGTATTAGTCCTTGGGCTCTCCTGAAAAGAGCCCGGCTCTCGGCTGAGCACCTTCTTACCATACATCACGCTCTCCAAGGACTCAGGCAGCAGGCTTTCATCATGGGTGATGGAAATGACATCCTGAACTTTAGAAATAAAGTTTTCACATGTCATGTCAGATAAGCTGCCCCCAGTCGGGCCGAGATGATCGTCTCTACCTTCTATTTTCCCGAGATTCTCAGGTTCATTTTCAAGGGACTCCGACGTCCTGCTCATTTGAGTATATGTGAGAGACTCATATAGTTTAGAGTTGGTCTGGTAAAGGCAACAGAGGCTTTCTGGTGCCTGGGGGTCAGGTCTTTTATGCTGGGCATAGTTTCTATAGGCGTCCAGAAAGGACAGCTGGGGGTCGGTCATGATGTGGTAATCAGTGCGGTTCAGCCCGTGTTTGGCGGTGCCGATGAGCAGGTCTCGATCGTGCTTCCCGCACTCCCACCACACTGGGAGGTAGAGGCTGGGCCTGCAGAGCTGGAGGCGCTCGTGCAGCTGAGGGCACGTCAGCACCTGCTCTCGCACCTTCCGTAGCAGTTCAATGCGGTACAGAGTTCTCGCGGCCCGTTCCTCAGTGATGGGTTCAACGTAGACAGTGGGATCTGGGGGACCTGGAAGGTAAACACAGGGTGGGTCACTTCAGGGAGCCCTTGGGTGCTCGCTGCCCACCTGAGTCCCTGCTCTTTGGTCTTAACACTTCAGCTCCCTGGCTCCTCAGCACGGCAGTCTCAGGTGTGTGTGTCCCTGCTAAAAGGAAAAGCTAGAAAAGAATGGAAGGTGTTTTTATGAAACAAGGACAGAGCAGTGAGGGTGAAAGGAGAGTGTGAAAACTTCAGTTCTGGAAATAAGATGACTTCCCATTCAATACGCAGGCACGACGTGCCCTGTACGCCGGGCAGGCTACACAGGCTATTCAGTTCCCAGGAAAATTCTATGATATACCTACATCATCCTTGTTTTTGGGATGAGGAACAGGGTGAGCTAAGCTAACCTGCTCGAGGTGGCAGAACCAGGATTCAATTCCAGGTCCTGTCAGTGCGACTCCAAGGTCCAGGTTTTTCCCATCTATCCAGCTCCCCGGCTTTAATGAAAACACCCTAACTGTGCCACACGGGGGCAGAAGTTGGGACGCCTGTGCCTGCTGCTGTCAGCCCAGAACCCAAGCTGGGTGGGCTCAATGTATGTTTTGGCTTTCCTAAAATATTGAAATACGGTCCATAGCAAGTTAATCTATAAGTATGAGGCTGAAGCGGCTCTCAGAGGAAGCTGCTGCCAATAATTCCAACCGGGAAGACATTTCTCAGAAAAAGTCTCTATCGGATCGGAGGATGTTTAAATGATAGCTGCTTCCGTTCCACAGCTACAAGTCAACACATGAGAAAACAGTGTTATTATGATTTAATGTAAGGAAGGTGCAAAGTTCAGAGTAGGATAAATCTCTATGAGACTTAAAAAATAAATAAATAAAACTATGCTTTGGACAAGGTAATTAATAGTAACTCTCAATATTTCTATGAAGTTTTAATTTGAATTTCAGTTTTTGCTGGAGTTACTTACATCATCTTGGGAGAGAGATTTTATGAGGGTGGGCCCAATGTGAAGTTCACAAAATCTGTGAAAACCCACTTGGTCTCTACCTGAAATCTCCAGGGAGACTCCACTTTTCTAATTACACCTCAAGTAATTCTGACCTTGAAAGCAAGCATGTTCTTTCCTTGTCTCATCTGGAATATAATGACAGAGTTTTCTCACCGCCATCTTTCCACGCGGGCAGACGACAGACGTTCCGGCACATGGCCACAAAACTATAAAAATAGTGCTCTAGGCTCTCGTCCGACTTCTTGTCCAAACGAGAAAGGAGGCGGAACTGCGTCCAGTCGAAGGTTTTCTTTTCTTGATCATACACGACGCCAAAGGAAGACACTGTTCTGCAGAAGTCTGCTTGTTCTCTCCTTGTCCACCTGAGATTTTACCAGAAAGGGAGAGTGAGCTGCTCATTCCTTCTTTTTAAAAAAACCAACAACTAGTGGCTCAGTTGGTTAAGAGCTCGCTCAAGAGTTTGAGCTCTGAGCAACTGCGGTTCGAGTCAGCCCAAGCTGAGCAGCCGTGAGCTGCCAACAGGTGGCAGGATGGCTCAGCTAAAAAAACAAACAAACAAACAAAAAACCAACAACTAACGTATTGAGCGGCTACCAGAAGAGCCCGTGAAGTCAAGGAAGCAGGTAGAGCTGGTTTGTCTATTTTATTGTTTATTTTCATTTAAGTTAGAACTGGGCTGAGAGGCTTACATAACGAAACTAGCGATCATCCTACCCGCACCTCCAAACCCTCCAGCTCTTTCCTCTGGTATTTATCTCTCCATTTCTAAATCACGTGTCGTATTATACTTGTGATCTCCTGATTCATCAACTTTAGAAATTACCTCGTGAATTTCCTCTTGTGGGAGATAAGGGTTTTTTTAAAACTATGCATAAATATTTTGCCGTATTTTTTGTCCTCCTGTATGAGAACCCAGAACCACAGAATCCTGGAGGGACCTTCCAGACCATTCGATTCGCCTCCTTCATTTTATAGACAAGGAAACTGGTCCAGAGAAGGGAGGCGCCTCCCTCCCTCAGCCGCACACCTCCTGTGACCCCCTGTTGCATATCGGCTTTCTTCCCAGTTATGCAGGCAGGCTGCCCATTTTAATTATCTTCTCTAGGACACAAAGGTTCTCTAGTCTTTGTATCCTGCAAGATTAACATAATGACTTAAGGGAGTTGAATGATTATACTCCACCACAGTCTTTACGAGGGGCACCGTACCCTCTACCCCCAGAGGGAATGAGACAAGGAGCAGGGCGAGGGGGGTCAGTGGAAGAGCAAGAAGCAGGGGTCAGGGGCTCTGGCTCTCCTCTTTGGAGCTGTGAAAGGAAGATGGGAGAAACAGTTCCCCTGAATTACCAAATTCCATAAAGCCAGGAGGAGTGCAAAGATGTAACTGAATTTGCTACGTGGTGCTCATTTAATTCACTGGATGTTACATAAAAAGGATGGAGAGCTATAAAGACTCAAAGAATTGCAGCTTCGTGCATTTTTCTGGTGGCATCATTCCTAGCCTGTGCTGCTGGCCTTCTGTAGCCATTTTTAGCTTAACTCTCAGGCGGACAGGTAACTCCTGGCAATTTATATCTTCCCTCTTGAGGCTGGTATGTTATGGTATTTACTGTTCTCAAAGGCTTGATAAGGACTGGTAGCTGTAAGAAGACAGCTTCAGTGCACACTATTCACTCTGCTGCTAAAAGGACATAGTCTGATACACGCCTTTTGTCACCTTTACCCAGCATGGTGTTTTTAAACCACATCCCCAGAGACCGGGGCCCAACTTAGGGAAGAGGTCAAGGTGGAAAAGCTAAGAGTCTGGCAACCGTGGGCAGAGGGTGTCCTAGGTCTCATTGGACGCCCAGTCAGCACGGCACCATCACAGCTGGAGGCTCGATTTCATTAATTCTGGAGACCACCTAACGCCACATGAGAACATTCGGCACACGTGCCCTCTGGCTATCGGCTTCCTCTCGTCACCTTTACCCAGCCCTCCCGCCACTGGCTTTTACCTCTTTTGTGCTTCCTTGTTGATGAGGTCCATTTCGGAGGTTCTCCTGAACATCTCTTCCTGGACCCAGTATCCTTGGTTACCTGGTCCCAGAATTTCAGGTCGGCAGAGCTCCTTGCGGTTGCAGCGCTGGTAAACAGTGACCAGCCGTCGGAGACGAGCCGTGAGCGCCGATGAAACTGGCCAGGGTGATTTGTCTGGGTCGGAGCCATCCTGGGCTTCAAACATCAGTGAGGACATTAGTATTTACAAACAGAACCGAAACAATGGCGGCTCAATAACTTCACTAGCCCGGGAGCTAGGCATGGCTGGAAGGGCTGCAGTTTTGCTTTAGAAACAGTCTGAGGTTGTGGTTGGCTGCTGTCTCTCAGGCACACACCAAGGTGCCTGTCTGTGGGGGCAGAACTAATTCGAGGACCTTGCTCAAAGGCTGGTAACAAGCAGACTCTCTGTCGCCTTCTCCATAGAGAACTATGAGCTTTTGTGTAGCAGGGCCTTCCAACTGCCAAAGACTCTATTAAGTGTACATTCAGGAAAACTAACTAAAAAAAAAACACAAAAAAAAACAACCCAAAACAAACCCCCTTAACTTCTCTTCCCCCAATTTAATTAAACCAAAAAAAAAACAACCCCAAAATCAATGAAACCACAATTCCTTTTTTTTCCTCAGACTCCATCCTGACTTCAGATATTAACATTGATTTCACATTTGAATTTCAATGCCACGTGGAGGAAGCCTGCCAGAGCCACGTGAAGGCTCCATGTGGAGGGTTTGATGACGGTCAACTTACTTGGCTTTTTAAAAGAGCCTCCTTATAACAAACAGCATTTTTAGTATATGTGAACTCCGCAGTAACTACAAACTGGGACCTTACTTTTCTTTGCCTTCAGAAGGACACAGTCTCACCTGCCCGGCTGTCATCCTTCTTTTCGCCAAAAATGCTGTCACCTCCATTGGTGGAACTCTCCTAGGGATAAACGAAGCCATGCCATCAGCAACCCTGCAGCTCAGAAGAAGCCACCTCAGGCAGCCCCTACACAGGAGCAAACATGCACAAGAGGCATCTCTTGCCTGCAAAGATCTCAAAGACCAAAACGGTCCCTGAGAAGCAGCTTACTCACACACAGTTTCAAAGGAGCCAGAGAGCGGTTTATTTAAACTATGTGTTTCCCCCCTGGAACTGTGTGGAATCCTTCTGCCTGTAAAGAATTGCGGCTTCAAGAGTGATGAACTTGAATGTTCTCCCAGGCAATTACATTTTACAAGCACTATTTTAGCTGTGAATTTAAATATTTGCTTTACCAGCATCACTCGCAATTTACTATTCGTTTCATAAAGGTTGTGCTTGCATTTTGGCTGTGAGAAAGTGTCATGTGCATGTTCATGATGGCTGCCTCCCTAAAACATGGCTGACTGCTCCAGGCGTGAGGCCTGATGGTGCAAAATCCCAGGAATTTAAAATTAAAATCACAACCTGAGGCTCCACGTGAATCTGCAGTGATGTCAGAGACACAGAGCTTATCCAAGTTGGAGCATTTGTCAAACTGGCTCTAATGGATTCCTTCACAAACCCCTTCTTGGTCTCAGAAATGGAACTTTAAAAGCTCCTTATTTGTAAGGCACATGGGAGTCTGGGGATGAGAGAAGAGATTGTGCTATTTTTCAACGGGACTCCATTTTTAACACATCTTTTTTTGACTAGTATCTTTTGATCTGAATGATAGGAGAGAATAACCCCAGGATTCAAGACTTTGGCCACGTTAGAGCACAGGTCAGATGAGAAATGAAGGTCAGAACACTGTGGTCCATAGAGGTAAGAATGGGTTTTGCATTTTTAAAGGCAGGGGAGGAGGAGGGAGAGGAGGAAGAAGAGAAGGAAGAAGGAGGAGGAAAGGGGGAGAGGTAGAGGGGAGAAGAACATGCGACAGGCTGTATGTGGCCCCCAGGCCTAAGGTATTCACTACCTCCTGGTCCTTTATGTTTGCTGCCTCCTGGACTAGCACACAGCACAGAGACCTAGATACAACAGGAATGGACAGACACCTACAACTGGCAGTAGTTCAAATTCAAACCACTTTCTTGGGCCCCTCATATCATGGACGAACCCTGAGGGCAAAGGGGAACAGGGGTTAATTCTCTGAACGTGTTTCTGTTTTGCTAGAATAGTGAGAATAGCTAACATTACTAGATGTGTTACTTGAGCACTGGGCAAAACCCTCTCCATGACCTCTCAGAACTGCTGCATGAGGCAGAAACTGTTACTGCCCTCGTGTTTCAGGTGCAGGAAACAAGCTGTGTAAAGGTTCTGTAACCTGCCCAAGGTCACACAGCTAGCAAGTGGCAGAGCTGGGTTCAACACAGTGGTGTGATGAAAGCCTATGCTTTCAACCACTAAGTTGCGACAAAGAGAGCAAAAAGAGTCCGGGTTGGACATTTGTTTTGGAGAATGGAACCTATTTATAATCAGAGAACTCTAGTTTAATCTCTTCCTCGGCCAAAACGGATTCCTGCCATCTAACGTCAGCGAAGAGTGGAACCCCGAGGCTGAGGTATCGTACTATTCTGAAGTGGCACTTACGTATGCCAGTTCACCCTCTCTCATTGTTTAGGTGGTAGAAAATAAGCAAAAACTAACCGGCCATGCCTTACATCCCTGCCTGCCACAGAAAACATTTTTGAGTGCCCTCACAGTGTCCACGGAGATCCCTTTGGATGCTGGAATTTATCATTACAGACACTTCCAGACTGAGAAGTGTTCTACAGCCTAGGAAATGTGGAAGCCAGGCGCTGGAGCAATCGTGCTCCTTATATGACGTGTGGCTGGCTGCTGTGGGCATCACCACACCCCAAACCCCCAGGGGCGGCTCCCTTGTGGTGTGAGGCAGACACACGACATCCAGGTTTCCATTCCAGTCCATCCAACAGTTTCTGTTGGTGCACAGTTAGTAAACATGATTGGTCTCGGGCCCACTCTCAAGGAAGGCAAGATGCCAGTATCAGCAAGTGCCTTTTTCTGAATCCTGCCCTCTCTTGGAAGCACTTCCTCTCGCTGGAAATGACAGAATGGGGAAGACCTGGCTTATGAGTAGAAGCGAAAAGGATGCCATACTCTTAGCTCACAATGACAAATGTGAGTGTGTGATGTGCTACAGCAGTGGCGGCCTGGGGTCGCAGGGCGCAAGCAGGAAGTCCAGCACTGAGGTGTGTAGTGTAACATTCAGTATCTCAAGTTCTGCCTACGTGAAGCGATCTGCAAGAAACGCTCATCTTAGAAGGGGTATGAATCACTCGTTTCAGCGTGAAGGGGCCTCAGAGAGTGCTGAAGACAAGAACATCAAAACAAAAGATGCTGATGACAACATGCAATTTCGCCATCTTGAACACGCATGTAGTTGGGAGTCTGACAGTCCACTGCTCCCTAGCCCTGGGCAAGATGTTCAATCTTGCTCAAGCTCATTTCTTCATTGGCAAAAATGGAGGTAATACTGCTTTACAGGGTGACTGTGGGGCACAAATGAGTTGGTTATGTGAACTGTTTAATCAAATGCTGGTACAAAGCAAACGCCCAAGATGGGACTGAGGAAATACTAAATATCAGTCCCAACTATTAGATAATCACTCAATATTTCTATCTTCCAACTAAAATGTGTACTGTAAGGAAGGCTTCGTGTATCAGCAACAAAGGTCTATTGAGATCTTTGAGTACTGAGTATAGTACTCTACTGAGTACTTTATATGCATTTTTCATTTATATGAGGATTTTAGACAAGGGGAAACTGTGGAATGGGGAGGTTGATAATCTTGTCTAATATTACACACAGTTATTAGGTGGTGAAAATGGACTTTAAACCCAGAAGGTCTGACTCCAGAGGACAAGTTCTAACGCTGGGCCATGTTGCCTCTGGTGGGTGGGAGACACACTGGCTGAATCAAAAGCCCTGTCAGTACTAAGAATAACTTAGCTCCACGCACGTCACTTCTCTCCTGCGGGCATGGGGCTCAATTTCCTTATCTGAAAACATAAGGCCTAGTCTCCCTTGTGGCTGCTCCTCTACCTGGTCTGGGCGGAGGTGGAGGTGGCCGCGGGGTGGGACCTGCGGACCCAGGGACTTTCCTCTACGCTCCTATGAAACCCCAGGGCCCACACAATGTGATGAGCTGTCGTCTCAATTAGCAAACAGTGAGTGTCTCTTGAGTGCTAGGAACTGTGTGCTGGGGTTAGGGGCTAAAACGGCGGAAAAGGCGGATCCTTATCCTTCCAGAGCCCACAGTCTGGTGGGCATGAAGGACACGTCAATCAAGACCGGCCACGCAGTGCAACAGTGCTCCTTAGCACAGCGAGAAAGCAAAAGAGAGACCCCGATTGGGGAGGGGGAAAGACATCCAAGAGGTGATGTTTGAGCCCCATATTGAAGGATATCAACATAAGAGCGCTCTGTGTAGAGGTAAAAGGAGATATGTACACCAAGGTGGAGTTAAAAAGATCCCACAGTGGTTTTCATCTCGCAGGGAAAAAAAAGCATCCCACAATTGCATAAACTCCATCTGGAAAGTAAATATCCATCAAATGACTTTAACATGAAATTCAAGGATATTATTATGTAAAGATCACAGGATTTAGAAATAGGTGTGGTGAGCAGGGGAGACACTGCTCGGGTGTCCTCAGCTAGCATGACTTTTTACTCTACATTCAAATATCATTACTGCAATTCAGACAGCCCTCAAATTCTTAACTCATAAGAAGAGGGTGGCTTTCCAGCTCCTAACCAAATTTTTCTCACAATGGGATTAAACCATTTTAGCCACTGAATTTCCCTGTTAAGAATTTCTCCTGCACACACATTGGCTATGACTTCATCCTCCACTTATGCAGAGGCACCTGGGGTAGGAACTGCTGCGGAGCAAGGCCGAACACGCTGATTACCGCCTGAGTGTGTGAGTGACGGCTGTGCCGCTACTTACTCCTATTTCTGTTAAAAGAGATGTCTGTTAATCTTCTGACATACGAGGGTTGATACAGAGAAAGGTTTCATTTATAACTCTAGGCTCCTGACCATTCTAAACGCCAGTAAACTTTCAGACTAATTGCTTCAGAAGTCCCCCATGGGTTCTCTGACTCCTGCTGCATCTGAAGTCTGTTTAGCAAAGTTCTATTAGTATTAAAACAGAGAGAGGGCTGGGGGAAGGGAGTAGAGTAGATCACTTCAAATGTCCCGTCCAACTCAAGCATTCTACGATTCTCTGCCCACCACGTTTTATAGGACAAATGCTGCAGTGTGCTGTGGAAGGCACCAGAGTAGTCAGGGGCCTGGAGACAACGTGATAGAAAGAAAAGCAGAAGAGTAGGGATACTTCACCTGAAAAGACTTAAAGGGGTTATGGTACCTAGCTGGCCTCAGGAATTTAAAATCCCATGAGAGAGAAAAGAAAGAACAGTTTTGTTCTTTGCAGTACCAGAAGAAAACTAGACAGAATCCATGGACTCAACTGCTAGCCAGATTTCTGGGTCAATATAAAGAAGTATCACCCCAAAATGAAATGGGCTTCCTTGGAAGGCAGCACATTCCTCCTCTTCTTCCCACGGACTCCTGGAAGTACCTGAATCTACCTGGAACAACCCCCTGACAGCACAGTTGTAGAGGGGATGGAACACTCGAGACCACTCAAGACCCATGTTAAGATTCTACCAATGTAGGGCTTACGAGTGGCTCAGTTGGTTAAAAGCGCGAGCTCTGAGCAAAAGGGATGCCAGTTCGACTCCCGCATGGGATGGTGGGCTGCCCTCCCCACCCCTCTTCCCCCACCCTGCAACTAAGATTGAACACAGCACCTTGAGCTGAGCAGCCGTGAGCTGCCTATGGGCAGCCGGATGGCTCAGTGTGCAACAAGGTTGACGGTTCGACTCCCCTATGGGATGGTGGGCTGCGCACCCCCTGCAACTAAGATTGAAGGACCACAACTTGACTTGGGAGACTTGGGGCTGATGGGTCCTGGAAAAACACAATGTAATTCCTTCCCCAACTCCCCAACTGTTCCCCTCCCCAATTTCCCAATAAAAATCTTAAAAAAAAAAAAAAGATTCTGCCAATGTATTAACTGTGAATCTTTCTACGACCAGGTCTGTTTAATTCAGAGGAATTGCCCTCATTATGGATGACAGGCTCTTGGGCCTTCTTTAACCCTGCTTGCTTATCTGCCTGAGAACAGATCTGGGAGAAACACCCAACCAGCATCTTCAGCGCAGGAGGCGTGGGATGCGAGGGAAGTAGGGGTGGGGCAGGAGGCCTGGCTCAGATGTTGGCTGCTCTTCTACATTTGTTACTTCAGCACATGGAGCAGAAGTCACGCTTAATCTGTTATATAATCTGTCCACCTCAAAATCTGGGGGAAGCCTCTCTCCATTCCATCTGCTTTTGATTATTCTATAGCCCAGGTTTTAGGGGTTTGAAGAACAAAATAAATAAGAGGCATAAATTTTATAAAAGAATAAAAACGTAGATCCAGAGGAGTTTTACCCTACTCTATAAAAGGAAACAAGTTATTTTATCAATTCTGCCATATGCCCTTCAGTGCCCAGGACGCTCCAAGATCAAAGGCTGACGGTTAAGCACGTAAACTTTATTGTGAACAGTGTTCAACTGGACCTGGCCTGCACTCGGGCTGGTGGCTGTCTTTTCACAGAAGACGCTACTGGGAGGAAGGCACGCGTATATTCAAATGACATATAATTGTTCTACTTTCTTGACGATAAAAAGAATACCCGACTGGAATATCTAGAGAATACCGAGTCTGAACTCTGCCTTCGAGAAGCTGTGAGAACTTGGCAGAGCTCTAGAGCTCTTTACCTTCCTGGGCCTAAGTTTCCTCAGCTCTCAAATGAGGGTAATAACATCTGAAGTGTTAACTTCACTCGGCTGAGGTGCGGATAGACTGAAACAAAAGCAAACAGTGCTTTGGAAAGAGTAAAGTTTCACATGAGTATAAAATATTACTTTCATTTCTTTGGTACTTGAGTTGTTTTCAATGGGAAAACACATCCCAAATTCCAGACAAAAGAAGTAACAGTGTACGCTAGGGACTGGAATGGCAGAACATGGGATTTTAATTGTCAAGACCAGAGCCCAGGGCCGGCCGAGTGGCTCAGTTGGTTCAGAGTTGGCTTAAGAGTGCGAGCTCTGAGCAACAGGGCCGCCAGTTCGATTCCCACATGGGCCAGTACGCTGCACCTGAGCTAAGCCGTCACTGAGCTGCCAACAGGTGGCAGGATGGCTCAGCTGGTGTAACAACAAGACTGCCTGTTTGAAGGTGGGCTACGCCCACCCGCAACCAAGACTGAACTCGGATGGCTCAGTGGATAAGGCATGCGCTCTTAACAACAAGGCTGCCGGTTTCGACTCCCACAAAGGATGGTGGCTATGCCCACCTGCAACTAAGACTGAACTTGGCACCTTGAACTGAGCTGCCACCCGGATGGCTCAGTAGATAGAGCGTGTGCTCTTAACAACAAGGCGGCTGGTTCGACTCCTGCATGGATGGGATGGTGGCTATGCCCACCCACAACTAAGATTGAACACAGCACCTTGAGCTTAGAGGCCACGAGCTGCCAACGGGCAGCCAGATGGCAACTGGCGCCCTCCACAATGAAGACTGAAGAACAACAACTTGTCTGTTTCTCTTTCCCAATTCCCTAACACTGTTCCCCTTCCCCAATTCCCCAATAAAATCTTAAAAAAAAAAAAAAAAAAGACCAGAGCCCAACTTCCTTCAGGTCCAAGGTCTGAAGTTTCAAGCGGATTTGCTTCAATCTGCGGCTTTACAAACCTTGGGGGAGATATGGAAACATATCTTTGAAAAATAATTATTTCCTACTTTGGGAAAGTGATGTCACTGTTACTGTTACAGGAATCAGAGCCGAGGGGAGCCAAAATAAATACTACACATTCTCCAAACTAGAAGCAAAAGAAAGAATTGGTAACTTTTAGGTGGTAATCAGGAGAAGAGAAGAGATTATCCCAGTAATGGAGTCAGTTGGGTACAATGCTACAGCAACCTCTAGGACCCAGAATCCATGAAATTCTAACAGATTCATTTGCTCCACTCCTCAAAGCCAGAGAAAATATAATCAAATGGTGCTTGGGTACTGGTTTCAGTCTGCTTATGCAAATTCCCAGAACCTCGTTTGTAAAATGCAGTGCACGTTTCTGCTTCTGGGAGGATGCACGTTTCCCCTATTCTTCACTCTAAGTACAACTAAAACCCCTGGACATTTACCTAAAGAAAACTCTGACCAGTTATTAGGGAACTTGGGACCCAAGGTATGAAACAGTGTTGACAACCTGGGTTTTATTGCCTTATATGTCCTAGACTTGGAGGTAAAGAAGCTGGCTGCCTAGATACACCAAATGGTACACACACACACACACACACACACACGCACGTACCCCAATAAAAGCTCGCTCTAGCAAAAAAACAGGAAAAGGGCAGTTTAGAAATACACAAATGTTAACACCTGCTATACCCCAGTGTAATGACAGAGAAAACACTGTGGTTCACAACAGCCATACTAGCCCAGGCTGAGTGGGGAGTCTAGACTTTGATTTCACCAGGCTGTAACAGGGCACCCCATCATTCCCCTGCTGGGGTAGTGCCAAAAATCCAATAAGGAGTCCCTGATAGTAATGAGGTGCCAACCCCTGCCCCTCATGTCAGCGAAGACCATGTGAGAGCTAAACTTCCACTCCTGACCAACGGTAAGAGAAACAACTCGGGTGTCACTGGGTCTGGCTGGTAACATGAACTTCTATTCCCACCTGGTAAAAATAAGGTGGCATGGTCCCCATTCACTGTTCCCCTGCAACAGAGATGTCAAGAGGTAGTCAGCTAAAACAGAAGTTTTAAATAAGATCTTGAGTCTCACAATAGAATACTCAAATGTTCAGGTTTCACTCAAAAATCGATTATACCAAGAACCTGGAAGACCTCAAACTGAAAGAAAAAAGACAACTAAGAGATGCTAACACTGAAATGACAGAGATCTTAGAATTATCTGACATATGAATTTAAAGCAGTCATCAATGAATAAAACAAAGTCCCTGCAAAGGAATAAATATCCAAAGAAGAACCAAAGGGAAATTTTAGATTTGAAAATGAAATATCCAAATAAACAAAAACAAAAAACTCTCGGTGAACAAGCTTAACATCAGAATACAGAAAAAAAATTAATGAACTAGAAGACAGAAAAACAGAAAAGTACCCAGTATGAACAAGAGAGAAATAGATTAAAAAGAATTAAACAGAACCTCAGGGACCGATGGGACTATAACAAAAGATCTAATGTTCATTTCATCAGAGTCTTGGAGGAAAGAAAAAAGGGCACAAAGAAATAATAGATGAAAACTTCCCAAATTTGGCAGAAGACATAAACCTACATATTTAGGAAGCTGAGCAAACAGGATGAACTCAAAGAAATCCACTCAAAAAATCCTAAAGTTCTTGAAAAATAAAGACAAAGAAAAAAATCTTGAGAGCAGCAAGAGAGAAAAGACACCTTACTTATAGGGGAAAAACAACTTGAATGACAACAGATTTCTCATCAGAAACCATGGAAGCCAAAAGGAAGTGGCACAACATTTTTCAAGAGCTGAAAGAAAAGAACTGTCAACTCGGAATCCTATATCCAGTGAAAATATCCTTCAGGAACAAAGGGGATATTAAGACATTCTCAGATGAAGAGCTGTCATCAACAAACCTACTCTAAAAGAATGGCTACAATAATTTATTAAAATAGGAAAAAACCTTGGAACACATGGAAGAAAGAACACAGTAAACAAAGATATGGGTAAATGCAGTAGCCTTTCCTTCTCTCGACCTTTCCAAATTATATTTAACAGTTGTAGCAAAAATTATAACATTATCTAATATAGT
The DNA here is from genome assembly GCF_001890085.2 of Hipposideros armiger. Taxonomy (NCBI): domain Eukaryota; kingdom Metazoa; phylum Chordata; class Mammalia; order Chiroptera; family Hipposideridae; genus Hipposideros; species Hipposideros armiger. The sequence goes on from NW_017731381.1 coordinate 1,499,694, forward strand.
TCTAACTGTATGTAGAAGAAATGTCTAACACAATTATATTATCAATGGAGGAGGGTAAAGGGACAAAATGAAGTATGGTTTCTACACTTCACTTGAACTGGTAAACTGATACCAGTGGACTGTGATACACTATGTATGTATAATGAAATATCTACAATAACCACTAAAAGCTCTAAAAAAAACAACCAATAGAGATAAATCAAAAAAATATTCAAGTAACCCAGAGGAAGGCAGAAAAAAAACAAACCAGAATCAAAAAGCACAGAAAAGAATAAAACATCAGACTTAAGCCTTTATGTATCAATAATTACATTAAATGTAAATAGCCTAATACACCAACTAGAAGACAGACACTGGCAGAGTGCATTAAAAAATATGACCCAACTGTGAATAGGATAAAAAGACAAACTACGAGGTGGGAGAAAATATTTGCAAACCACATATCTGACAAAACCTGAGTATCTAGAATATATGAAGAACTCTCAAATATCAACAGTAAAACAAAGAAACAATTCAATTAGAAAATGGGCAAAGGACATGAAGAAACATTTCACTGAAGAAGTATATATATGGCAATAAAGCATATAAAAAGATTTTAAACAGGGGCAGTCAGTTAGCTCAGGTAGTTTGAGCGCAGTGCTCATAACAACAGGGTTGCTGGTTCGATTCCCACATGGGCCACTGAGTTGCGCCCTCCACAACTAGATTGAAACAGCTGCTTGACTTGGAGCTGATGGGTCCTGGAAAAACACACTGTTCCCCAATAAAAATTAAAAAAAAAAAAAAGATGTTAAACTTCATTAGCCATTAGGGAAATGCAAATTAAAACCACGAGCTATCACTCCATTCCTATCAGAATGGATCAAATTAAAAAAGGATGACAACACCCTAGTGAAGATGAGAAAAACAGTAGATCACTCATGCATCGCTGGTGGGAAGGTAAACTCGTACAGACACTCTGGAAAAGTTTGGCAGTTTCTAAGAAAATCTAAACATGTAACTAACCATATCCTATGACCCAGCAATTAGATTCCTGGAATTTTATCCCAGAGAAATGGAAATGTATGTCCACACTAAATCTGTACACAAATGTTTGTAGAGTTATTCGTAACAGTCAAAAACTGGAAACCACCAGGTGTCCTTCAATGGACGAATTCAGTGAAACAAACTGTGGTACATCTACACTACAGATGTCCACTCAGCAATCAAAAGGGATGAATTATTGCTGCAGACACCCATCTGGATTGACCTACAGGGGATTGTGCTGAGTGACAAAAGCCAATTCCCAAAGGTTACATGTTATATGACTCCATTTGTATAAATTCTTAAAATGATAAAATTACAGAAATGGAGAACAGGTTAGTGGATGCCAGGGATTAACAAATATGTGAAGACAGGAGGGACGTGGAGATGGCTATCCAAGGGCAACAGGATGCGTCTTTGTGGCCGTGGAAACGTCCTGTACTCAGCATCCTAGCTGTGATGCTGCACTACAATTTTGCAAGATGTTCCTATAATGGGAAAGTGGATAAAAGGTACGTGGAATTGCTCTGTATCCTGTAACTGCGCCTAAAATCCAGTTATCTTAAAATCAAACGTTTCATTAGAATAAAAGTGCAAGGCAGTCTGTATGTTGACAATTTTTATAATAAAATGTTAGGAAAAATGCAATGCCACTGAAGCAATGCAGTCAAGTTCCCCAAGACCACTACTATAATAAGACGGGGATTTCCCTCTCCATATTAAAGATTGTAGGGGTTGCCAACACATCCGACTCACCACTTGTTTCTGGAGGCCATCTAACTTGTCTTCAGTGCTGTCTTCTTTATCCGTGTTGCCTCTACACATAAGCAAAAAACAAAAAAGCATCACACACCACTTAGGAGCTATGTGGCAACCAGGATGCTTGCAAGAAAACCCCCTAAATCACTGAGCAAAGGGACTCTTAGTAGATCCCTTTCCCCACAGGCCTCAAAGTCTTGGATTTTCCCAAGTGTGCTAACTTCTACGGGCAAGGACCTCCACTGAACTGAGACTTGAACATCTAGTCAGTCAAGTGGAGAGGCCAGCTATTCAACAGTGATACTGTCATAAACAAAGTAATCACCGCACATCAAGAGTTATCTGAATATGTGGCTTCAGAGACTGAAGGCTTGCAAACCGAGCAAGTCCTGATGTGCCAGCCCCCAGATCACATCGGGTGAATCTTCACACACAATGTGTGGCAGCAGTCACTTCCATGTGGCAGCAGTCACTTCCTCGAAAGGGCGCTCTACCGAAACTGCAGGAGGAGGGACTCTGCCCCGTTTACCATCAATCTCACTTGCCTGTAGGTTTGCTCCTACTGTCTTCTCTCTCGTAAGCTTAACTATTGCTGAAATCTATGTTTTCCATGACTCCTTTTAAAAAGGACTTTGAAACAGTCCTGCCTCAAATATTCTTGTCTTTGCTGCTCAGATCCTGGAGGCAGGAGAATCTCCTGCCTTCACTGCTTAACCAGAGAGAATAGCCGCCCCACAAAAATATGAACTTTATGCCACATTCAGGGACCTCACGCAGGTAACGTTTTCCCTGACCCAGTGAGCCTAACGACACCAACACGGGTCACTTGGGCATCTGTGAACATCTCTCTGATTGTGTCTTTAGTATCTGCCCACAGGAAACACCTTTGGTAGCTACAATGTTCATCAGGGGTTAAGGACAGATGAAAACTGCATCTGGTTCCTTTCTTGGCCTTAGCAGATGGTCAGGGGCTCCTGGCAGTGCCATGCTCTCGTGTCCAGGCCTGGCCACAGCCCTAGGCGATGCAAAGCATATCTGCTACTTTTGGGGAGAAGAGCAGGTCAAAAGCTTCTCAAACACAAGCTAAGAGATACATATTACATTTTCCATATATATATATATTTTGGAGAACCAGTTTTTGGCTGTTTATTTAGCTTTCCTATGAATTTACACATTGGGAGATTATGCCAACAGTAAATAAAATTCAGTCACTAAGGATGCTTCCATCCTTTTGTTCACATACCCAGGGACAAGGCCTAAAATGCCATAGCTGTCGAGCGGTCACTCCTAAACCCACCTTACTCGCAGACCATGAAATCCTTAAATAATGCTGGAACTCCAAGGTCAAGAAGCCTGTACTTGCTGTGCCTCTTCTAAGCTTCCTGCCAGGTCTGAGGTCTGAGTTCTAGAATCCTCTGACTAGGTAAGACACAAATATGGTGGGCGGCTTGGGGAACCCGTGAAGGACAGGGACTGGTATCTGGTTCAAAGTGCTTGGAAGTCAAAGAAAAGGCCTGAGCTGTAACAGGATGTACCCAAAGCAGCAATTCTGGAAGGCCGTTCCAGCATGGCAAGGTGTAAGGGAGGCGCTGGACTGTGGGGGACCGACTATGAGTGTGCTGGACATCGGGGAAGGGGCCATAATCTCGTGGCATGACATGTCACATCACAGTTGTCCTGCGCAGCTTCTCACCTTTCGGGAATGTCTGAGGTCCCGTCCGTCACACCCTGTTCTGCAGAAAGGGACTTCTCATCTGGCATGCCAACTTTCTCCAGGAAGCAGAGCGCTGGGTCTGCTCGCATGGCGTTGTACCGCTCATACCCTGATCAGGAGGAATGAGAAAGGTCAGAACTCACAGTTTCTGCCCCGGGCCCCAGACAGTCCCTGTGTTTCCCTTACTAAATAAAAACAAAACAAAATACTCATTTAAGATTTATTGGGCCCTTTAAGATTTCTCATTAGGGGAATATCCCTGAGCTAAAGTGGACACCTTTGAGTCATGCTGAACCAAAAATGAAAGCTCACGTAAATGTTCTGTGTCCAAGACAGGTACAGATACCGCTGTCACATGCTTGCTTCTTTTGGACAGCAAAGGGGATCAGGCAAGTTGGTTTTGCAATTTCTTTTCGTGGCACCCCCCAACCCTGGACATCTCATTACCTCCCGAGGGGGGCTTGTTTTCTCACAGTCCAGTTTGTCTCCCAAGTGTTAGAAATGGAAGCTGAACAAAGTGATGGATGCCAGGGACAGAACAGAAAGAGGACTGTGATCGGTAACTGGATTAAAACGGATCTGCTGCCTCTGTACTCAAACTCAATACAAAATCTTAAATCCACTGGCCAGGGCTTTAAAATCACCCCTCACCACATCCCAAAGTCATGAACAGGTGGAACCTTTTTGACTCAGAAGGCAGACTTCAAAAGGGAGGCACGACAATGAAAAAATATCACTTTACTTGGACAAAGCCCATGCATGAGAATGTTATTATTTTATTAAATCTAATGTAACCTTATAACGAGACAGGATTTGGTTGTGTACAAGAGCCAATCTATTTTATCCAATTACCTTGGGGAAAACTCCTTCATGATCATCAAAACCCTTTCCATGTTGCTCCTAGCAAACAAGGTCAATTTCTAGCTTTGTAGTTAGTACAGAGAGGCCCCATTACAGGTGATGGAAAATCCTGTACCTAAAATGAGAACTAGCCTGGGTGCTGATAACAGACTTGATTTCACTTTGTTGAGTATTTCATTTCTACGTTGGTTTGGTTCTCGTATGTATCACTGTTTGATGCAGTTCTATCCTTCACCCTGTAGATAGCACCTGGTACTTTTTCTCTGAGGAGCTGTGGGCACATTATCTTTTAAACCAAAGTGACCCTTCCACCTCAATGACAGGTGCTGCCCGCATGAGGCGTATGGCAGGGGAAACTGGGGTGCCTTGTGTTCTTCTTTAGTCACTTATTATCTAGGGCAATTATTTGGTTAGCGTCTCTCTCCTGAGATTGTGGGCTCCTAAGAAAACAATCCATTTTTACTTATCATTATATCCAGTACTAACAAAGGGTCTGACAAGCATATATGACACACAATTGACTGAATGAGTCAGTGTTGCTCAGATTCTCTTCCAATAATTGCTGTAAGAAGAACCATCGTCACCCTCTCCCCATGTTCTACCTCAGCTCACATCAAAAGAGAAATGACCCAGAAGCTTCTGCTGCCTTGAAGAAATTCCCGCCACTGTCTCCTCCCCCTGAAAGGAGGGGCGCTTTACCTGACAGGTGAGATGGTGAATGCTTCCTCCTCTGAACCTCTGCTACTGAAAGAGGCGAACGGCCCATGAGTGTCGTGCCTGTGTGAACTCTGTGCTTGACGGCACAGGGCAGGCCAGGTCCTTTCGTCTACTCTCCAGACTTTCTCTTGTCAGGTATGGGCCTGACATCTAAACCGATTCTGTATTTCTAGTTCTCAATCTGCCAGGAAGCTGGAGGCGAGGACCAGTGACTGAGTCAATTCCCTAGAAAACTCTTAACGGCTGTTCTGAAGAGAGCAGTCGGAGCTGTAACAGTGCACAGTAGTAAAATGACAGGCCTTTAAGGGGGCACAGACTACTTGCCTCTTAATGTAGTCTAAAAAACCCTTCTCTAAGAATATGAACAGAAATACTAAACTCTGTATCTTGATAGAAATATCATACATCCAGGCTGCCCTGGAGGGGCGGAAGTCACTTAATGCAACTGAGAGCTGTCAAGAGCATCATGGAATAGGTTTGCTCCAGGGCCCTCCTTGCTGCCAGCAACCAAAGGTCCAGCCGATCCTTCCATGGGGTCAGCCTGGAGATAGAACCCTGGCTGTGTTCTTCTGATCTATGCAGGGCTGTAGCAGGCTATGTCTGGTGTGGACTAAAAGATCCACAAAACCTCAGACAATGAAGAGCTGTGTGGTTTTTTTCTTTTTAACAGTAAAGGTCTTTACTTTTTTACACCTATCCTGCCATGGATTCATGGGGAATGGGTTCCGGCAGCTCAGGCTTTTCCCATTGGTTCTCACAGACTGTGCTTCTCTGGGTGGGGCAGGCTGGCATTTCAGCTGAACCCAGGTACCGTTCTCTTTGGCTTCCTTCTTTTTCCTTCACCCATTTAGGAAGCTATCTCGGCTCTTAGCGTGCTTCATATGCTCAATACGAACATCAATTCTCTCTGCAAGAATCTTGCCCTTAACTTGTTTGCAACAATGCCAACCGCATGCTGGGTAACACCGTAGACCGTTCCAGTTTTGCCGTGGTGACATTGGCGGGGCATTCCTTTTTGAACGGTGCCCATTCCCCTGATGTCTACAATACCACCTGTCTTGTAGATTCACAGATACTTGGCCAAAGGAACAACTCCACGCTTTCTGAAGGCCTAGAGAACACACAGCAGGGCCCTCTCCTCTCTCCCTTTGTGTTGGTCATTTTGGTGAATTACTGGAAGACGGCAGTTCCGGCTGACAAAAAGGGCAGCTGTGTGTTTCTTAACCCAAGAAAGTGGTTGCAGCACTACAGCTCACACATCTGTGTCCAGGACACGGAGATGAGGCAGAAGGCTTCCTGATGGAGATTCCTGAAAAGTAAACACCACGCAGCTTGGCTTTCTGAAACTGTCTCATCTCCACCATCTGCTGGGTATCCAGGAGTTTGGCTATGACCGGGCTAAGACATGTTCTGTGGGTTTGGTTATACTGTAGCGAAGGCTAAGTTGTACAGGGGTAGTCAGGTGTGTCACCCAGGTGAGGACAAGTATAGGCCTATGCTCATGGAATGTCTGCTGGGCAACATTCAGCCAAGACGAGATCTGATCTGGAATCTAGAAAACTCCAAGAAGGATGGGCCCATGAAGCCAACCCCAGGCATCAACCCTGGGCCAGTCAGCGAGCCTTTTCCTGATCTCCTTTCCTGGAGGGGGCCTGTTTCCCACTTCTGTGTGGGTATTAAAAACCAGTCCCTCTGGTTTGCTGTCATCAGCCCCTGAGCTTTCAGCTCTGGCTCGAAGTGACCCCATCCATTTATTTCTCTCAGGTTCAGTTAGGTAGTTTAACACTTTGGTAATAATTCACCTAGGCTTTCTGCATGCCTGTGGAATGGGTGCTGGGTTAGGGGAGGAACAGGAAGCACATTAACTGCTGGGACTTGAGGGTTCTGTCCTCTGACACCGTGTTGATGCCATCAGGGACTTGGCAGTGTGCCCTAAAGCCACCACTGAAATGAGACCCAGGGTCAGCAGGCTGTCCTGCGCCCACGGTCAGATGCTCTGCACGTGGCTGCCTCCAGCAGCCTGTCCACTTCTGGGTTCTTTCCAAAATTAGATTAAACCAAGTTTTGGTTGCTTTGTGGCTCCTTGTGCTTTACAGGGAGGTCACACGCTTCTTGTCCCCACTTCGCAGCTGAGTTCTAGCCCTGTGCTGTCCAACAGGGGAGCCACATGTGGCTATGGTTAAGTAAAATTATGTAAAATTAAAAATACAGTTGCTCAGTTGTACTAGTCATGTTTCAAGTGCTCAATAGCTACATGTGGCAAGCAGTTTCTGTAGCAGACAGTACAGAAACAGGACATTTCCTCAATCGCAGCGCTGCTCCGGCCAAACCCCAGGGGTTTATCAAAGGGCTCTCGGCAGCACTGGACCTGCCGAAGCCTGATCCTGTAACACCTGCATCCAAGCTGTGAGGGGATTCCTCATTCACATGTGCAGTCATCCCTCAGTACCCACGGGGCACTGGTTCCAAGATGCCCCTGAGCATGCACAAGTCCCTTGTACAAAGTGGGGTATTTGCCTATAGCCTGTGTTTATACAGAGGCCACTGCAGGGTGTGCTTACACATCATCTCATTCGTGTGGGTTCAGTGTAGTGCTCGACGTGTGACAAATTCAAGTTTTGCTTTGTGGAACTTTCTGGGATTTTTTTAGGGATGAGGGGAGTATTTTTAATCTTCATTTGACTGAATTCACGATTGTGAAAGCCACAGATCTGGAGGAAATGTAACAGGCTGGCCTGTGTAATGTGGAAGAATCCTACGCATAGGGCAGGTGTTAGAGAGTTTACTTTCCAAAGGCAGAGTAACGAGTGACAGTGGAACAGCGCCAAGCATCTATTATGCGTCAGTCTGCATATATTGTCCTGTTTAATATTCAAACCATCCTCCTGGTAGGTGGCTTTGATAGTATTCCCACTCTACAGGTGAGGAAATAGGTCAGAAGGTTGTGACTTGCCCAAGGTCAAACGCTGAGGAAGCAGGCGAGCTGACAGCGAAGGCCAGGTGTCACTAACTCTTCCCACGTTAAATCCTGCTCTCCAGCTTAAAATTTCATCCATTCACCTGGCAGGGAAGGTGTGTATGAAACACATCACAGTGACTGCCACAGTGACTGCACGCTCATCATTCATTTTAACCGCTGGATGAAAGCAAGGGCAGGTGCTCAGAACAGTGCCAGGAGCGAACAAAGCAGGAGCTTATTTCAGTTTTTCCAAGCTACTAAAAAACCGCTCAGTCTCCTTTAGTCTGTTGGTTACCACATTAAAAAAAAAAAAAAGATGTCCATACTATCTTCTATTCTAAGTTTTTATACCCAATAGAGTAAGAGCTATACACTAGAAATACACAGATTATCTAGAATGACCTTAGAATTCTGCATACATATGAAATGCTAAAGCCTGACATTTTCCACATTTACTTATTCCTTCCTTCACTCAAGACACACTAGGTGCCTACATGTGCCAGGCACTAGGCCATTCGCTGGGACTACAGGAGTGAAGGGGAGTGAGGCAGCCCCAGGCCCGAGAGTGTGGACAGGCTCGTGCAAGGAAGACACACACTGAACAAGCCCTCTGAGACCACAGTCACCCATTCGAAGTCACCCATTTGAATGTTCATATGAACATTCACCATATCTTCATGACCTCTACATACGTCTGGTTTAAGTTCTGGGAGGACAGAGGTGAGGCTTTGCTTTCTACAAGGGACGTGGAACCGGACTACACGATTTTCAGGAAAGGGGCAACACTGACTGAAATACACACCATGTTTGAATACACCAATCAGAAGGGACTTATCGGCCTCAGCATCCCACCAATCTACTGGGATCTCCACGTAGTCGATGTCGGGTAGAGGCACGTCCAGCTCCCTGTGGAAGGAAGGGCATGGACTCAGTTCCTTCGACACACACAGAAAACAACGCAAAGGCTACCGGCCGAGCCCTGGTGCTAAGTCGCAGCCCTCGTTGTGTGCTTAGGCACTCAAGTAGCAAGGTGCAGACGGCTGTGGGCCAAGGTTTCCTAGCCAGGGCTTTCCATCAGGCTCATCCATCATCCAGTGAACTGTTTCTGCATGTGTGCTTGACTCCCAGGATCCATCTTTGACTGAAACTCATCGTTGGTCACCTTGGATAGGGCCTGGGATCTATAAGGTAGTTCTGATGTGCATCTTCAGTTGAGAGCCACAGCAAAAGCCACCAATACATTACTCATCTGATGGTAGAACACCCCCCAAATAGCTGAATTTATACATGATCAAACGCTGAAAAGATTGTGTCCAAATCATCTTGGTTCAACATGTAGGGATCTCAAGCATTATGTGAGAACAAGACAGTCTGTGCTGGTACATGTGGGCTATGAAGAGAGCCTTTCAGAGGACAGGTGCCACAATAGGTGGTACCGCTCCTGGCAGTGCTCTGCTATCCGTCTGTTGGAGCTAAAGTGATCACAAATTGCAGCACTCCTGGCCAAAGCGATGACCATAACGCGCCCTAGGGGGCGGACATGCAGGGTCAGCAGGCCCGTACCATCAGCCTCCGTGAGTCTCTGTCCATGTTCTGAGCTCACATGGACCCTTAGCTCACAAATGTGTCCGAGCACAGTCCTTACTCTGTGAAGGCTTTGGGGTCTGAGGGAGAACATCTGCCTGCCTCGCTCCTCTTCCCCACCTCCCTCTGCGGGGATGGTGCTCCCCGGCCCCACCTTTCCAGGCAGCACGCCACTGCAGGGCCAGCTGCCCTGCCTGCGCGGTGCCACGGGGCTGAGTGACTTCTCTGGGGTGGTGACTGCTCCTGATCACAAACTGCCCCATGGATGGGACTGCCAACGTCCTTCACCTCTCTCCTTCTTTTGTGCTCCTATGACCACTAAAGCCATTAGCATTGCCCAATGGAAAGAAAGAGCAAGAAGACACCATGGCCCCAGGTAATCCCAACACCTCTGGGAACAACAGGCATTGTACAGGGCTGGAGCACACCACAGATGTGGGGAACGTGAAGAAGGCTACCTGGAGAGCCCACCTATAAATTGTGACCATCTGACAGCTTCATCAGCTGGGAGCTTGGCAGCCCATTCCCTGAAGTCTTGGGAGATTCCCCCAGGACTCTACAGCTTCAGAAACAGGAATTTATAAAACTAAGGGACAAGTCAAACAGGTCAGAGGATTAGCAAATAAAGGAGAGCCATTCAAATGCATTAGAATACTAAGGCCAAGAGTAGGATTCTGAGTAAAACTTCTTGTGTATATCTACCGGATCAAGTGTATCCAAGTAATTAACATCATTCTACCATGATTAGTTAAGGTATAGAAATGACCGTTTCAAAAGCGATTTTACAACATTACTGGGACAAAAAAACTAACTTAAAACCTCACCAAAATCTGTGTTTCTAAGACAGTGTTTTCGCCTTTGTTTCCTTGCAGACGACCTGGCTGAACTGTCCATTCTCTGCCTGCCTGATCGCCCATCTAGGTAACTGGCTGGTGGGGCAGGAACATGGGCCTTTCGAAGCCCAGGCAGGTTAGCCTCTTTCCAGGAACAGGTCTTTAGGGCAGCGCGTTCACACTGGGTACTAAAGTTGACTCATTTTACCTGGCGGGAGTTCCTTCAAACGCTTTGTCAGCTGCTTCTCCCAGTATTTCAGCTTTTAGGTAGTAGAGCATCCGGACCCGCAGAAGTACCCTGGGAGAGGTGAACACAGGAACATAGACACATCAGAACCCAGGAGCAGCCTGTGAACTGCTGTCCCCCAGCCGACACAGGGTAAGTCTGGGCATTCCCACGTCGTTAGTGATATGAAGTAATACATGAGAAAGCACTAGAAAAACAAAACGCTAGGTACCGATGGCAGATGTCATTGTGAATAGCCCCATTTACACAATAAACTGCATCGCATCAGTCATCTGTTAGGTCGCCCCGTGAGCCATGTGGGGACAGCAGAAATGGCGTTCCTTCTGGTCCTTAAACGAGTACTCCCCGCTTCTATGTATATGGCTGCAATGACCCCTTAGGCAGAGCTGCCCTCCAGGAGGCTAGCGACCAGTCAACTAGCTCACTGAAGAGTAAGTCACGTGCAGTGATGCTGCTCTCAAACTGTTTCACTTGCACACAGTTAAAAGACTCCTTTAAAGTCCTTTTCATGGCAATGCTGCCAGACAGCAGCCATGTCTTCTCTCATAGGGCGCTCGATTAACTGATTCTGCATGGACCACACTCAGGCTCCATGGCAATGCACCAAACACGTGTGAGACAAAGCAGTCAAGGAAGTACTTGCTGGGCAACTACTGCGTGCCCTGCACCATGCTGGGTACCGTGATGTGCATAACAGAAGTTAACAATTCAACCCTGTTCTTGAGCAGCACACAACAGTCTAATTGTGAAACGACACCAACCAAGAAAGAATGAGAACACAGTGGACGACAGTGGGGGCCGAGAGAGCTGAGGGCTCGATGATGCAAAAACAGGGTCAAAGTGAGGCAGGCACAGAGAAGCTGGCCATGTTTAGGGAGATGATCCGTAGTCATGTCTAAAGAGGTTTAGAAGAGTGCTTGTCAGGTCGGCCGAGTGGCGCGATGGTTAAGAACTCGCTTGGGACGCCAGAGGGCTCCGGTTCAGATCCCACGTAAGAGTGCCAGTGACACTGCTCTCCACAGTTAAGATGCTGAACAACAGCTCAACCTGGAGCTGGGCTGCCGTGAGTCGCCTTGGCTGCAGTCCCCTGCTACAGTGGGTTGCCATGGGCTACCGTATGTAGCCAGCAGCCAGCGTGAG
>NW_017731381.1:1511850-1584032 GCF_001890085.2 Hipposideros armiger
TAGTTATGAAAAGTCCATTTACATATACTTATATAGGAACCGATCACATAAGTTTTCAAAAAAAAAAAAAAAGAGAAAGAGAGAAAGCACAGTGTGTAGAGTATGTATTATTTTAAGGAAGATAAAAGGAGGCTGTACATTCACCTATGCTGGTCCATGCACAGAGTATCTCTGAAGAATCAGGTTAACAGTGGCTGCCTCTGGAGAGGGAATTAGGGGAACTGGAAGTAGGAGGAAACCTTTTGACAAAAAATTTTTCACACATGTATGTATTACCTATTCAAAGGATGTTAACAACGAAGGGCCGAGGCCTCTAAAAAGGCATAGTTTCTTAGATGCGGGTAGATAATGAGTGCCACTATGGGCTCAAGTTGTAGGTGGCGACACATGAAGTTGAAGCTTTCAGATTGGAAAGAACCCTTACTTTTCTGGTACACCATTCCTTACCTTAGCCGTCAATCAACTCAAAGAATTTTGAGTTGTTGTTTTTTTAAGCTCAGAGAATAAGAACTCTTAAGAGTTTATAACCACTGCTGATTGATCCTTCTCCCTGGCTGGCAGTCGCTGACAGACACCCGAGTAAGAACCAGAATGAGGGTGTCTTAGGTGTAGAATCCCTGCTTGCTTAGCTCTAGCTCCGTCACAGCAAGGCTTTCCTGAAGGTGTAAGATACACAGAGCTGTTTCTACTTCTCTAAAGAGAAGCCAAGGTGTTAATATTTGGCAGTATCTACAGCACGAGAAGAGAATTCAAAGCCAGTGGTCTTCACTTCTTTTCCACGTGAGAAGTGAATGGTTCAGAGGACAGATGGACAGCTCTGCTTAGAGAGCCACCCCTCCTCCCAGAGTGGATGATAATCCTGGGTGACATCTGAACGCAAAGGGAAGGCGAGCTGGAGCGTGTGTGACACCCCTAGTGTAGCCAAACAAAACACATTCATATTTTAGGTGGTAGTACTGCTTTTTCTTTCTTCTCTTTCTTTAAAAACAAACAAACATTTTGTTGATATGAAACATACTTCCAGAAAATAATCTTTGCATAAATGTAAAGCTTGATGAATTTCCACACACTGAACACACACGTGCATGCCGCACCCAGATTAGGAAGAACATTTCCCCAGAATGCCCCCTGGCAGCCCCTTCCAGTCACTACCCCCACCCTGAACGCAGTTGCCATCCTGACTTCTTATAGCTTAGATGTGAAGCAGTTGCTTTTTAACTGTTTAAAGTCTGTTAGATGACAAGTCCATGTTCCGAAATGCTACACTACCAACAAACAATGCTGTGAGTGCTCACTATGTGCCAGCACATATTGTATTAGCTCACTTACGCCTGTAACAATGCTCCGAGTTAGGAACTATTATTATCCTTATTTTCTGGGGGAGGGAAAGAAGGTACACAGAGGAATTCACCTACTGGTAAGCAATGGGGCCAGGGTTTAAATGAGACCGTCCTGGCCCCAGAGCCTGTCTCAACCCTTATCTGGTAGTGGGTGGCAGTAAATTTGCTAATTAAGAGAGCCCACAGTCTAGAGGCTCACAGTCTAGTCATGTTGAAGAAATTCTGCCTGTTTTCCATTACATCTCAGGACAGAACCAGGACCCAAGATCAAAGGATGGAAGTTTCAAGGAAGCAGATTTTAGATTCGATATACAGAAGAACAATTAATTAGAATCATCTGGTAATTACAAGAACCTCGCTGAGAAATGGTCAAGTGCCATCAGTAGGAAGGCTCGAGCAGAGGCTGGAAGATGCCCCGTCAGGGTACTGTCCACAGAGCCCCCACTGAGTGGGAGGAGCTGCACAGTCCCTGCGGGCTCTGGGATTGGCTCTTGCTGGGCCACAACTAAAGAGGACAGTGGTCTCCATCAGATTCAGAGCAATAAGCAACAGTCAGCATGTTCTAGCTCATTCTATCTTGAACGAAGTGCTTTGCTGCATTATTCTTTGATCCCCAGGGTCAGGCATACACTCAGGAGAGGCGTTGGGGTGTGTGTGTGGGGGGTGTGTGTGTGTGGGGGGGGTGTGTGTGGGGAGCGGGGAGAGGGCAGGGGGGAGGAGGCAGCGGTGGTTAGAAATGTAAGGAATTCCTCCAAGGTCAAAAATGGTCCTGGTCATCATTTGTGATCATCTCTGCAGGTGTAGAGGGGAGTTCTAGGTCAACTTCTCCAGCTCAGCCTATTTTCAGCGCTCCAGACCCACATCTGCAGCTGTGGATGGGACAGCCAAATGTTGCTGTAACTTAACGAGGCAAAACCCGTCCTTCGTTTTGCTCTTCATCTTTTTGTGATTCTGTTATGGCTACAAGCATTGCCAGTCTCCCGGCCTATGAGGCTTACAGTCAGGAAGTTAGCTGCTCTCTGCATCCCTTACCACACGTGGCCCCTTCCTTAGTCACGCCTCTCGTATTTGACCCTTTCTTTCCCATTCTACCGTCAGCACCCTAATCTAGGTCCTCATGATCAAAAATCACGACAGAACTCTCCTAGTTGGCCACTCAGCTCTAGGTTTACTTACTTCATCTTGCAAACTGTTGCCAGATTAATTTTTCTGCCCAAGTATCATCTCTTATCACATGTCACTGTTCAAGAAATATGGTTGCTTAATATTTACAAGAGTCCTAAGCTAGCCTGTCATACAGGGTCTCTCATCAGCGAGTCCGAGTCCCCTTGCCCAGCCAGCTTCCTCTCTGTCTCCCACATGGTGACTGATGCATCACATCACATGTGCTAGAGGGTCCTGCCCTAGTCGGGCTCGAGTGTGTAACCTTTAAGTCTCAGCTTGAGGCTACTGTCTCCAAAGACAGTATACTTAGGTGTACAGTCGCTTTGATTACAGTATTGGGCATGAGACCTATTTCCAAATATTTGGAGGGATGAACAGAAAGGATTAGGCTTCATCTGTTAAAGAAAAAAAGAAAAACACAACCCAACAACAACTATAGAACCATTATGTTGACGTTATAGGGAAGGAGGGAAAACCTACCCAAACATCTTAATATATAAGGTAATGAACTCTTTATAACCAGAGGATCTGCAAGCAGAGGCCTTCTTGCCACCTGCCAGGAACGCCAGGCACAGAACTCTTGCATGACCTAGGAAGCTTGATTATATGGTTTCCAAGGGTCCTTTTAATTCTAATAAACACACAGTACAGGGATGCAAATATCCATGTGCAAACATTTTCTATCACGTTTTCCTGTCTCTTGCCGCCCCAACCCAGCTGCCAGCCTAGGGATTTAAGGATGCTATTTCAAATGCATAGCTATCAAATAGCTGGAGGCCATGAATAGCAACAGCAAATGAGAAAAGGAAGCACCCGGGCAGGGGGCTGAGAGTACAGGCCACTGAGGCCAGTCTTCTGCTCTTGCTATGTGACCACAGGGGCAGAGGGAGGGAAAGGAACGGGAGAGAGCAGTGAAATCACCAGTGTCTTAACAGGATTTTGAGAGTTGGGTCAGAAAAACCCTTGGGGGCACAAGCTGCACTGGTGGAGACGTTAGGCTCTGGGGGAGAAGAGCCACTGTTAAAGGAGCTAGGAGGGCTGACCGGGAATGACCGTGACCCAGCTGAGACTCTGCATCCTGCTTTTCCAGACCCTACACGCTGGTACTGGAGCGTCAGGCGGTCCTGAGGGGCCCTAGGAACCTAGACAGTGGGTAGAGCTGCCCCAGGGCTCGGGCCGGGGCTCACTCACTTGTTGCAGTGCTGTTTGAGGTGTTTCTTGTAGCCGTCATCGTGCAAGACCACCTCAGGGTTGCAGGTGGCCAGCCAGTCTGCATTCTTTAACTCTGGAAGCAGCAGCTGGTTCTTCGTCTTCTTCCCCTTCCTCCCCCTGGGAACTGGAGCAGACAACCCTGAAGGAGAAAGGTGGGTCGATGAGACAAGGTGGCTTACATGTGGGGGTTAAAACAGGGCTGGGCTGGGCGGCCCTGCTTGACAGACCCCACCAAGTAGCGATGGTGGGGAGGAGATGCCGGGACCCCAATTTAGTAAACCTTTCAGTCAGGCAGCACAAATTCACTTACCCCCACTGTGAGGATCGAGAAAGGTACCATAACCTGTCCCCTTTGGGAACTTACAACATAGCCAGGGAATAAGGGACACTCGATCTGAAACTTGAAGGTGAGCCATTGCCACGCCCGGGGAAGGAGGAAGGCAGGACGACAAAAGGCACAGAGCAGGGAAATGCCCAGCACGTGGTGTCAGTCCCCAGCTCCGAGGAGGAGCCTGTGATGCTCAGGTTAGCGGGCAGGACTGGCACGCAGGAAACTTCAATGAACTTTAAGTTCATTGTACTTAAGCAGAATATCACAGGTATCACTCACTGGATGAGTCTCAGGGAGAACTCAAAGAATCATCGTCCTTTCCCACAGATCACTCTCTGAAATATATCTGAGAAGAACCCCCCCACCCGCCGCAAAGCACAGCAACATGGACCAACACAGGAAGACAGATGGAAGGGCAGGAGAGCCCGTGCTTCCCAGGCGTGGCCCTGCCACTTCTCACCTGAGTGGTTCTGGAGAGTCTGGGCCTGCCCGTCTTTGGTAGGTGTGATCAGCTCCCAAATGAAGCTCTTGATCTTCTCGTCCCCCTTGTAATGCTTGACGCAGTATACCAGCAGGGCCCGGCAAATCATCTCCATGTCCTTCTCGTTCAGGTGCCATTTGAAGCGCCCATGGGTCAGGATGTCCTTCCAGCGGCCCCAGCTGAGAGTGGAAACACAGAAGGGCGTTGGAGGGAGGACAGGCCATGCACATCCTCAACACTGCTGGACAAACAGGAGCCAAGAGGGCGTCTCGGCCTCTGCTGGTCTATCAGACGCCCTGAGGGCTTTGTCCAGAAAGGCCTTCAAGGACTGCTTGCTGTAGCACACCAAATGTCACTAAGGCGACCTGGACTTTGGACACTGTGAGCTTCATATGGTCACTAGAATTTTAAGAAGGGATGAAAATATTTGGAGCGGGGAATGAAAATTTGGAATTTTAAACAGAGTCCAGCTGCAGTAGTCAAAAGCAATGGTGAGCTCCCAGACGCTAAACCTTCTATTTCTACCAGAGCCAGAGGCCTGCACGAATCATGCCTTAACGGTGACATCTGTTGCACTGACTCCTTATATATCCTTGGGGAAAAAAAGCAGGAAATCAGTACCAGGCAGCAAATTAGTAACAGAGATTTGCTGTAACAAGCATATGAGAAAATCATGGCATGTCTACAATATGGCAGCAGAGCGTACAATGAACTTAGGGAGGGGGTCATGGGCAGAAAGCACACAGCCTCCCTCGGCTCATGACTCCAGAGGTGACTGGAGAGACACAGTGGACAAATCTCAGGGACTGAAAAACAAAAACAAATAGGCAAAGCCAATACCCACCCAAAGATGAGCAGGTTCTTCTCTACCCGGAAGCATTCGGCTCGGAGGTAGCGCCTGGTTTTGTCATTGAGGCGCCTGGACCTGGTGGGCCTTTCATCGGAATCACTGTCTAACTCTGAGAACTCCATGAGCTCATCCTCCTCAAAGGAGTTGTAGTGTTTGGTCTGCTTTCTCACACGAGGCCGGTCGATCACTAAGCTTTCCTAGAAACAGAGAAGACTGCTGCGGGGAAAGGCCCTCTCTCTGCCCCATTGCAATGCGCAAGGTATCCTACTGCTGTTCCTCAGGGCACAGTGGGGTAAGAACCGCACCCCGTCTCATCCTCCAGCAGGACAGGCTCTTGCCAGCACACCTGCTGTGTCCACAACAAGCAGAGGGGATGCTCTGGGACTTGCTGAAGTGGACGTGCCCGCCAGGCCCCAGCGCTGCCCACCACCATCTGCTCTCTGCAGTCATTCTAACGGGCCTGGGCAGGCGAGGCCCCCCAGTGCCCAGAGCGGCAGTCTGCTCTTGCCAAGAAAGACTGGCGCGCGACACCGCAGCTGCTCTGCCCAGCACGCGCGCTGGAGGCAGGAGAAGAGAAGGAGAATTCCACCCACTCAGCAACTTTCTGAAGACAAACACTTATATTCCTGCTGTTTCATATTCTGCCTTCCACGGGCACTAACTACTAACCTTCCGTCTTTCGCCAAAAACGTAATTCTTAGCTCAGGAACCTCATTCATTCTGGTGGCTCCAGTGGCCACAACCAACACCTCTCTTTTGGTGTCCATCATTTCATGCTCCCCCCGCCCCCCGCCTCCCCCTTCCGCCTCTCCCCAAGGCTAGGCTAAGCTCCTGAATACTGCTCTATGTAGCCCAGATAAATGCCCAGTGTCATCCCTGCTTCAGTCACCTTACTTCCCACCTTGGAATGCCCCACCTGCTTCCTCGTATCCCCCCCATATCCCACTGCCATGCACACAAAGTAACTTCTCGATTGTGACCCTGTAAAGCCACAGAATCTTCCTGTTTGGGGAGAAGAGGTTGGACGAAGCAACCTCTGGCGATCCTACGGAAGAGTTAAGGCTGGGCGCTGGTTACTGAATCAGTTAGATATCAGCTGGGACTGTCTCCTGGGTTTGTGGGTCCATAAGAGTTCAACACTCACCTGAGGAGACAGGTGAAAAGTGATGTGTGCTTATCCTGAAAGGAGGTGATAGGGTCAGAGGTGGACAGCAGGGAAACTAACACTGAAGGGATGCCTAACAACGGGCAATGCAGTTACATTCACAAACGCTATCTCCGGCTCTACAAAGTGGGCATCGCCACCTCCTTTTTCATCTGCCTTTTATCACCTGTCTCAGTGAGGTCAAGTACCTTGTCCAAAGGCAAACAGCCAGTCAGGGGCAGAGCCAGGACTCACACTCTGGTTTTACTCCAAGGCCATTCTTTCTCATGTACAGAGATAGGAAAATTTAAGATACTGGAAGAACGCAAGCGAGGCCAGCAAACTTCCTCATCGTGATTTCCCCTCTTTTCAGTATTCATCAGAGGGGAAGTTTCTTTCATAGGAAGTGTTGAAACAGGTAAAATAGTCACATGCCAAGGAAGGGATGTTGGCTTAGGTCAGAGGGCTGAACTTGACCTGTTCGGCCAGTTCCAGTTCTAGTTACCGGGTGCCTGGTAATCTGTGTGTCCCATTAGGTTGTTTTTACTTTCTAAGTTAACGTTTATCAAGCTCCATGTGCTAGGCACGTTTTGAGTGTTACATCTAGGCACCCGTGAAATGTTCCATGGAATAAAATATTCTTAATGCTGTACCTTTTCATTCTTTGCTTCAGTGTCCAGTTCAGCTATTTTGGCCCATTTCTGCCAAAAATTGGGGTCATCTAAAGAAATATCTGTTCTGTTTCCTGAAGCCACAAAGCTAGCCTGTGAAGAAGACATGAGTCAATAAACTGTGTTTGAACACAGTACAAATAAATAAAATACCTCTGTTATTTTAAATGCACCAGAAACTCACACAGAGCCTCCAAAACAAAATGTTAAAATCTCAAAGCTATTTTTTTTTTTTTATTGTAAAGACTGGGTGAGGAAATTACAATTGCAACCTATAGGATCATTTTTTGGAACTTAAACTCGGAAGCAGGAAGACAGCCCCTGGAAGACGATGGCGATGTGATGTGATGTCAATTCCCTGCAGAATGGTTAATTCTTATGATTTCCCTAGATATAATTTTTCCTTCAGTTCACCAGTTACCAAAAACATCTGTTCCAGGGAAAAGGCACTGGGCTGGGCAGTGTGAGGTGTACCGATAAGCAATGGCTGTAAAGCACAGTGTCCTACTGAAAACGTCCTACCGAAGTCACCAAACAGGAGATTTAATCAGAGATCACCAAGCTCACAGAGCCTGTGCTCAGGGAAACCCAAGAGTGATCTGATAAGTGGTCTGATTAGCTGAGTGCTAAACTCAGTGACCTGAAGGGCAGAGGAAAGAGGCACCTAGACCAGACGCTGGGAATCCTGAGTGAAATCTCTCTCCTCAGGAGATGAAGAGAATACTCGCTTCAGTCTGAGGAATGGAGGGTCACTGGAATGCTGATCAAGGGGTGCTCTGCAAAGGAACCCAGGCGACCCCGCAGGGGTTTCTGCACCGTCTGTGAATAGTGAGGAGCGCCGACTCCAAACTAAGGTGTCCATTGCTCCTGCTGAAAATCAGCATCCAAAGGTGAGGAGTGGGGTTTCTCTCTGTCGCCTCTGACTCATCATTGACGCTCCCTCTAAGAACCCGCAGAGTGTCACACAGAATAAATGTGAAGCCAGGCAATCTTAACGGTGTGCATTTAGTGAAACAGAAGCCTGGCTAACGCGGGTCAGGGCATAAACAATCTTCTCGCTCCCCCAGCGCGGACCCTGTACCTTGGCAAAAGTGGACCCCTTCCCTTCGGACTGGATGGTGATGGTGTGGGTTCTCCTCTGCAGAATCTGGTCTATGTCTTCTTCACAGAACTTGGAGCCTTCATCTTCCTCATCCATTAAGGCTCCATAAGCACCTTTCCGGAGCAAGTCCTCTACCTCCATTTTTGAAAGCTGCTGTACCTGGAGAGGTCACCAAAGGCTACTCATAAAGTGGAAAGTGCACAGGAGGAAGGAAACAGCTTCGAGTCTGGCCTTCATAATTCAGTACATGGTTCCTCCACTAATTAAACATGTCAGAAGAATAAAGACATGGATAAGCTTGAGGAAATGAAAACCCAAATAAAGACACTCAAGAGAACTATGGGAGGGCAGGCAGACAATCATCTACAGGGAGCTCTGGAATAAAACCAGCACATGACCGAGTGGCCCAACATTCTTCAGGACATTGGTTATTATCACATGTCACAAGCCATTAACAACACTATGCACCAGTGAAGAGGATATAGTTAATGTTTATTTTATATTTTAGTTTGCATCTGTATCTTTAAAAACCTCCAGATGTACCAAACAAGCTAAAGAATAATGATTTCTTCATTATTAAATAAATACATTCGTATTGGAAATGATGTCATTTCTTAACTAAAGAAAGGCTCCCATGCCAAGTGTGATCTTCTCAATTGCTTGTTGAAAACAGGAAACGGGAGTTCCGAACACCCCTTCCTGGTTCTAATTAAGAATCTGGTTCTCTTTATATCAGTCACAAGAGGGAATTCCACACTCGCAGCGCTGGTGGCTTGAAGTATTATACTTAGCAACATCTGCATAGCTAAGAGGATACAGAACATATGCCTAAAGATAACTCGTTTAGAAGGTTTTAATTTTCAACCTTTGATGCCCAGAGCCCTGAGATTAAGAAGATATATTATGCTTTGCCTATACATTAATATAATTTAAGTATCTTAGTCACAATTTTTATCCCCCCTAGAGGGGGAAAAAGATTTTATTTACCACCACATTTTGAGCTGCTAATCTATTCTTTCCTTTATTCACTGACCATCATGCACTGAACATCTTTATTATGCCAAGTACTGTCAGGCACCTTGGAGGATACAGAGAAAACGGTTTCCATTCCACCCTCAGGGAGCTGCAAGTCTGGAGCACGAGCTACAGTACGGGGACAATAAATAATTTAGAGTTACGTGTGTTAAGATCTACTGACTTCTAATAGGCGCTGTTAAAAACTCTATTTACTGAAATGTTACTGTATGTTGGGCAATACTACCACACAATTGCTCCTGTAGATTTTCTTGATTCCTCTAGGGCAGCGGTTCTCCACCTGTGGGTCGCGACCCCTTTGGGGGTCAAACGACCCTTTCACAGGGGTCCCCGGGTACTCGTCTGTGGGCGTATCTGCCTGTGGGCCTGGAGACGGATAGAGGAGTGGTGTCTCGGTTCCTAAAACCATCGAAAATATGTGTTTTCCGATGGTCTTAGGCGACCCCTGTGAAAGGTTGAGAGCCGCTGCTCTAGAGGACCCTGAATTACCCTCTACTGTAGGTTATTAGCCAACCAAGTTGTGTGGCCTGACTCAAGTTAGTGAAAGTGCATCTTACAACAGCTGCAAGAAGGCAGGCTCCAGAGCGGCCCCAGCTGTGTGACAAATGCTGAGGGCTCCGGGGACAGCCCCACCACACTCACCCCATTGGTGCTGCCCTTCCGGTTGATGTCCTGAAGAACGGCCTTGTCCAGGCCCAGCTTTAGACTGGCCTTGTCAAACATTTCCCGCTCATAGGAATTCCGAGTAATGAGGCGATATACCTTCACGGCTTTACTCTGGCCTATCCGGTGACACCGGGCCTGAGCCTGGAAAGGAAGGAGGGTCATATACATCATGTCACCAGATATAATGGCAGCAGCCCAAGAAATGGGGAAATGCTCAAATTCCATGTGGTCTCAGTGGCCAGGTCTCATGGCTATGAATCATGGGACTGATTTAGGAACAGAATTCACCCAAATGGCAGTTGCCCTTTCAAGGTCACTCATTTTATCACCCGTTATTTATTGAGTGACTGCCATGTGTTGGGATAAGGTGATGAGAAAAACATGGCCTACTCCCTTCCCTAGCCCGTGGTCACAGCTCATTCCTATGACGCTGTCCTGCCTCTTGGGAAATGCCTCTGAGCTGACAGCACCACTTTTTAAATTTTTTTTATTTTACTACAGAGAATTTCGCACATAGACTAAAGTAGAGAAAAGTATATAACCTCTTATGGACAATCTTGTTTCATCTCTATTATGCCGCTACCCTCCAAGATTATGATGAAGCAAATCCTACACACCATATTGTTTCATCCTTATGTTTCGATACGTTATTTCTAAAGGTAAGGACTCCTGTAAAACATAGTACCATTGCCATACTTCAAAAAATGAATACTTAGTACTGACTATCGAGTCAGTGTTCCAATTTCCCCGCTCATCTCATGTATTTTTTAAAGCTCGCAAGATCCAAATAGGCCCAGTCATTGTGATTGGTTGATATGGCTCAAGTCTCTTAATCTAGAAACTCCCTGCCTTTTATCTCTTTTTTGTCAAGTGTGATTTATTTTTTGAAAGAGGCCAGATATCTGTCCTATAGTTTGCCGCAGTCTACATTTTGCCACCTGCACTCTGGCTGTGTCACTGAATAGGCCCCTGTGTTCCCTTTACACTGGGAGTTATATCTTGAGACTTCAGCTAACACATCATTTTTGGCAAGTGTATTTCATAGGTGATGTTGAATTTCCATCAAGAGGCACATGATGTCTGGTTGTCTTTCTTCTGAATTGATGACCGCTGCTTAAATAATTTCATTTGGGATTACAACTCCCTTCATCAATTTTTTGGTTACCCTGATGTACAGTTCATAGAGGAGAGACAAAGCTAAATGTTTAATTCTTTCTCTTCATTTAGTCAGTTTCCAAAATAATATCCTCTAAAAGTGACCAATGAAGATTTTCATAATTAGTATTTTAAGGAACACAATGAAGTTACGCATTTAACTATGTGCTATTTTATTGCACTGCTATTATTATTCTTATTGCTGTTCAAATATGGCCTGTGAGAAACCTCTTCAAGTTGGCTCCTGAATTCTTTTGACATGATCCAGTCAAATATGGAAAGGAGGAAGGCTAGAATAAACTCTGGTGGTTGGAGGTATCGGTAGTAACTCAGGTTAGGTGGGCACATGCGTGTATACAAACAAGCATATATACAGGCATAGAAATAGATACGGATGTGCGTGTATTCATGTTGTTTGTATACATACATATACATACACATGTTCATATATATATATATACATACGAATGCATGCTATGTACATGTGTATATTTATATTGTGTGTGTGTGTATGTATGCTAGCTATGTTCACTAAGAGGGTCCGGAAGCAATGGCATGCCAGAGGCAAAGAATACAACTAACGCTCAGATCTTGGTTTCTGAATACCATTCTCCATAAGACAGAACCAAAGCATGTTAGAGAAATGGTTAACTCCAGGGCTGTGGTAGACCAGGTATAGGATGAGCCTGAAACATATTAGTGGCCAGAATGAAGGAAGTACTCAAAGAATGATGGAGACATATCAAAATAACATTTGAAACTTGAGGAGGCTCCCACTGGCTAAGTCTAGGACTATTAGAACATCAAAATAAGTAAAGATAGTAATGGACTATAATCCACTGAATAAAAAAAGAACCCATGAGAACATACTGACATAAATAAACTGGAGAAAAGGGAAAACTCTTCCTTATAGAATGAACCAACAAATGTAGGGTGACAGTTAGAAAAATCACCACTTTGCAACCACCATAGTGATGAACAATTCTGGCAAGAATAATCAATGGAAACGAAAATCAGTGGGTGAAACTTTACTGAGGAACAGGGTATTTACAGTCTCAAAGGATCTCTCCAAAATTGCTTATTAATTTCAAAGGGAAAAATGGCAAGTTATAGTGGAGAAATCTAGTAGACACCACTTAATTAAGAGACCAGAGCCTGCATTATCAGACAAACAGACATCATGTTCTTCTTGATGTGGTATATTGATAAGGACATACCACTTCAGTGGTATTGTGAAGCCTGAATCCAATCCTGAGGAGATACAGACAAACTGAGGCATAATCTATAAAACAACTGGCCTGTACTCTTCAAAAACATCAAGGTCATCAAAGAATAAAGAAAATCAAGGAACTGATCCAGACAAAGAGACTACAGACATATGAGAACTTTATATTGGCTGATCCTGGATTGAATTTTAGACTGGGGGAATAATAGCTGTAAAGATGTTGGAAGAAATTATAAAGTTATAAAATATGGACTATGGATTGGAGACAATATTCTTATTTCCTGATTCTGGGAACTGAACTGTCCTTACATAAGAGGTGTCCTTGCACTTGGGAAATACACACTAAAGTACTCAAGGAGCAACTCACTCTCAAACGGTTCAGACAAATGACAGTGTATATATGTGCACATGTCTATGTATGTACTCAAGAGACACCGAGGAGAGGGTGAGAGAGGGCAAAAATGATCAAGTAAATGGGGACAAATGTAAACAGTTGTTGAGTCTGGGTGAAGGGTACACAGGACTTACAAACTGAAATTTATCAAAATGACAATGTAAAAAATATTGAATATAGACATTTGAAGTAATATCTCTCTTGGGATTATGCTGTCCATTTGCTATACAGGTGGATTCAACTGTTTTATTTTCCTTTAAATCTCAGGAATTAATTTTTCCTTACATTAATTTAATGACAATGAAGAGGGTAGGAAAGAAAAAATTAAACCCAGTACCTTTGGAAAATGGTATATTGATTATATACCATAAAACTAATGACCAAAAAACCCTATGATAGTCCAATATCATATGCTGATTAATTTCCTTTTCACAGAATATGGGTTAGCAATTCTGAAACTACTTCTGTGTATATTAGGATTGAACAAATGAGTAAATATTCTGTTATGATAATGAGATCCAGACTTCTCACAGCCAGGGAAAGAAGTTACAAATAAGGAAGAGGGAAAGGCTAGAATTAATTCTGTGGTGTTGGGCTGGGATCAGAAATCTCACTATGGATGGATAGATACGAAATAAATATAGATGTGTATGAGTGTGTTAGTATATTTATGTGTTAGTCTGTGTATGTCCTAGCTCTCTCTACTCAGAGAGTCTAGAAGCAATAATACTTCAGTAGCAATGGGCAGACCTAGCCGCCAATTCTTAGCTTCTAAATGCCATTCTTTTTTTAAAGATTTTTTTTTAAATTGGGAAATTGGGGGGATGGGAACAGAGCTGGGGAATTGGGGGAAGGGGAACAGACAAGTTGCTGTCCTTTTGTTCTTCAGTCTAGTTGTGGAGGACGTTGCTTCACTGGCCCAAGTTGGCACCATCATTGCGCTCTTCCCGGGCGAGGCAGATCAGTCGCCGCTTCCGGACGGCTGCTCACTGCGGCTGCTGGCCGCTCATGCTGGCTGCTGGCTACATATGGTAGCCCATAGCAACCCACTGCCACAGGGGCTGCAGCCTACGCCCTCGCCAGCGACTCACAGCAGCCCAGCTCCAGGTCGAGCTGTTGTTCAGCATCTTAGCTGTGGAGGGCAGTGTCAATGGCCCTCATATGTGGGATCCGAACCGGGGCCCTCTGGCGTCCCAAGCCAGTTCTTAACCATCACGCCACTCGGCCGGCCCTAAATGCCATTCTTGAATAAAAGGAACCAGGGATCCTTAGAGAAACTGCCAATTCCATGACTAACGGCAGGAAACATGGAACATGAACCTGAACATCTTGTGGTGACATAAAGTCAGGAAGTGCTAAAAAACTGATGGGAGCATGTCAAAAACACACAGGAGCCAACTTGAAGGCTATCCAAGTGACCGAATCAGAACAACAAAATAAATAATGAGAGTGATGTACGAGACCCCATGAAATAAACATCCTTGAGCCCACACTGATATAAGTAAATGGGGACAAAGGTCCAGTGTTCTTTAGAGAATTCCAATGAATAAATGTAGACGAAATGACTGAAACAGAAAATCATCATTAGCCAAACACCACAATAATAACTGAAGGCAAGAGCCACTAATGGAAGCTATGCGTAGGCAAAAGTATGATGAGAAACACGATATTTACAGAGTCTCAAAATATTTCCTCCCAAGACACTGATTAATTTCAGAGGTAAAAATAGTTAGTTTACAATGGAGAAACCTGACAGACACCACTTCAACCAAGTAATCAAGGTTAACACCACAAGCAATAAGTCGTACTGACATCATATATCCGATAGAATGTACAGAAAAGGGTATAACACCACTTCTATGACGTTCTTGCCAAAAATGTGTAACTTCAAGATCTGATCATTAGAGAACATCGAGTAACACAAACTGAGAGACATTCTACAAAACAGCTGGTCAGTACCCTTCAGAAGTGTCAAGGTCATAAAAGACAAGGAAAGATGGAACCATTATAGATGGGAGTAAGCTAAGAAGTCATGACTTGTAAAGGAAACGTGAGACCCTAGATTGGGTCCCAGGCCAGAAAAAGAACATTTGTAGGAAACTGAAGGAATATGAGTAAAGTCTACAGATTATTGTATCAATGATAATTTCCTGGTTTCAACATTATACCACAGTTATATAAAATATTAACATTAAGGGAATCTGGGTGAAGGGTCCTAAAAGTCCATACTTGTTTTGCAACATTTTAAAAGTTTAAAATGATTTCACAATAAAAACTTTTTAAAAATTAATTTATTATTGTTTTAGAATATTACAAAATAGTTAGGATGGTTCCAAAGTCAAATATACAAAAAGGTCTATTAGGAAAAACGAGCTTCTATCCTGCCAATTTAATCCTGTTCCCTCACTCCCCATTAGGCAGCCATTTAAAAATTAAGTTTTGTTTATTTTCTTTGGGGGGTGGGGAGAGGAAATGACAGGCAGACACACAGCCTTTTTAGATAAATGCTAGCATACTATACATATTTTTTCCACTTTATTTTTTTTTCTCACCCAACACTATATTCAAGAGATGTCTCCATAGCAGTCTGCAGAAAGAGTCCTCATTCTTTTATCAAAGCTGAATATACTATGGTTTAGTTTAGTCAATCAGTCTTCTATTACCGGACAACTAACTTGTTTAATGCTTGACTTATAATTGGTTGCCATACCTTCTTTCTGTATCTTTCCTGGTAGTAAATCTTTATTGTTAGGGAAGATTTGATAGATAACTGGTACATAAAGGAAGGGATCAAAAGAAGTAGTACGGTTTATGGAACCTATAAAGCAGTAACAGTATTTGACTGTGAGTAATGACCCTGGTTTTCTTTCTCTGCTTCATCCAGTGTTGAGAGTAAAGGAATGTGAAGAGATGTTCTGAGCAGAGGTCTGATAGGGGAGCACTGCAGACACCACTGATTACCTCCTCGGTATCCACATTCCCTTTCAACTTCACTACCGGAGGAACCCTGATTCTTGCAAAGGGCCGCAACATGTTCACCTGTGTCCGGGAGATGGCAAGGTAATACAGTGACAGTGAGGTCTCCAGAAGTCTATCGGAGTTATCTGGAAAAGCTCTGCTCTCCTGAGAAAAGGATCACGCCTTCCTTCGCCACTTTTCTTGCTGGGGGCATGAAGTATCCATCTTGGAACCAAGAGGACGTAAACCACACATCACGAGGATGGTGGAGTGGAAAGACAGAAGGAACCCGGGACTCGGATGACACTAGGAAGCCACCTTGCTAGTCTTGGACTACCCACCTCCGGACTTCTCGCTCACTGAGAAAAACAAAGCTCTTTTTCAGGGGCCACTGTCACAAGCAGCTACTGATACCAGGAGATAAACACATGTTCCGCCAAGATGACTTACCTGAAAGATAACAGA
The DNA here is from genome assembly GCF_001890085.2 of Hipposideros armiger. NCBI lineage: Eukaryota > Metazoa > Chordata > Mammalia > Chiroptera > Hipposideridae > Hipposideros > Hipposideros armiger. Next base: position 1,528,044 of record NW_017731381.1, read on the forward strand.
TGAGTCCTGTCACATTTAAAAGATTCGTCGTTTTGCAGTCAAATCTCAAACAGCTCATCATATATTCCTTGTTTTCCTAACCAGAACTCACACACAAAAATGTGGCAGACAGAGAAACATTCAGAACTAGGGCAGCAACTGAGATGAAGTCCAAATAAGGTCCATCAGCAAAGGTACAAATAGAGAACCTCTGGAGTAGGCCACAGTGGCAGGCAGTGGTGCTACCCGCCCACCCGGGATGATTATACGGCTCCAGTGCTCTCCTGCATCATTGCAGGCTCATACTTTGTTCTTTACTTTTTAATATATTTGAGGTGAACAAAGGCCTACAAGAAACAGGTAGTGATGTTCAGAAAAAAACAAAGAAAAAAACTGGTACAGTTCCCAGTGACTGCAATGGGAAGAAAGGGGGCGGTATGTGTGGCTTAGTTGCCCAAACAGTGAAAGATTTCCAATTGATTCCAGCCTTCAATCTACCACTGTCGTTTTCAAGTCCAGAGCTTAGCGAAACCTTATACCATGTCTTTACATACAATCATATGAAAATGAAAACAGCTGGTATAAAGAACTAAGTATAATGTTCATTCTGCTGTTGACCTGCACACTCCTTTTCCAAGTCATTACTTCTATACATTTAAAATGTACATTTTCTTTAACAATTTCAAATACTACTTGTTCCTCAATGAAAATCTGCATAATCAGAGAGGCTAACAAAATTACTCCAGTCCCCCCTGAACTCTAACCACTTTTAGCAAGCTGGTACAATGTCCCAGCCCATTTTCTATGCACAAGTATTTTACTTCAAGCCCAGCAATTTTGCATTTCCCCTAGCATTCTGCAAGTCTGCATCCACAGGTCATCGACTCATGCAGAAGAGAAATCAGGGCCCCCTATGTCGTATGAATCAGGGAGCACTGGGAGGCGGCCCTCCCTTTTGCAGACCTAAGTTTGGAATCTGAAATTTCCAACTCCAGGTTTATTACTCCTTGGGGAAAGTTACCTTCCTCTTTTAAAATGTAAACGTCTTTGGGAAATAGCACAGATATGTGCCCACTGCACTCTATTTCTACTCTGTGGTTCAGTTCAATCACCTCAAACTAAAGTCCTGAGCACCTCTGTCTCCCCAGGGCCGGGCCTGGTGTCGAGGGCTCAACATGTGTGTCAGTAAGTCAGTCTAAAGCTGGCTGAGAAGAGGAGAGAGAAAGGAGTTGATAGAACGGGAAAAGGAAAAGGAGCCTTTGGCGCAGCAGAAGAAAGGAGCGGGGAGTGAAAAAGAGAGGACATTAAAGAGAGAGGCAGGAGAGTCAAAAGAAACTTGATTCACTTTATTTGGGACTGATGCAGTACAGTTAAGTGCCCGTCCCGGCTGCTTCAGGGGTGTCACCTATGCTCATCCCACTCTACGTGGTCACACTTCGTATTCCCTCTGTCTGGGGCACTCTTCCTTTGCTCACATGTCACCTTGTTAAAGAAGCCTTCCTAGACCTCTCTCTAAATCTGGGCACCCAACCCCCACCATTCTTATCCTCTGTCCTGTTTTATTTCTTTGTAAGAAGTATTGCTATCTGTAACCCTCATCTACTTTTCTTTGTTTACTGAGCATGGTGCCACACAACTTGTTTTACAATGACTACTTTTCCCCTGAGTGTCAGCCACTTGTCACCAATTTAATAATTGAAAGGACTGGTTTTTCAATTAGTTGACTGCTTTCTTCAAATAAAAGGTTATTTGGAACCTCATTAAATGAAAACTACAAAGCAGAATGACTGTGTGTGAAGTGGTGGCCAGGGAAGAAGCCCAGGCCCTCATCAGCCTGCCCGGCTTTCCTGCCTCCCTCCGCATGTGATGTCCCCCAGGGCACCTCTTCAGTTTTGTGAAAACAGCAGCCTCCAAATTTTTCCATCGCCCGTATCATGAAAAAGGTTGTGAGGCACCCACTACTCTCCCTACCACGTACACTCACACTCCGAGTATTAGCAAACATCCCAAGATACAATACACACTTAGGATGAAGTGTACCCTTAATGATAATGGACGTCAATCTACATTCTAAATGGTCTTCTTGTAAGTGAGAATCTTTTTGGCTGACCTGTTGTCCTATCTGGCTAGAAAGTCACTGTTTTTACTTCCAAACAGGGTTGATGAAGAATGCTAAAGCGGAAGTGGTAGCTCAGCCATTTTCTTGTTTGGTCATGCTTGCTTTTTAAACGTATGAACACCAATCTTTGCAATAATCTTTTAAAGCCACCATTATTTAGTTTGGTTAAAACTAGAAAAGATAATCTGCAAATCCACTTAACTGGGCATACAGCAGCTCTTAAGGCACTGCACGATGTGGGGAGCAGATGAATGCATGAGGGTGCCTCTGTCGCCCCTGCCACACATGGGATCTTCCCATTCCCCTGGCCTCACTAACTTACAGGACATGTGACCATTTAACAAACAAGCCCAGTGAAAAGCCAGAATCAATCTATATAGCACGAATTAGAGGATTAGTCAAGCTTAATAACTTTCTTCGTGTCTGATGATGATGATGATGATGATATTAATAACAATAATAATAATAATAATAATAATAATAATAATAATAATAAAGCCGTTCTGTTCTGTATTTGGAGGCTACCACTGTGAAACACCATTTGGTTTAAAGTAAAAGGAAAGAACCACTCCGATGGGTGGGAGGGGTCGCCATTCACTTTTCGTTCAGTTGCACAGCCTGCCCGAGGCCCTAAGTTACCTGCCACCTGGCTGACACCACGGCATGGAACATGGCAGACACTCTACAGCCAAGCCAGGCCCTGTCCTGATGTTCTGGGATGCAGGGGCAGCTAAAGCAAACAGCAATCATCCTAATGGTTACCTGCAAGTCATTTTGTGGGTTCCAGTCTGAATCAAATATGATGCAGGTGTCAGCAGCCGTGAGGTTGATCCCCAGGCCTCCCGCTCTGGTGCACAGGAGAAAGACAAAGCGGTCTGAGTCTGGCTTACAGAACCGGTCGATGGCTGCCTGGCGCAGGTTTCCCCGAACTCGCCCATCAATCCGCTCATAGGTGTATCTGAGGGGACCCAAACGAACGAAAGCCCAGGTGTTAATCATGACTTCAGTGGAGAGCAGTAAACAACGCAGGAAGCTGTGACCGATAGCCTTAAATCCCTCACTTCTAAATTCAGACCAAATGTCAACAGTCTAGAAGGAATGCCCCCTCTACATACGCAGCAGGGCAGACACCTAAAGCTGCACTGCAAAACGTCCCCTACCACCCCGCCCCCCGCGAAAAACAAAACCAAAAAACCAGCCACAAATTAAAGCGGACTAGAAAAATTATAAACAAAAAATACCAATCCCTACTGCCCAAGCAACTTATTCTCACGTTATTACCCAGTTTGTTTTGTTTTTCTTTCTAACACTGAGTCTAATCATAAGACCAGGAAAAATAAATAAAAGCCTCAACCATCTACTTTCAGTAATGCTCATGACAAGGACTCAGAGTTCAAATCAGTCTCTAGTGCTTTCCGGTGAAGTGAAAATCGGACGAGGACACTGACAGGCAGTCCTTTTATGCCTGGGCACGTCATTTTGAACCTAACAGTTCCTCGAAGCTTTAGAGGTGCACAGCAAAACCTCCACACTGATGGCTGAAACCAAGGTCTTCTGGGCATTATATTGCCAAGCAAGTGGGGATAAATCACAGGAAACGTTTTTGTGCTGTGTTAACTAAAGTATTTTTTAAAGGAAAATAAAGTGAGAAAGTAAAGCTGAATATCCTTAAGAAGGCATAAACTTGTGTGGTAAGTTAAGATATAAGGGTGGAAAGCATGGCGGAGGAAAGGGGAAAAGGAAAGAGAATAAGAAATAAAAACTGCTAAGGGAGCATATTACTATCTGTCCACCCAATTAGAAAACACGGAAGGTAACTTTATGATGGAGATCATGTAATTAACACAGAATTAAAATACTGTAGCAATCTGGACAGCTGCTGAGAGTCTTATCCTTCTCTTATTTACCCCCTAACAACAAATGAATTAACAAGGGGATGTTACCTGGGGCCAATTTGACCAACAAGCAAGAAGTATTTGGTAAAGTGGAAGTAATAGGAACCCTGTGAGATAAAGCAAAGTAGGTCACCCTGAGCCTGATAACAACCAAGAACATGGATCCTCACCAAAATCTTATCAGTAGCCCAGAATTTGGGAAACCTGATCTCTAAAAATTCAGATAAATAATTGGTAAGGGAATAAGGATGGTCAGTCCAGGGGTAATGACTCTGTGTGGGGATGGCTCTAGACAACTAAATTTGGCGCTATAATCCTGACTTCCTTGAGGAAAAGAAAAGTCCATGTAAAGAAACCACCAAAGGGCTCGCTCAAGAGTGCGAGCTCTGAGCAACAGCAGTTCGATTCCCGGCCCGAACTGAGCTGCCACTGAGCTGCCGACAGGTGGCAGGATGGCTCAGCCAAAAAAAAAAAAAAGAAAAGAAACCACCAAAGGAAATACACATAAAGAAACCAGGCCAATTTAGGCTCCTAAGGCACATGTAACAAAGCAAAGAACCTAGTCCACAAATACTGTCTTCATTTTACAAAGCGGCAGTGTACCCATACCTGGAATTACACGTGTACATTTTCCCTTTCTCCTTTTTTTAATGTAACAAACTCAAGAATAACATATGGGACTGTGACAGCAAATAAAACAGGTGGTGATGACAGGATTGCCATGAAGGCAGACTAAGATCTTGTGTCATAAGATACAAGCTTAGGGTTATATTCTGAGTTCTGCAAAACAATGAGGTCATTAGGTATAAGGACCATTATGATTAATCACGGCCGCAGCAACAATACTAGCAGCAGCATAAGCGGCAGGCTCTGTGATACCTGCCTCACATGCATCATCACATTTAACTCTCATGAGAGTCCTGTGAGGTACTTTTGCTGCTATCATCCCCATTTTATACTTGAGGAAACTTCCAAAACAAAAACACCACACAAGCAAAATAACTTGCTCAGTCATCCGGCTGGTCACATCCATTTGACTCAAAGTCCACACTCTTGACCAGTTTGCTGTGTGGTCTTCATATATACCCTACATTTCAGTGCAGTAGGAAAGCAAGGTTTCCCCAAGAACTTAAAAGAGTAAGTTAAAGATGACTAAGGGACCCTAGTGAACTTAGGAAACTCATAACTCTACTGAAGGTGAAAGAAGAAACCATAGGTATGAAAATGATTTGGATAAATCAATGCACCAAGGATCTATGCCGGGTTCTCACACAAGTTTGGCCGTGTGTGATGCAGTGCAAGCATCACAGGATTTGGAGTCAGAAGACAGGGCTGAGATTCAATTAAACCAATAGCTGTGACCACTCCCACCATCACACATGTGAACGATTACCGCTCCAAGCACAGAGGACTCCGTGTTCCTCCACAAGACACCTCCACAAGACAGACAGGAGCTAGATGCCCAGGGATCTGAGTGCGGCAGGGACTCAGCGTAGCCTTAGGAAGAGGAGAAATCAACGAATAGTGATGATATAGCTTGGCCATCACCCACAGAAAAAATTTCCATAAAATTAGATGGTGGTTTGCCAGCTATGAAATAACAGCGGTTTAGAAATTATGCAGGATGACTGGAACACTAATTCTCATTTCCATCTCTTGTTCACTTTTGAGGAAGTAGTCTCAAAGAACACAAAACTAAAATAAAAATCCAATTATTTGAGTTCTTTTAAATTGTTCTTCATCCCCTTCACTTCGATGTCCTCACCCCTGTGTGAGAATATGGCATGAAATTAAACGGGAACAAAACCAAACAGACAGCTGGAGAGGCAACGAGGCTCAATGGGAACAAAGAAAATTTTGAGGGCTAATAAGTCTGAATGAAGAAATCAGACATCATAAAATTTGCCATGCCAAACATCAGTGCAATTAACCCTCTGTGGCAACTATATTTTGAACAAAATCCCTAGGAGTTGATGTGGCTCATCAAACTGTAATTCTGAGTCACTGTCAAGTAGCAACGAGAAGCAGGTGGCACTCTGGAAAACCTCTGGGTACGCTGTTTTGGGGAGAGGAAGGAGCAGAGTGACACGTTTTTGGCACAACAGGAAATGTTGTTCTCAGAAGGCTTAACGAAAAATGAACACGTTTCTTGTCTCCCAGCAATAACCAGCTGGAAAACATAAAGGGTGGAAACACTCCCATTCACAATAGCCATAAAAATATAAAATACTTAGGATTAAACTCAGTAAGAAATACGAACTTGACAATATGACACTAGGGGCCATGCTGGTTTGTTCACCATCTCCCTAACATCTACAGAGGTTCTGGACGAGGTAGGCACTTGACACATATCTATTGAACCAACAGTGCATATGAAAGACCTGAGGAAGTGCAGCCAGTACCAGGTTCTTCAGTTCTGCAAAGATGTCAATTATACCGTATTAAATGTATAAAAGGCTTTCAAAATCCCAACAGTTGGATATATGTATCTATCGATAAATACCGATGTATAAATGTCTGTGTATACACATACATATATATAAAAAAAGTTTTATAGAGAGGGGCTGAAGTAGGGGTAGATTAAAAAAGAATAATTGTGAAGTTCACCTCCAATAATATATGAGCAAAGGAATAGAAATATTGATCAAAAGAATAAAAAAGTTAGGCATACACCCCACATATATAATATCTCAGTATATTTTATGGATTGTGTTTTAGATGAAAGGGGAAAAGATGAACTATTTAATATAGAAAATTAGACATATTTGCAAATAAACTAAATAAATGCCTATTATATACCATTTACCAAAGTTACAGGATTGAAGACTGAAATGTAAAAAAACAAAACAAAACAAAAAACCCCCCAAAGAAATCTAGTTAAAGGTTATGAGTTAAGATGCTCATTTAATCCTTTTATCTTCCCAAACCACTAACAAACGATAATAAAAAGATTTTAAAAAATGCCTAATAATGGCCCTCCCCTAAATAAACCTACAAACAGAAGTCATAATAAAATTCTGGAAGCTAGAAAGTCAGCCAAGCAGTATTTAATTTGAAGAAAGCAGAATACAAGGTGAGAAATAACCTAATTCAATACTGTAGACTATCCAAAGGGATCATGCATTGGAGGCAACAGGTACCCTGAAAATGGGGATGCAGAGTCTAAAAACCAGGGGAGCTGGCTGAATATCAGTTAGGCTACAGAACACTCACCCCAGCCTTGAGGGTAAAGACCTGTCCCTTTCTACCCTAGGGGAGACCAATCACAGTTAAAGATAGAAGTACTATACTGAAAAAAAGGAGGAGAAACAGAAAATTGAGACCTCCCTACCTCTCTGTGCTACCCCCCCCCCCCTTCCCTACAATCAGCTCCCAGTACAATCAAGTTCCCATCCTCTAGGCTGGAGAGAGGAAGAGAAACATCTGAAAATACTGACACTGGAGGTTCCCCAACGAAATGGTCCAGGTAGATGGCTAGTGTTCACATATGGTGAGTGAAGCCCAGAGCCAACACGCCTAGCCCACATACCCAGAGCTTCCCATCAGCTCAACCGTGCCCACCATCTGATGGCTAAGATCAGACGTTGGAGAAAAGGCTCTGATCTGAAACACAAAGGCTCTGCTTCTGCTATGAAGGGCCAAGGTCCTAACACACTAACCCTCAAGAAATAACCACCGCAAAATCCAGATGAAACATAAAACACAAAACAGATGAACAGAAAAGCCTCTCCGAGAGCACTGGAGAGTTAAGGAAAGCAGGCAGATTATGGAGAGGACAGAAACATGTGGTTTTGGCCAGAGGAAAAGCAGCAGAGGTGCAGGGCTGCTACACATCTGATAAAAAGCTGCTGTCTTTCTGACCAGAGGCACAAGAGGAAGGAGTCTGGGGCCACCAGGACTGCCAGAGGATGAGAGGGGATCTCTAGAAAGCAGAAAGACAAGTACCCCAAACTTCGCTTATAAACTCTACCTAAGTCTCTGGCTCTCTCATGCTTGCAGCATACTAATATATTCTGAGCTGAGGCTGGAGTGCAACCTACCAGACCTTGATAGAATTTGCATTTTGAATCTCACCTCGTTAAATAAAAGCCATCAACATTTTCACAGCAATATAACAGAATCCTAAATCTCCACAACAAAATATTCACAATGTCCAGGGGAAATAATCCAAAATTAGGTAACACATGAGTAAACAGGAAAAATGTAATCCATTTTCAAGAGTATAAACAATCAACAGATATCAAATCCAAAATGTTATAATTATCAAACAAAAACTTTAAGATAGCCATTGTAATAATTATGCTCAATGAAGTGAAGGAATGTATGCAATGAATGAAAAACTAGCAAATCACAGCAGAGAAACATCAAACTAAGAACCAAAAGGAAACCCTAGAACTAAAACACACACACACAAAAAAGAAGAAAGCATTGAATGGGCTTAATAAGCATGATAGAAATAACAGAAAAAAGAGTAAGAGAGTTTGAAGACAGATAAACCAAAGAAGAGAGAAAAAGAATTTGGGGGGAAAAAAATAGAAAGTCTAAGGACCTGTGGGACAGCATCAAAAGGTCAAACATACAGGTGGACCTGGAGTCTCAAAAAGAAACAAGAATGGGGCAAAAGGAAAACAAAACCTGAAGAAATATTGACCAAAAATCTCCCAAATTTGATGATATACATTTGTATATTCCAGAAGATCAGTGAATTCCTTCCATCACAGTCAAACTGCTGAAAATCAAAAATCAAAAGAAAATCTCATTCAAGAGTAAAACAACACATTACACACAGGGAAACAGTGACTTAAACGGCTACAGGACTTCCATCAGAAATTATGGGGCCAGAACACAGATGATTAATACTTCAAAAAGTGCTGAAAAGAAAAAAAGAAGAGCCAATCCAGAATTCTGATACAAAAGACAGAGATATAAACAAACAAACAAAAAATTCTGACTTGGCGAAAAAAGACTGTAGGAAGATTAAAAAAAAAAATTCTATTCCGATTAATTTCAGAAAGACAAAAGAACACACCACATTTGTGAAAATACCTGTTGAATGCTATAAAAATTGAAAAATTAGAGAAGAAAATGTTCTAGGAAATTAAAAATATATTGGGTTGTTGGAAAAGTCACGATGTATTTTTTCTGTTTTTCATTGCAAAAATGCATCATGACTTTTCGGACAACCCAATAATACACAAAGAAAACCTAGGATCAAAGTTGGAAGATAAAGGAATTCTATCAGAAGATGTAGCAAAATATAATGAGATGGAAAATAAAGAGAAACTCAGATGATCTATCAATCCAGAAGGTCTGACATACAAGTAACAGGAGTCCCACAAAGATAAGATGAAACAAATAATGAAAGAGCTGAGTTGCCAACAGGTGGCAGGATGGCTCAGATGATGACAGCACGTGCTTCTAACAACAAGGTTGCCGGTTCGACTCCCGCGTGGGATGGTGGGCTATGCCCACCCACAACTAAGATTGAACACAACACCTTGAGCTGAGCTGCCCTGAGCTGCCGACGGGTGGCGGATGGCAACTGGACCTGGAGCTGAGCTAGCTGCGCCCTTCACAACTAAGATTGAAGGACAACAACTTGGCTGTTCCCCTTCCCCAATTCTCCAACATTGTTCCCTTCCCCCAATTCCCCAATAAAATCTTTACAAAAAAAAGAAAGAATAATAGATAAAATTCAAGAAAATTCCCCAGAGCTGAAGGAACTTAGATTTCAGATGGGAAAAAAAGACTCGGTATCCAATTTGATGGATCCCATACAAAAAACAGTTCATTGTAAAATTTTACAGCACTGGGACAAAAAGAACTCATCAAAGCTTCTAAAAAGAAAAAAAAAATGTCACATACATAGACTGAGAATCAGAAGGGCTTTGAACTTCTAAACAGCAACCCTGGAAGCTAGAAGACAATGAACTAACCCTTCAAAATTCTGTGGGAAAGTGATTTCTAATCTAGAATCTCAAACCCAGCCCAAGTATTACTCAAGAAGGAGAACAGACTTCAAATATTTCAGACAAAGTCTCAAAATTCACTTATCATTCACCCTTCCTTAGAAGCTCCCAGAAGAGGTATGTGGGATTGACTAACAAGGAGATTTCATTCAAGTGGGAAAGAAACTTGTCAGCACAATGAAGGGAGATGAGAGATGACATCTGTGTACTAGGCAGAAAGAAGAACTGGACAGAGAGAGGCACGTTAGAAGGTTCCATGAGAGACGGCTCTGAGATGAAACTGACATGCTTGGCAACAAGAGGAGATTCAGACAACCAGGGTAAACTCTGGAGCTCAATTATACATAAGTATATAGAAAAATTAGCAATTAAATAAAAAGATAATTTTTAGCTTTAGAGAAAATAAAAAACTGTACAGTAAAGAAATAGTAAACAGCGTACTACATGACTAAGCTATAATTTAGCTTTTACATAATTTCAATAGACACTGAAAAAAAATCTAACCCAAAGTATTACATGGCATATTGGAAAGATGGGAGGACAGGAAGTTGCTTAAGTGATTTTTATGAGGTGCAGTGAAAGAAGAGAAATACTCATGTTCTGTAGCGAGAACAGATAATACCTAAATCTGAAAAAAAACAAGAAATTAATACTACTGGTACTAACATTTTTTAGATATAGCTATAAATACCAAAAGAAATAGCCTAAGACTTTAAAGTAATTATTTCTGGGGGCAGGAAAACTCAGGGGGATGGGGGCTATGAATTAGGAAATACAATTTTTCATAAGTCCATGTGGCTCTTTAAATTATCTGCAGCTATAATTTTAATAAAAATAAAAACTGAATTAAAGAGAAAATTATTAATGATATTAAGCCCAGAAAAACCTTGTTAGATGCTATTGGGGTAAAGACACCATAAAAGGAAATACTTCAGAATATTTATATGATTGCAATGGTTGAGAGGTGGGGGAAGTAAGCCTTTTAAAGCGTATTGATTTAAGCATTCAAATTTATTTAAAGCTGTTTTTAAGACAGAGATTTGACTATTAAAAAAGTTAAAACTTCTAAAAATAAACAAACAAAACCCCACACGCATAAATTAAAAGTCAAAAACAACACTGAGGAAGTATTTGCACCATATTCTTAAGTAAACAAACAGTTCTTATAAACTAACAAACAAAAAGGCAAAGAGCGACAGAAAATGGAGAAAGAACATGAATAAGCAATTCACAAAAGAAGAAATATAAGTAGCTATTATACATGAAAAAATATTCACTCTCATTAATAATCATATACAAGCTAAAACAAGAGACCATAATTTAAATACCTTTCTAGAGGGTGTTTTGGAAATATTTACCAAATGCTTTTAAAAATGTACATGAGAATTTATCCTAAGGAAGTAAATGGAAACAGTCACAATAAATGTAAAGGGATATTCAGAGTTCCTTAAAATGCTGAAAAATTAAAAACCTGAGACAGAATATCATGCGGATCATCAAAATTATGTTGCAGAAAAATAAAGAAAAAATTTCATATTAAATAAAAAATGTTACAAAGTAGAATGTAGAATATGCAAACAAGTAAACAACAAAACTAAATGTTATGTATGCGCGCACACATACACGTACACACACACACACACACACACACACACACACACACACACACACACAAAGACTAAGATGATAAATGCCTAGGTATGAATGAGGCTTTGAGCAGGGGTGGTGTTACATGTGCCCATATTTTCAAGAGATAGTATGATACTTAAGTAATTTGAAAACAAAATGATCAATAGATGATAAGGAAAAATTGCATAAAGGGAGCTAAAGACACCTGTGCTTAACAAAACGTGTTTATTACAGTTACTCATTTTGCGGGGTGGGGTGGGGAGTTCTTTAATAAAACTGCAAACTAGGAGCTGTATATATATTTGAAGAGTAAGATAATATATTTATGAGAAGAAGCAAGTGTTCTGGCAATGGGTTCCTAATCTATAGTGAATTTATAAAATATGAAACTGCTTTACTAGTTTTGATTTATTCATTACAACTTCCTCAAAGAAAAAAATAATACAAGTCTTAAGAATTCTTTACCTCAAAGTCTCCACTACAGGGCTCAAAGAAATTCTTTTATTGTCTCATCTGATTTCAGAGATTTATTTATGTAACATGAAATGTCAGCATATCCCATAGTTAAATTTGTCATTAATACTCTTTTCTATAAATTCCATGTTATAAGGGCAAATGGAATGTTCAAGGACAAGAATACGTAAAAGACAAGATTAGCTATGATTTTACTTTAAGAAAACAAATGTTTCCTTTAAACTTAGCAATGCCTAAGCCGATAGTTTCTATGATCTTGAAAAGTCTTTTATCATTAAGAGTAAATTTTTAAAAATCCATTTATATCTTTAGATCACTGATATATCCCAACAACTGGGAATGTTAAGGTCCTGTGCATAATTAACAAATGTGGTACTCACACAGAATCCGAATAACCCACATAACACCACAGACTTTTTACTTGCATGAGTAATGGAATTTAGGTTCAAGAAATTATTAGCAGTATGAACAAGAAAATAAATTGGAATGCCATAACTAGTGTATCATAAAACCTTAGAGGGTTTGATGGAAAAGGACATAAAATATCCCCAAATTATTTTTCTGTAAGTTGACAGATTATGTTCTTTTAGCAGCCTGACACATTACTGGGAGTGCCAAAAAAATGTATACAAGTGGACACTTTTGTCAACATTGCTCAAGCAGTAGTTAGTTGTAATCAGAAGTGTCTGGATGCTGATGGTAACCACTTTGAGCACCTCTTGTAATTGCAGAAGTCGAACATGACTTGTATTCATCTTTCGTTATACATTGAGTATTATAATTAATACAGTTTTCCTTTCTTAAAATGTTCACACATTTTTTGGGCACCCTCTGTAGTCATGCTTCCAAGAATGTATTTCTCTCATCATTATTAATGAAAAAAAAAAAAGTACATACATTATTTACATTATTTTCTTAACAGCCTCTAACACTATTTGAATTTTTTCCTCCAACTAAGGAGAATATAAGTAAACACGCAGAATTTCCTTTTCAAGCAAAGCAAGGTGTCTCTTGCACTACTTTGTAGGCTATGAAATTCACTCTAGAGAGTTAAACGTGGGTAAATGCGGTCATAAGATTTCACTCTGAATTCTGATAAATCTTTAAGAAGAGATTCCTTTCCTCCACATCTGAATGTTTTGTTGTTATTAAAGCATAATTTTTGAACGAATCGAAAAGGTATCAGAGAAAAGAAACTGCCTGCAGCCTTTGGCGTCCAGTTCTGACACAACTCTCACCTTCTCTGGATGAGATAGTCTTCCAGGATATCGAGACAGCGCACCATCTGGGAGAAGATGAGAACTTTGTGGCCGCCAGCAATCAACTTAGGGAGCAGCTTGTCAATCAGCACCAGCTTCCCTGCCGCCTGAATCATGGCCTGCAGCTGAAAGTCAGGGGCATCGGAGCTGTGGGTTTTTCGGAAATCTTCCAGAATTTTCTCCTCTGCCCCTGAAAAGGAACGGAACAAAACTATTCCTTAAACAAAGTTATAAGGGTAAAAGCTGCTCTCTGCTTTACAGGTCTTAGGAGAAATGAAGTAATTCCTTAGGGCCTGGACCGGCAGTCTAGTGAAGCAATGCTGTGTGCATCCCTCGTCCAAGCCCTCAGCAGAGGGCTCTGCAGGGGCAGCGGGTGTGGAGAACACAGGTGCTTTGATTTCCTGGGAAGTCTCACCGAATAGGGAAGGATCTGAGGTACCCAGCTGACTCATGCAAGTCAAGAAACCTTCGGAGAGTTGACAGAAAGACATAGCTCTTAATGTCATAAAAACTGGCTATATGAAAATCCAAACCACATTCTGATTTAAAATTTTATCAAAAAGTTTTATTTAGAAAAAGAGCTTCCAATAAGTTCTCTTATTAGTACAGCTAACTGTTCGTTTATCTGCAGAGTTTTAATCTCATTGCATCATGACCATTACTCAACCATGTAACACATTTCCCTGTCCCAAAATGGAAAGTGTGGGCTAACCCGCACAGAGACAAGGGACAGCAGATCGAAGAGTAATATCCCCTCTTCTGATAGGCAGAAAGATGGCAGAGGTACTTTCAACACGTGGCTGTCCGTGCTCACTACCTAGATGGCTTAGGTAGGTCCATCAGCCTTTCTGAACCTCAGCTTAATACTCCCTAAGAAAGGTAAGCAGACACACATCCTAGCATTTAACGGGCACTCAGTACACAACCTCGTTGGTCAGCGTTAGCTTGTGGCAGAGGCTTGCACTTGGCCCATGCCGCTCCTCACTCACCATTGATCAGATAGGGATGGTTACAGCACTTCCTCAGCTCCATCATGGTGTTGATGAGGTTGGGCATGTTGTGCTGATTTGCCCCCTTGGTCAGGAAGGAGAAGTTCTTTTCCAGAATGGCACGATAGTACTTTTTCTGGATATTGGTCAGCTCTACTTCAATGATCGTCTCTTGTTTGGGGGCAAGGTTCTTCTCCACGTCATCTTTCAGTCTCCGAAGCATCATTGGTTTCAGAATAGACTGCAGTTTCTTCACCTGTCCAGGAAAATCCAGATTTAATGATTCCTGGGTGACTCCGACCTTCAATACAGCCTCTTAAGCAGAGTACTATGGGAGTAGACTCAATGAAAGAACACGAGTGAGCCCTGAACACGAGGACTGAAGGGAGAAAAAAGGGATCTGGTGCTAATTCACAAGTCATTATGGAGAAACTGTGTGGTAGCTTCACAAGATATAAAGATACAAAAGATGGTACCTGTTCTCTAGAATGGACAAAACAAGCTCCCTCCCTCGCTCTCTAACATGCACACCTGTGCAGCAATTACCTGAGGACTCTTTAAGCCATGTTAAGAGGTACAAGTGATGCTATAAAGGAAAGACTTAGATGCTGAAAGAACAAAGTAAGAAGTAGAGGGAATCTGGGATGGACGAAGCGGGTCAGAAAGTACAAACTTCCCGTTATAAAATAACTACGCCCTGGGGATGTAATGTACAGCAGCATGGTGACTGCAGTTAACAATGCTAAATGGCATATCTGAAAGTTGCTGAGAGTAGATGTTAAAAGTCCTCATCACTAGAGAAAAAATGTGTACATACGTGTGGTGATGGGTGTTAACTAAACTAGACTTGCTGTGGTGACCGTTTCATAATCTACACATACATTAAATCATTATGATATACATATTGTACTAATACAGTATGTCAATTATACCTAAATGTAAAAAAAGTCGAGGCCATCTGGAAACAGAGTCCTCCTACATGTTGTAAACAGCAGCAGCAAACATGTCTGGGGGCAGCAGAATGTAGCAAGCCAATGCTGTAAGGTGACATGTCCCATTTCATCATGCAAGCTGTCGTATCAGGGGCACTGTGAGCTGACAGTATCTTTGCTATGATGTGTCTGTTCTTCTCACAGCCCAGGCCTGCACAGCAGATCTCTACTCACTTGGCTGCACCGGCAAGGTGACTTGTTCCCTCTCCCAAAAGGCAATGACAGAGAAGGGATTCAAAGTCAAGGCTCCTGAGTGAGCTCTGAGCTAAACCATGATACCAAACAGACTAATCCTGCTGGGGAAATACGGAAAACGGCAAGTGCAAACGAGTTGCAAGTCGAGTTGCAAGTCATAAAGGGATGTTCAAAAATTTTAAACAGGGTAGACTCTGCATAAGTAAGCTGTACACCGTGCCAGCACTTCCTGAAGAAATATAGATTTACACAGAGTGATTTAGAAGAATTATTCACTGGAGCAGTTTTAAACAATGATCAATATCCTTTACTTTGAAAGCAGATGCTTTCTAGGACACTTATTTACTGTGATTTAAAGTGTAGACATTTGATGCCATTTTTGTGGTTTTCTGCTAACTCACTCCAATCTTAAATCTAACCCATTTAGTTTACCAACCACGGTCTTTAGGAATCTAATCCCCAAATGGGTAAGGAATCACTATGTAAGAACCCAAAGAGAAAAGACACAGTTGGGTAACTGTTAAAGACAGGCACAAATGCTAGCCTGCCACATGCTGGGCTCAGCTTTTGCCCTTCACTTGGTTCATTCATACCTTGAGTCATTTAGAGTATACTATGTGCCAGACACTGTGCTGGTCAATACAACAAACACAACTTTGGAGAAGATGAGGGCCTTTTCCTCAAGAAGGTCATTGTCTAGGAAGAAGAAAAAAGGCATACCACAAAATAAGCGGGCGAAGAGGATGCGTTTCTACTGATCCAAAAGTGGAGAGAGGGTTGGGGCTGGCTTTGGAAGGATCAATAGATACTGCAAACGCAGAGAAGTGGGATTCAGTTTATTCACTGTTCTCAAGGTCTGACTTGCCACAGAAGTAGAAACAAACAGATTGGAACCACAGAGTGTACTCTTGACATCTGTTAGTGAAATTCCCAACCCTCCTCAGTCTCCAAGTTCTCGGTCCCAGCCCACTAACACACCATTGCCAGATTAATTTAGCAGAGCTAACTACGTCATTCCTGCCGTCAAGCCTTGCACTCCTTCTCTAACACTTACCGAATTCTTCAACCTATCTTTCAAGATCTTCCCAAAATATAGCCCCAAACCCTTCTGGCCTCATAAGCATCCATCCTGTTTCTAGCTCAGCCAGATAATTCTCTAATACTGAATAAATTCCACGTAATAAAATAATAAATTCCATGTTTTTTCCTATATATAAAATAGTCACCATCTCTTCTCTCTCCACTACTGAAAACTTACCCTCTTGAAAGACCATTTTAAAATTGTAATCTCTCCATGAAATCTTTCCTGATTCCCAAACACATGTGACCCTTCTCTCTTTTAAAGTCCCCGATTCTATAATTTGTCTCTCTTGTGGCATTTAAACTTGTGTGGCTTATTTCTGTAATCTCTAGTAGAGATTTCTACCCATGATAAATAGCTACTTATTAATGCCGGCTGCTTTGAATCAGCTTTGAGTCCAACAAGCTCGACTTGGGACTAGGTCTTTGAAAACTGCGGAAATTTAGTTGATATGGACAAAACTGGACTTACCAACTACTCTAGTATATGACTGCCTTCTTTCCCTCACTACTCTTGAGTCTTCTCTTGTACTCAGAAAGATGAGCCTGGGACTATGCTGCCGACTGTAAGAGAAGGGGTCAAAGGGGAGGGGGGCAGGAGAAAGCGTCGGGAGCCTGAGGCCAGAGCTACGAGCAAAGGCATGGAACTTACATGTGAGAGTAGTGACAGCAGGAGGCCTGATACGTGAACACTCGATATTCTGGATGTCGACTCATTTAGTCTTTGGAGTAATAAGAACTGCTAATAATCAGGTTACCCTCCTCAACATAAACAAATAAACTAAATAAAGGACATTAGAACTTGCTAACTCCTGTCCCCACGGTGGCTTGTTCTTTCCTCGCTGGTGAGGGTAATCATCACACTGTCTCCTCAATCCTTCAGGCCCCCACTTACCTGTTCCTCTGTTTTCAGATCTCCAAACTCCTCCAGGAAAGCAGTCTCTGAAGGAAACTGTGACGGCTCCAGAAAATTGAGCAAACTGAAGAGCTCCTCCACAGAGTTCTGCAAGGGCGTCCCGGTGAGCAGCACTTTGTGTTCCTGCACAGATGAACAGCACACGATGAATGGTGCGTGGGCCCCCAAATAGTAGGTCTGGGAAGGGAAATGCAGCCAGGGCACTCTGTGCTCACTTAGGGGCAATCCCGTTTTGCTTTTATGAAAAGAGAGGGTGCCAACATTTCATGAGAGTACAGTCAATAAACAAATCAACCTGCCTTTCGTGTCACTGATTCCAGCAGCAATTTCACGTTAATTAAAGCAACCATTCATTCCTTCACTCAATATTATTGAGTGCCTACCCACCACCTACTGGGCACTGTGCCAGTAAGAGGTATCAGCTCTTTCAGGGACCTAGAGACAAACCAAAATATCTTACATTTCCAGGTCACAAATTTCATGGTATTTAAGATTTCCCTGGAATCTTTTATTGACCCTTTGTTGAGTCAATCTGTGGCAAAGGTCAAACTGTTAACCTAGTTCTAACCAAAAAAACATTTGATGCCTATGCCATCGCAGCTATAGAGGGAAAAAGAAAATCTAGAGTAAACAGACTATGCACAAGTGAGCTGCATGCAGAAAGCTTCCGCCACAGAGAACAGAAGGAACCTGGGTTCACGTAAAAGGCCTGCGACTCTCACCAGGGCCATGAGCTTGAGGCCCTCCAGAAGTTTGCAGTTCCTGTTCTTCAACCTGTGGGCTTCGTCGATTATCACACAGCTCCAGTGGATCTTCTTGAGCTCGGGGCAGTCTGCCAGGATCATCTCAAATGTTGTGATGACGACGTGGAACTTGAAGACTCCTGATAGGGGGTTTCCCTGGGAATGACACCACAGAAGGCAAAGCTTTACGCCATGGCTATAGCTTTCGGCAAGTAGCGGATTAGAGGAGGCAGCACTACAAGTGCCAGAACTTAGGTGAGAAGCCAAGAAGCACTGCTCTTCCACATTTGAGAAAAGAGAGGATGTAAGAACGAACTAGCTACTCTGACTAGAGACAGGCCTCACTACATCGACGAAACGTGCCCTCACAAAGGTGAGATGGATGAGCAGTGCAGAAGGCCCAGCAAAAAAGCATTTTATTTATTAATTGCCACGACAAGGAAAGCAGATGGGGGCTGACTCACACATTCCTAGTTATGAGGTGGTCTAAACCATGCATAGCTTGAATGCTCCAGGAAACCTTCTCTGCTACTTTTCAGATATAATTAATTTCAACCTGTAGTTTGGGTTCTAGCACAGATTCAAAGTCATGATTCTGATTCACTGGGGACTAGTGCTACCAGGCAGGACACATCTTTGCTTCTGAGCTTGTCCCAGGGTTGCCATCACATTTAGAGAGCAGTGCAGCATTATGTCAGAGGACATCTTAAGTTTCTTCCAAGTGTCTCCTGCTGTCTACGAAGCTCCTGGGGAGAGCACTGGCTTTCCTCTGATTGGGTTCTCTTCATTTTCACTTTGCTTAATTATACATCCTAGTGGCCAGGACAAGCATATAAGCATAGTCACTCAGAGAAGTGATTATACTTTAAAAAAAAAAAAAAAAAGGCTTAAAAATAATTCTCTTGTGATCCCTGTCTTCTTTTTTTCCTTCCCTGTCAAATCTATTAACCTCCTCTCTAAATTCCCTTGCCAGGAACTGTTCTCTGTTTACTGATTCTTCTGCTCACTTTCCTCATTGAGCACTTAATTCAGATAAAATCTTTTGCATGTAAAAGCAACTTCATAAACCAACCAAGAAGCCAAGCTTTCAGTGTCCTAAACAGAGTCTCTGGTGTATCTCAGAGAGGGGAAGGCATGCCCTCCAATTCTGTTTTACCATAAATTAAACTACTAGGGAGGGGCAAGAAGTCTGCTTCAATACACACAGGACTACAAAGTCAGTCAACAGTCACCCCAGGTACAGGGCATTAAAGCTCCTGAAGACAAGTGGCAGGCTGTCTGTCACTGGGTCTGTGGGACGCGCGGAGGCTCACCTGTGCATCTCTGTACACCATCTCGTACTGCTGGATCATCTGCCTGCTGATCTGGCTGCCGTGGTACACGATGGCATTCATCTCCGTCCACGTCCGGAACTCTCGCTCCCAGTTGGTGATGGTGGAGAGAGGGGCGATGATGAGGAAAGGGCCATGGATCCCCCTGAGGAATATTTCTGAAAGGAATGTGATGGACTGGATGGTTTTCCCTAGGCCCATCTCATCAGCCAAAATGCAGTTTTTTCTGCAGATAGTAAGAAATACAGATAATTCATCATCAATAAAGGAAAGAGGTGGATGTCAGTTCTAACTGAGAAGATATTTCAGAAGCACACCCTGGCCTGTAAGGCAGCGGTTCTCAACCTTCCTAATGCCGCGACCCCTTGATACAGTTCCTCATGTTGTGGTGACCCCCAACCATAAAATTATTTTCGTTGCTACTCTATAACTGTAATTTTGCTACTGTTATGAATCGTCATGTAAATATCTTTTTGTTTTCCGATGGTCTTAGGCGACCCCTGTGAAAGGGTCGTTCGACCCCCAAAGGGGTCGCGACCCACAGGTTGAGAACCGCTGCAGTGTAAGGTCATCAGTGAAGACCTTGTCAGCACTTTCCAGAGATGTGACTGAGGTGAGTTATTGTTATTCATACCCTGTTCACTTCCAAAAAGGAACTATGGCAACATGCAAGAAAATACATGAAGTAGGTCCATTTAAATATAGAGTAAAAATATTAAAATAGTGAGACCAGGAGAAAAAAAATATGCCTCAAACCGAAGCCAGTTTCTATACCTGACAAACTTCATGGAAGCCAAGGGAAAAATAAAATAAGTTACACGATTCTCATTGTCTTCATTTGTTATCAGAGGACAGACTTTTAACCCACATAATAAATTCTTATCAGAGTGAAAACGTTGGTGTCTTCTGGTGATCCAGAATCACAGACTGCACAGAGCTGTGACACTCCAAGGGGTGTGGGTCCCCATCTGGTCTCACACCTCACGTAACTGATGGGCAGCCCAAGACCTAGAAAGCCATTTGTGAGCTGTGCTGAGTGGTGCTGTGAATGAGTGGCAGAGGCTACACTAGAACACAGGTCTTTGGAGTCCCATTTTGGTGTGTTTTCCATTAGAAACATGCTGTCTTTAAACTCAATACTAGGGAGCACATTCTAGAATATTAAGAAAATCTCAGCCCCGTTTTCTCAAATGGCATTTGTTTCATCAAATTCTGATAGGAACTATAACACAAACAGTCCAAAACTGAGCATTCCAGTACTAGTCCAGAACATCCACAGCTCACAGCCAGGTAGCAGAGATGGCGCTAGAATCCAGGTCCATTTCCCTTTAGAGTCAATTCTTGCTAAAGACTTATAGATAGAAAACATGTTTAAAGGATCTTTCGAGCCTAACCTAAGTTGAGCTGAACCTTTTGGCTATACCGATGGAGGCAAAAAAAAAAAAAAAAGCACCAAGTCAGTGATATCCAAAGATCACTCCTTTTGGATGGAGAAATACCTAACAAAAATAAAGTCTTGGTGTAACTAATGTGTAAAGATTACCAGTCTAAATCAACGGCGGCCAGGCACTCTCTCATCACTCTGCTACCTCTACTCTAAGCGGCTAAGGCCACAATCCGCCCCCAGGTTTGAGCATTTGGTAAGAAAATCATCCATGAAGACAGAAATGGTTCTGGTTCCTCACCTATTATACCAGTTAAAAAGAAGCCAGTTCATTCCTTCCAGCTGGTACTCCCGGAGCTGGTTACTATTCTTATACTCGCGAGACTTCTCGAGTTTCTGCCAGGAGTCTGAAGCGGGCCGCTCCTAGTGGAAGGAAGCAGAGAGCACAATCCGTAAAGAATGGGGTTTCAGGAGAATAACGCCAGTAGGGACACAGAATACTAATGGGGAAGGTGGTAAATCTCAAAATACTGCCCTAAAGCTGACTTCAAGCTGCAATTACTACTTTCTGGATTTTACCAGATTAAACTAAGAACGTCTCTCCAAACCTTGCAAGTAATTAATGAAGAGAAACACACCCACCTAAAATCTTGGTGTTATATAGTTTTACTTAAGACTCTTAGATGTCACCCCCATTTGCACTTCCATTTTCCCTCAAGCCAATATTAGTCGGGTTGCTTGGTTTCTATAGACAGAATTTCTTTTTATTTCTTTGTGCCTGTGGTAGCAGCTCAGTGAAGTACAGTAGGTCAAACGTTGTGTTCATTAGTGTGTCTAGAGTCAGGATACCAGGCAAAAAGCCTGTATAATCAAAACTGCCAATTCCTTAATTCTCCAAATAGCAGTCTTAATACTTTATTTTTCCATATGAAACGCCAATTTCTAAATACAATCTTTTCTCTACTGATACGAAATGACATATTTATCATACACTAAGTTCCAATATATCAATGAAGCTGTAAAGATTCTTCATTCTGCTCCACTAGACTCTTACTACAATAAAACCATACTTTTTAATTACTATAGCTTTATATCTGATGGGGAATTATTTTTTTAATGTCTTAGTCATTCTATTTTATTTACTATTCCGTATAACTTAAGAATACATTTGTCAAGTTCTCTTAAAATCCCATTGGAATTTCAATTAATCTGGGGAAAATTTAAATCTTTAGGTATTGAGTCTTCCCATCCAAAGATTTTGCTCATTTAGGTATTATATTATTTGGATACAGACTTGATTATTTTGCTTATAGACAAATTGAGCCTGTAAACTGACATTAGGTTTTAAAAATAAAAAATTCTTAGCTATGCCTTATAGTTATAAATGATAATTTTGAGAGTGTAGCTTTTCTAAATAGCAATTTTAGTCTGTTAGTTCTACTTTGGAGTGCTACAATAAACTGTATACCTGAAATAGGTTATTAGCTAAAACCAAGCTATTTGCATATGAAATTTAATCAAATATTCCCAAATATATCACCGATATTTGGAGATAAGTATAATCTGTCCATGGTCTTTCAGGAAAATACATATCACAACTTCCCTACAAAACTACTACAGCTGTACCTACACTATGCCCTTGGAAATAGGACTCCATTGAGTATTATTACCAGCACATAGGCATAGGTGTTTTTTAAAAATTGAAGAGAAAATAATTTATTATGTCAATAAAATTCATTTTAAAGGAAAAGCTTTTAAGCAACATTATTTTCCATATGAAATCTCCTGCTCTGCTCCCTTAAGGAAATTATATTCTTCTTAACCTACAGGATCCATTCACCCTGGAGCCTTAAGTCCATACAACCCATTTAACTGGGCTTTCTTCCTTACTCTACTAGATGGTATGGGGAGACTTTCTGGAATGTTCCTCATCTCTAGTGACTTAAGTGGCTCCCTTTCAGCATTATGGATATTGTAGGAAAGAATTTCACTACAGATTTCTACGTTGCTGCCTTGGTAACGCTCTAGATCTGATGTAATCCAGTCATTCTCAAGGCTTCCCCTCATTCCCCTGCGCCAAAGGTTTCAGTTTAACAGCCCACTGGTCAGAAATTTCAGCCACCTGAACACGTAACGTGAAACTGGCTGGAAGTTTCTGGTGCTTAGTCTGGTTGGCTCGCCAGTGGTATGGACTACAGGAAACAACCTATCTTCTTCTTTGCGCAATCATTATTGACACTCTTATCTCTTGCTTTCTCAAAATTCCGTATTTTACCTGGAAGTAACCAATTTTTACCAAAAAAGCTTTTTAGGCATATAGAATGTTCTATTCATCAAGACTGGTAGGGTCACCTCTAAGCTTCAAATCCCAGAATAAAATCCCTTAAAATAATTATTCAGGTAGAGTATCATTTGGAGCTGGCCCTGTTCTTACCGTAGGAAGACAACTTTAATTATACTTTGTGCTACCATTCTGATTTTGAATTTTTGAGATAACATTTCAAAATGTGCATTTTAAATGAGAGGACAAATACATCAGAAACAAAAAGAGACACGTGTGAAATGACACCATGGCTCCCTGAGAGATAAAGAGGGCGGCAGCATCACACGAGCAAAGAGGAAAGAAAAAGTCCAACTGCCCGAAAACACCTGCAAAGGCAGACTCTTGCCAAATTCACGGAGTTAATCTGAAGAAATGAGTGGGATTCAGGCTGAGAGAGTAAACATCTTCATTACTTCTAAATGATAACTTGCAATTAGCTTCAGGATGAAGTCCCTCTGCTCCCACACTGGTCTGTCTCTGCACTGTCCCACATCCCGCTTAGCCGGGTGCCCCATTTGTCCACGAACACACACGCTTCTCCCATTGGACTGTGAGCTCCTGAGGGCAGGGCCTATACCTTCCTTATTAGTCTCACACAAGAAACAACATATAGCAGACACTTAATAAATGACTGACAAGTTGAATTAAAAACAGACAACAGTTACAGGAGAGGGTTGAAAGAGAAATTGAGTCATCAGTCATGTAGACAAAACACTATAAAACATGTAGGTCTCTAGTCACGGTTCTGCATCTCAAGATACCTTTATGTAACTTCATATGCCAAAAACAAAAAAAAAAACAATGCTTTTGAATGGACTCTGACAAGGATCTAAGTTCAATGTTGAGGTCTTGTCTTCGAAATCCTAACTTTCCAGTAATGTAAAAAAAATAATACTAATAAGGAACTGGATAAAGAGTTTTTCATACAAAAATGGTGATTTTTAAAAAAATAAAAATTGATCATTCCAGCCTTTATCCATATTCTTGAGCAACTCTGATTCTCTTCCCATGTTAGTTACATCTTAACAGGGTTCTATCCCAATTCCATCTCCTTTTAACTGTTGATACTCTACGTAACTACTTGTCAGGTACACTGGAACATTTTTGCAGTTTGGTGGTAATAACCCTGAATCAGAAAAACAAACCAATTCAATAAATGTACACTGAAAACCTACGTTCTCTCTGTGAAGTCCCAGGGACCTACAGATAAAGGACAGTTCTTCCCTTTAAGAACATTCCAGTTGAGTAAAGGCAAAGGATAAAACCAAAGAAAGAGAGCACTGATGGAGCAAGAGATAAACTAGGAAACAAGAAAGATGCTAGGATTTACTGAGCTTCCTTTCCAAACCAGGCGTTTCGCACCCCTTCCGCCTTTCTGACTCCATAAACAGCGGTACACCACGAAATCCAAGCTCATAGCCAAGTTTCTTAAATGTCACATACATGAAAGTGGAGCCCAGACCTGAAGGTGACCTGAGTGCTAGCCAAGTTTGATTTGTGGAGAAAAACACCCTGAAATGCAGGTTCAAAGGGGAAACGGCCAAAGGTCAGATACCACAGAAAATACTGAGGGGCACAGCCCAATAGACAAAAACTCATGTAGCTCAAAAAACCACAGGTGACAAGAGGAGCCCGAGATAGGGATACATTACCACGTGCGTAATTTCAGGGAGAACTTGAAGAGATTCAAATTCTTTCACTTTTGCAGGGTCCACGTCTTCCTCTAGCTCCCACGTGCTTTCTTCGTAAGGCAGTGAGCACCACTTCACCAGGTAATGCGTCACTTCCTGCGGGAAACCGGAGAGAAACGTATGTTTCTACTAGGTTAAAGCAGGTGATCGATCCTACTCTGGCCGGCCCATGAAAAACCACCCGAAAATACAACACATGAACGCCATGAAAGCAGAGGCCACAAGTTGACAAAACAAGCAAACTATGAGGTAAGAAGGGAAGACACGCTTTAGGTGAGTTGACACGGCAGAACACACACCTCTCCTGTTTCTGCATCCTTGGTGTGGGCCACCTCCAAGATGCGATCAACTTCTACGTAGTCTGGATTGAACAGGTCTTCATCAGGCTAATGCAAACAGAGGAGAATTAAAAAGTGCCCCTTCTCTGAGCTCTATCAGGCAACACTAAAGGAGAAGTTCACTTGAGACTAAAAGCCACCTCACAGACATTTCCTCACTGACCCCAAGTACGGCTCTGCAGGACTAAATTTAAAGGGATGCACCACACCGTACAGGCCACCCCATGGCCAGGGGAAGACTCTCCGGCTGGTCACCCAGTACCGCAAAAATCAGCACAAGAAGGACTCCCTTTTCCTTACTGCTCCTTGATCCCTTGGAAACTCAGAACTACAGTTTCTTTCTTAATATTAACATCAATAATGGCTAACATTGGAAGAAGGCATGAGGTATGTTTTCAAGGTAGTGATAATTCTCTATTTCCTGATCTAGGTGGTAGTTACGCAGGTGTGTTTAGTTTGTAAAAAATCACTGAGCTCGAAACCCTTAGGGTTTATTTATCTTTACGTACATTATGCCTCACAAAAAGGGTACTTACAAAATAATAAACAACATTTAGAAACGTTACATGTGTGTGCAGAGTTATGCTAAGTACTTTCATTTAAAGTCTCAACACGACTTTATGAAATAGGTGCTACAATCATTTTACAAATGAGAAAACTGACTCAGAGAGGCTGAATAAGTAAGGTGACCAAAGGCCCAGAGCTGTGGGAACTGCAACATTTACCAAGTCTTTCTGACCCAGAAGCCCTGCTCTTGGGCTGCTGGAATGTTCTTACTGCCCCTTAAATTTGAAGACACCTTAGGTGCTGTCTAGTTCCATCTTCTAATCAATTCAGGAATACTTTTTATAGCATCCCTGGCAAACCCACCCTCAGATTCAATTATTCCCATGTTCAGGAATACACTGCACTACACGATCTGACCCATGGCCAACAGTTTTACCTCTGCCTGCTCAGTAGTGGCAGCATGATCTTTATCATTATTACTATTAAATTACAGCCTAATTTCCGTCCTAGAACTGTGACTCATTGGTGTGAACTGCTTCCTCTACAAGCAGCGGTAACCAAGTCGATCCTCTCCTGTGTTGGCTCTTAAACAATCTCCTTCCTATCTGGGTTAAACGACCCCAGGCATTCAACTGTTCTGCAGATGCCATGTTTCCAGGTCCCTTAATGACAGAGCGAGCTAACATTTACGGAATAGTGACTATGGGTCAGGCACCATGCTAAGCATTTCTATAAACATGGTGCCATCTAATCCTCCCAGGTAGTCTGTGAGGCTGAGACTATTAGCTCTGCTTTACACAGCTGAGGATACTGAGTCTGAAGGAGCTTATGCAAGAGGCCCAAGGCCATGTGTGTGCGAGTGCGCCTGTGTATTTTGGCCCCAGCACCCAGGCTCCAGCACTATGCAGTCCGCTCTCCACCTCTGCTCTCAGTCATTCAGCTCTGCTTCTAACCGTTTACCACTGACTGTTACAGTTCTCCCGCAGCTGCCCTCAGGTTTTGCAAAGCCCCTCACCGAATCCTGGTACCCAAAAATAAACAGAACACTTAGGAATGAAAGGAGCAAGGCATAGCAGACTGTTCTGTTGGTGCAATCTATTGGGTTGTTGGAAAAGTCATGACGTATTTTTTCTGTGTTTTTCGTTGCAAAAATGCGTCATGACTTTTCCGACAACCCAACAGGATTAACGTTACGTTTTAAGCAGCTAC
This sequence comes from Hipposideros armiger, assembly GCF_001890085.2. Lineage (NCBI taxonomy): Eukaryota > Metazoa > Chordata > Mammalia > Chiroptera > Hipposideridae > Hipposideros > Hipposideros armiger. Next base: position 1,555,066 of record NW_017731381.1, read on the forward strand.
ACCCTACTCTGGGCTCACAGAAAACTTGTAATTAAACTGGCAATGTCTTTTCTTCCTAGAACTGCTATCCAGTCCTTTTTCCCACTACAAAGTTGTAAAAAATCTTTAAAATACGAATGTATGACATTACATTTATTTGTGGTCATTATATATCATTCATCTTGGCCTGTCGAGGAAAACTTAAACTTCGATTTTGTCACTTATTCTCCCCGCATAGGGTCTGGTTTTCAGAAAGACTCAGGGTTTAGTCAGAAGGCATCCACCTCTGCGCAGTGTGGGAACTCACAGCCTCTCGAGCCTGAGTGTCTTTCACATGGCTACCCTCTCCCCTGGTAACCTCATACAGCATCTGGAAATAATACATATGAAGCAGCTCTATCTAAAACTAAGCTATTATTTATGTCCTAAAAATATCATTTATCCAAGTTATTAATAAAAATGGTAAAGAGGTCAAGATCAAAGACAGTGTTATAGAAGCCACTCCCCACCATTACTCCTTAATTTCATGAGGTCCTCCGATCTTCTCAAGCCTTCCCTTCCTATGAGAGTATGAAGCCCTATTACATCATTTCTATGCACCCTAACACAATTTCCTCCATTCCCAACCAAGGAAAGATCACTCCCTTGGGAATAAATCAGCAAACAGACACAAGGGGCTTCATAAGCTACACTGAGGAGTCTGGATTTTATTCCAAGAAAGCGGGAAACGCTGAAGGGTCTGCAGCATGAGGCAAGCCTTGGTCCCTTACAAATAACCACTGAGCACTGACCCTGGGCCTGCCTGGGGCCGGGGACAGAAATACGAGGAAGACATGGGCCCTGTCTGTCTCACAGGGCTCAAAACGGAAGATACAGACATGTAAACAAGTTACTACACTGCAAATACCGGCTAAAATAGAGGTGTGAAAAAAATGTTCCAGGAACAGAGGGAGAGTATCCAACGGGGCTTCAAGATGGTTTTTCCAATTTTAGTCGTCACCTTCCTTTCCCAGATTCTCGATCAGAGGAACATGCCATGAAAAGCAGTTCTCACAGGCTGAAAACAATTATGGAAAGGACTAGGGCTAAACATTAAGGCTAGAGAGGAAGGACCCCCATATTGGGACAAGAAGGATGCTTACTGACATTATCCTAAAATAATTTATTGTCACTTGAGGAAAAGGAGTACAACATGAGTAATTCACTGGTAAGTATGTGCAGCAATCTACTATAATTTGACGGCATCTGAGTACACTCTTGAGGTCTAATATTTGTGACTACAATTAAGAATAATTTTTATTGCTTCAAGTTAACTAAATAAAATTGAAAAATTACATTAAAAATATAAAAATCACCACAATCCCATCAACCAGAGAAGTGACTTTCTGTGTCATTAATAATTGTTCTGCAGTGTCATTTTTGCTAGTTGCACTGTATTCCATTCTGTGGGATATACCATAATTTAACAAATGTCTATTATCTAACACTTTGTTTTCAATTTTTCACCAATGTAAACAACTGTTTATCACTGTTAATTCTTTGCACAAAGACTTGATAGTTTCCTTAAAATAAATGACAGAATTAAAATTGCTGGGACAAAGGATATGCAAATTTTGAGACATCTGATGTCTGTTGTCATACTGTTCTTCCTATGGGTCACACTAAGTTATGCTCCCACCCAGTGCTGCGTAAGTGGCTGTCTTTTCCCTACCCCCTCACCAGCAATAGATAATACTTATTTTTAAAACCTTCAAATATTTGATAAGTAAAAAAAAAAAAAAGATTCCTTTTAATTTGCATGTCTTTGACTACTAACCAGTGAAATTAACTACATTTTTGTTGAACAAATTTTCCTTCTTTTCTAACTTCCCTGTTAATTTGCCCCTTTTTTGGGGGGCGGGAGGGATATATATATATATATTTTTTTTTTATTTAGCTGAGCCATCCTGCCACCTGTTGGCAGCTCAGCTCGGGCTGGGAGTCGATCCGGCGACCCTGTTGCTCAGAGCTCACCCTCTTGAGCAAGATCTTAACCAACTGAACCACTCGGCCGGCCTAGAATTTTATATTTTTCTTATTGAGCTATAAGAACATTTCTTATTAAACGATTTGTCATATATGTGTGTGTATAACGTGTGTATGTGTATAAATAGGAAGGTTCTCATACTAGATTAAGAAAAATGTATATGCATGTATAGAATTAGAAAATATGTACATGTACATAATATATATTCATATTTCCTAATTTTTTACTTTAAGATTTGTTTGTGGTATTTTCTAATGTATACATACTATAGATTTGTTTACTATTCAAATCCATCAATCCTTCCTCTTGCTGTAGGCACCATAGCTAGAAATTCCCAAGTTTATGCAAATTTATTTATTTTCTAACATTTGAGCTTTGTTTTTATTTACATTCAAACTTCAGGCCTTTGGAACTGCCCTGAAAGTGTGTGAGAGAGTGAGAGTGAGAGTGAGAGAGAGAGAGAGAGAGAGAGAGAGAGAGAGAGAGAGCAAGAGAGAGAGAGAATTGTTTACCAATTCCTCTTACCCTAGCTACTTATCAGTATTCTGAGGAAGATGCATACTCTTATGAGTGTCAGTTTGTAAGGTCTGATCCTCATACCTTGGTGGATCATGTTTTCTTTGGCTTAAATCTGGACTAGTTTTGTTGCAAATCACTGCATGCTTAGCAATTTGACTTAAGCAATAGATCTGCACAAGACTTCAACTTTAAGGCACTTACACCCAGTACTTAATACTGCAAGAAAAGCAGTGGTCAAATCAGTCAGTAAATATTGCTTCACCTCAGTAAAAATGTGCTTCATCTGAGCTTGTTTATTCCGAAATCGCTTGATCTTCTGTGCGATGCGAGGATCCTTTTCGAGCTCTTCCATCGTGGCCCATTTACAGTGTAAGTAGGAACTATCCAACGACACATAAATTGTGAGACAAGCACATAACCAGCAAATCATTGAGCTTTAAAGTGTTTCAATGAATGGGGGGGGGCACCTAACACGGAAGCAATGGAGTGGTTTGTTGTGAAACTGCTGGGGACTGGCCTTAAAAGGGCCTTGCCCTTAAGGGCAAAAAGAGAAAACAAAATAATGCAGCAATTCCAAGCCGTAGATCACTCTGCAGCTTCTACACAAACTGCTCAGAGCAGAGGGAGGGCAGACGTAGGCAGGCTATCATTAATACGTGTTAGTGAAAGCGGGCAGGTAGCAGACAAAGAAAGTAAATGCAAGAGGGGAAAAGTATAGGTTATAAGGACGGGGGTTTTCTACCCTGGGTGCAAATGAGAACCGCACCGGGAGGTTTTAAAAAACACCAATCCTCGGGACCTACCCCCAGAGTCTGAGTCAACAGGTCTTGAGTGGAGTGAGGGTTTCAGCAGTTTAAAAGCTCTCCAGGTGATTTTATGCACAGCCAAAGTTGAGCACTACTGCCTAAGGTGAAGTTGAGTCAGCTAACATCTGTGGGTCATGCCTTAGGGGCCATTCTTGGAAAACGTAGATGATGATGTGATGAAGGAAAGGAAGTTTCATTCACATAAAATTCAAATGCAAATAATACATTAAATAGACGTACAAATTTCTATACTTAACGTAGAATAGCTCCAAGTCAAACGGGGGTTCTCCTGGGTGAACCTGTAACCAAGAGAAAGCAGTTGTCAGCCCAGATCCCTGCATATCACTTTTATGTGCCAAAAGAAAACGGGTAAATCAAGACCTCTGCCTGGTTTTATTACAGACGTCGAGAGAATATTTTCATTTTCCCAGGTCTTTTTCTGACAACTATTGAGGTTTCTCAAAAGTTGGATATACAGCTAGCTATAAGGTTAAAAAAAAAGAAAGAAAAAAAGAGCTTCTGTGTCCATCTAAGGTCCAGACTGGGACAGCAATCAGCTGATAAACCCACACTGGCCTGGGGCTCCGAGGGCTGTCAGGAGGAGAGCCTGGTGGAGAAGTGAGAGCGTGTATCTCTGGAGTCCCTCCTGATCATCACCCCAAAACACCAGGGGTGTTCCCGCTCAAAGCAATGAAGTTCACGTTCATAAATACTTGAAGTAAAGATAAATCTATGAGCATGCTCTCACTGGTACCAACATACTCTTTCACTCCAGGAACTTTCTCTAGAGGATTCCTACAATGGCACTGAGACAGCTAAAGAAAAAAAAAACCACCCCACAATGTTTTCGTTAGGACTCTTGCCATTTCTTCTTCCTGACGTTCTGATGACTTTCAGTGGGCTACAGCAACTAAGAAATAAAGACCTTCTACTAGCATCACCACGAAGGAAAAAATTAGGTTAGGCCATACCAAATACTTAAGAATTTGATGTCCTAAATCTTCTGTGGGGGTGAAAGTAAGTGTTGACTAGCCAGTGTTCATGTCTAGCTCTCATTCCAGCCAGGAATGACCGTTCCAGGTTCCCTAGCCAAATATCTCTTCACAGAGGGTGTAATCGGTACGAGGGATATAAAAGCCAGAAACATCAGTCACCGACCTCCTGGACGGTCTTAGATGCCAGGATCTTCTCAATGATGTTTGCGTCATCTTCTGGAGGCTCCTGGAGATGGAGGTTAAAAAGAAAGAGAATCACTGGCACCACAGAACACTAGGAATAATTCTGTAAGAAACGCTACATTAGGCACTGATGCATCCAAAAGTCTGCCTCTGAGTACCTCCTATCAGACCACAGTGATCAAAAGATCTGGAACATTCTAACCTCTGGGCACAGCCCTATCACCTTCTCCTCCCACACGAGCAGAAAAATTGTTCTGCTTTTCAGACTCTTAAATTTCAGATCTGCCTTTAGCATCACTAAACTTTGTCCTAGAACTTCCCTTCTCTGCCAAAACTGCCTACATGTTGCTGCATATAATTTTCAGAAAGGCGTAAGGTAAAAGAATCTGGGGGCTTTAGAATTACTAGGCCCCAATTCTAACACCTACCAGCTTAACACCTCTTAGTTTCCAAATCTATTAAAATAGGAGCTAAAAATACACATCCATCCCAGTGGGTAACCAGGAGGATAAAATGGCATGGGGAAGCTTTTCGGACAGTAAGCACGATGCAAATACAAGGTGTAGTTACTCCCTACAAAGTGGTACCACCTTTCCCCTCTGTACCTGGAAATGGTTTTGTTTTACTGATCATCATTTGACTACAAATCCCAACTGAAAACAAATTAATCCCTTCCTTCCTACTATCTAGATACACATTAACATTTCCAGGCTCCTAATCTCCATGAAATCTCTTTCTAATGAATACTTGATTTTTTTAAAATCTGCATTAAAAACGACAAACTTAAAAAAATAACCACTGAGCCAGAACACTCTTGTGTTTCATGTTCTTTCTAGGATTTTATTTAAGCAGTTCTATTTCACGGACTTCCTGTGCACTTATATCTTTCCAGATTTATTATTATCACAATATGAGACTTAGAACTGTACATAACTACAACTTCCTTTTTGGGAAGCTCTGATCAGGCACCCAAATACTTATTGTGAGAGTCAGGGCTGTTGTGACAAGTCCTGAGGAGGAAGGGGTGGGAACAGACCAAGCTTTTTTCTTTTTAAGTATCTGTTCTGCTTGTTTCTTAAGCACAAGTTAGGGAAGATGAAGGAGGCAGGTAACCGTTTATTGCCTGTCCTCTCCCAGTCGATGCTAATCTGAGAGCAGAGATCCTTATTTGTTTTATTTACTGATGTGCCTAAATGCCTCAAAATGGCCAGGCAACAGTGGGTGATTGACATATATTTGTTGCATGCTAAATAACAAGGAAGAGGAAAAGAGAAATAAGGAAATAAAGCATCCAACTCAGCAGGCCACAAACTGTAGACAGTTACTATTCTTAATCTACATTGCATAATTAAAAAGTCTCCCCCTTCTCCATATACTTGGACCTAGCTTATACTGTCAGGACAGCTGAAGGCAAAGGATCAAAGATAGGAGTACTTTCTTGAGTAGTAAAGATCGCCACCCAGACCTTGCAGCCAACAAACAGAGCTCTGACTATGGCAGGTGGGCAGTGAGCAAAGGAACAGATGCCAGGTTAAAAGAAACTAGACAATGAGCCTATTTACTTCATTTCCTTCCTAAATTTCTTTCATATTATCCATTGAGTGCCTTTCATGTGTATGCGCTAGTCTTACAGAAATAAGTGAGCTTCATCACAAAGGATCTACCAGGCATGCTAACATAATGCTTTAAAAGTTACTGAGGCATGGCATACATACAGTATGCTGGGACCTCAAGGGTACAATTGATAGATTTTCACATATACACATGCACACTTGCATAAGTACTACCCCGATCAAGTTTTACAACATTCCCAACGTTCTTGGAAGACCCTCATGCCCGCACTGGAAGTAACCACCATTCAGACTTCTGCCACTCTTGATTAGTCTTGCCTATTATTAAACTTCATGTAAATGGAATCATATAATATGTGGCTCATTTTTCTATTCTTACTGTGTAGTACTTTGTATAAACACACGCTACTGTTGAATGTTTGGGTTGCTTCCAGCGTTCACGTAAATTTTACGTCTTTGCTGGACAGATGCACTCATTTATCTTGGATCTATATGCAGAAGCATACTGCTAGGTTATGAGGTAGGTTATGTGTTTGGTTTTAATGAATGCTGTCAAAATTTTTTTCAAAGTGATTGTAACAATTTTTATACCCCCCCCCAGCAATGTGTGGGTATTCCAGCTGACTTGATATTGTCAGTCTCTAAAATTTTAGCCTTTCCAGTGCATGTGTAGTATTGTCTCTAATGCGCATTTCCCTGATAACTGAGGAGGCTGAGCACCTTCCCACTTGCTGCCGGCCATGTGGCTATCCTCTTTGTGGAGCTCCTATTCAAGTTATTTGCCTATTTTTACAACTGTTCCCCCGTTTTGATTTGCAAGAGTTCTTTATATTTTTAAATAAGAGTTCTCTGTCAAACATCCAGATTTCAAATATTTTTCTACCAATCTATGGTTTGCCTTTTCAATCTGTAAATGTGTCTTTTGAGGAACAGAAGTTCTGAATAATTCACCTTATCAATCTTTCTCTCATGTATTTGTGTGTCCTGGTTAAGGAATATTTGCTGCCACCATGGTCATTCATTAACCTATATGTGTAATTTTAAATTGTTTTGTAGCCACATTAAAGTAAAAATAAACAGATGAAACTGATTTTAATACATTTTATTTAAACCAATCTGTGCAAAGTATTTGTGTAATGAATATGTAATCTGCATAAATTAATAAAATATTTTATATCTATTTTTTCCTACTAAGTCTTTAAAATCCACTTTGTACACTGCATTTACACTTACCAGCACATCTCAGTTCAGACTGGTGGCAGCCCTATTCGGCAGCGTAGCTCTATTTTGTTCCATTGGTCTGTTTGTTCTCATGGCAACACTTCCCTGACTTCATTAGTGTAGATCGATTACGAAGTCTGCATTACGGTACGTCTTCCACTTAGTGCTTCTTTTGCAAGATCGCCTTGGATATTCTCAGTCATTTGCATTTCTATGATCGATTTCCACCCCAAAACACCCTGTTTGGATTTTTGACTGGGACTGAATTATAGACATCTTAATATTGATTACATGTACGTCATATACTGCTCCATTTATTTATGTCTTCTTTAATTTCTTTCAGCAATGTTTTTCATATAGAGGGCTTGTATACCTTTTGAGATTTCAGGGTATCTAATACTTTGATGTTATTATAAATGACATTTTACAATTTTCCTTTCCTGATTTCATGTTGCTAGTTTACAAAAGTCGTTTTTCTGTATATTGTCTTTGTATCCAACTCTTTAGCTAAATCCACATGTATTAGTTCTAATGGTTTGTCGATTCTGTTGAATTTTCTACATACAAGTGATGTCCTCTGCAAATAATGAGTCTTACTTCCTCCTTTCTAATATCTAAACTTTTTTTCTTCTTTTTCCTTATTGCAGTATCCAAGACCTCCAATATATTTCTGAATATAAATGATAATATTGGAATCTTTTTTTTACTCCCAAATTCAGGGTGGAAAGCATTCAATATTGCACCATACAATACAGTGTTAGCTGTCAGTTTTTATCTAGAGGCTTTTAAGATGTTCTTTCAGTCTTTGGTTTTCTACAGTTTAAGGTATGCCTAGGTATGGGTTTCTGTTTTGTATTTTCCCTGCTTGGGTGTTACCATTTGTTGAATGGACTGGTTGATATCTCCCATCAGTTTATAGGAATTCTTGGCCATTAATTTTATCTTCAAACACTCCTCTACGCTCCAATTTCTCCTCCAAGTCTAGAACTCTAATCAGATATAGATTGGAACTTTTAACTGTGTCCCAATTGCCTCTTATGCTTTTGTTTTCCTCTGTACTATGCATTCTTTTTTTTCCCCTGTGCTTCAGTTTTAGAAATTTTCCATTGATCTGTTTTCAAAGTCACTAATCTTATCTTCTGCTATATCCAATCTGCTTTTAAACTCATCCACTGTATTCTGAATTTTATAAATTGAAATAGTCTCTTTGAGACTGTTGATTTCTCTTTGTTGATTTAATTCTGTTAGAATTCTTCATTTTAAAACTTATTTTGTCCATATTTTCTTCTATTTTCTTTTACATATCAGTCATAGTTATTTTAAAGTTCTTTTCTGCTAACTCCAATATCTGACTTATTTGGGGTCTGCTTATATTATACGTTTATTCCCTTTATTCTTTGTCATGTTTTCCAGCCTCTTCAATGCTCTCAATTTTCTACTGTATGTTGGATAATGTGGATAAAAGAATCATAGCAGCTCCAAACAATACCTCCCACCAGAAGTGTTTCCTATTCTCTTAGACCAATAGGAAGAGGGAGTTGTCCTTTTGGTACAATCAGGATTGAGCTGGGTCAGGATTGGCTTATTGATCTTTTAAGATTCAGTTAAACTCTTGGTTTAACCTGTTCCTCTAGCAAGAATGTCCAAGGTCACTGACAGAGTCTGCAGGGTCTTTTTACACCCGAGTCCTGAAGTCTCCAATCCCAAAAGGTTAAAATCTCTCTTAAGGGATTAACAGTTTTTTTGTGGTAGGCACATCCCTATGGTGAGATTTTGTCTCCTAAGTGTCATGAGACTGAGATTGAAATCTGCCTTCTGGTTGAGCCGGTAGCTTTTTGGGCTACCCAAGAATTCAGCAAAAGTCTCCTCAGGAAAATCCCCTTGCTTTGGAGATTCCTTTACTTTCCAATCATTTCACCAGCCCTATATAATCAGTCAGCAGCAGGGTCAGATGGTTCCTCTTCAATCTGGAATAGTATGTGTTTGGGCCAAGTTTGATCCTTAGCCCATGTCCAGAATTGTGGAATGCTTCCAGAAAAGAAACAGTCAGCAACTGTCAGTTCATCTAGGAATAGCTCTTCACTGTCTGGAATTTTAGTTCATCCAGTTCTTTTTTTTTTTTTTATTTTATTTAAATTTTTTTTAGCTGAGCCATCCTGCCACCTGTTGGCAGCTCAGCGGCTGCTTAGCTCGGGCTGGACTCGAACCGCTGTTGCTCAGAGCTCAAACTCTTGAGCGAGCTCTTAACCAACTGAGCCATTCGGCCGGCCCTAGTCATCCAATTCTTATTGACACCGTGGCTATCTATGCTTTTAAAAATATCTTCTTTGTAATTTATCCTTTTTGTTTATTTCTTGCAGTGAGTGCTGTCCTGCCATGACTTATTACATCTTACCTGAAAGTTTGGATCAGGGTAAAAGCAGTGGAACTGGAGAAAAATGGCTCAAATTTTAACTCTTATTTCTGGACTTCCCTAGGGCTGAATTTTGGGGTTTTCTTCTATTTTCTATCTATATTCATTCTCTTGGTGATCCTGTCAAGTCTCACAGTATAAAAACTGGCTACGTTGTGATAGCTGCCAAATTTATATATCCAGCTCAGAACCTCTCCTGATTACAGACTCACATATCTAATTGTTACTTGCCATCTCCACTTGAATATCTCAGAGACATTTCACACTTAAAATGTTCACCAACTCCGCTCCCGGACTCTTAGCCAACCTCCTAGCCCTACCCTTCTAGTTTCCTCCCATCTGAGTTAAAGGGAACTCGATCCTTCTAGCTGTTTGAACCAAAAATCTTGGTGTAATTCTTGACTCCTCTCTCATCTCCATACACCATATCTGATTAACGAAGAAATCTCGTTGGCTCTACCTTCAAAATATGTCTAGAATCCAGCATTTCTCCCCACTTCCACTGCTTCTACCCTGATCCGAACCACTTTCATTTCTCACCCAGATTATTCCCAAGAGCCTGGTTCCACTCTGCCCTGCTACTCTGTTCTCAAAACAACATTTAGATTGATCCTTTTCATTATGTCACCCTTTAGTTAAACTACTTAAAACATTTCTCTTTTTACTCAGAATAAAGCCAAAGATCTACAACACCTACAGTATCTGTACCCTGCCATCCATCTCATCTGTTACCTCTCAGGTCTCCTTACCTATACCAGGCATGCTTCTACCTCAGGGGCTTTGCACAGGCTATTCCCACTGCCTGAAATGCTCTTCTCCCCTACATGACTCTCTTGTTCCTTTACTTCCTCCAATTCTTTGCTCAAATGCTACCTTTGTGAGGCCAACACTGCCACCCTATCTAAAACGGCTATCCTTATTCCTGAATTCCATATCACTCTTATTCTGATACTTTTTTTCCATAGCACTTACCACCATTGACATACTACACAATTTTCTTATTTTCAGCCTCGCCCTCAATATTTCTACCCTTTGGAAGTTTTGGGCTTATCCCTTTGGTCTCCCATCCCATGTATGTTCAAAATCTGGCAAATATATGGAGGAAGAGAATGGTTGTGTGTTGGCTGCAGGCCTCTTCTCTATTTGTAGGCTCCCCCCAACAAGGGCAGACATTTTTGTGTTTGTTTCTTGGTGTTTTCTCCAGCACTCAGTACAGCCCTTGACATGTAGTAGGTGCTCAATAAATGTTCTGAATAATGTTAAAAATTTCTGCAATACAACAAAGTAATAATATAAAGCAAGTGACATGGGACCACAGAAGCCAGAGCACGTGAGCAAATTAGGAGAGGCTTTAGAAATGAAGTGATACCTGAGTTAGATCTCTGTTAGCCAGGATTAAACTTTCCTAACTGCTGGCTACCTTTCTTACCTACTCCCTGGTGTGTGTAACCCAGACTAGCACTCATACATGTACATATATGCTGAAAGGAACAACCGTCTCTCCATCACTACCAGATTGCTTCAAATACAGTAATACCTTGGTTTGCGAGCATAATTCATTCCAGAAACAAACTACTCATATTGCAAGACATCACTCGTTTACCAAGTTAAAATGTATTAGAAATGTTTGCTCATCTTACAGAACACTTGCAAAACCAAGTTACTCACAATCCAAGGTTTTACTGTATTCTCTTATTTTTCTTACCTACCATGAAGAGCAGAAAGGTTTCTGATGATAAGATTTTGCTTGCTATTCGAAGCTTTTAACTAGGACCAAATCCAAGGAAACGTTAACTCGTGGATGAAGAAAACATAGGACTTTACTCTGAATATTGAAACAACAGAGGGCTTAAACCATTCTTCATTATAAAAATTTTTAAGTTAAAATTAACGTATTTGAAATAAAATTTCAATTTATTTTTTGGCACTGGTGAAAGAACGGGGGATGAACACTAGTGTTAAAAAAATATCAATGGTTATCATCAAAATACTGAGAACAGGTTTTTACTCTATCCTAACAAAAGGAAAGGAAAGTAGCATTTCCAAAATACACACCAAAGTATGAAGGAAGCTGGAAAATCAGGGTTGTTGTTTTTTTCCCCCTAAACAGAGATTGTGCATAAAAGCACGATCATGTGTGTATAAACACTCAGTGTATACAGATACACACAGATATAAACTAAATCTGCTTGCCAAACACAATTCCATAACAGCCATCTGTTCTCAACTGCTTGGAATTGTCTCAAATTATCCTTCAAAGAAGACAACTTTAATTCATTCACTTTCATGTCAGAGACTCATATAATTCAACATTTTTTTCTTAGGGAAAATTTCAAAAATTTTCAACCCAAGTCTCCCCCAACTTCAACCAACCACCTGACTTGCTTCTTTGTAGCTAGCCATAAGGCAAGGATCTAACAAGAAGCAAGCCACTTTTCAAATCACTCAGTATTTCCCAAGTGCCATGGAGGGTACAAAAGTAGCATCCAACAAGATGCCCACTCTCAGGGGCTTATTCTCATTCAGGGAAAGCAAAATTAAACATGTTTCTTAGAAATGTCCCCAGGTAAAGCTCACTGGTGTGGCAGTGACCATAAGTTCCCACCGGAGTGCAGAAGGCAAGAATAGCTTGGATGTCACAGAATCCGGGAGGTTTCAGTTGGGCTTGAAAGAAGGGTGGCTCCCAAGAGGACAGCAAACAGGAAGGAAAGCCGGGAGAGCCGGAATGAGCCCATGGATGAAAGAGTGAGTCAACCAGAAGTAGGGCGCATATTTGGAATACTGTGACCAGTCTTAGTAGGACAAAAACATTTATACAATGAGGAGTGGAAATCAAGGAGGGTAAACAGGTAGTGTGTAGACACATTAAAAAAAAAAATCAGTCCAATCAGTCAGGAGTTTCAGTCTACTATAGGAGTTAAGAAGGGACCGACTGAGATTTTGAGCAGGACACAGAAAGTTCTCTGGTTTTATGGGAAAATTAGTCTGCTAATGGATTCCCGAGGACAGAGACGGCAGCAGGGAACTACAAAAGCGCATACTGCAATGATCTGAACACTGGCATAAGCACAGTGGGCAGCAGCGGAAACCAAGGGGAAACACATACAGGAGACGATATGAAGGAAGATACAAGGTGGGAAATGCTGGTTGTAGCCAATGCAGAAAAGCAGACAGGAGCCAAGCCCTGACGGAGCCAATCCACGCAGGCCAAGAGGACAGGAGCCGAACCACAGAAGCAGCAGGAACAAAGCGAGAACGATGCCAGATGCCAAACAGCACCCAGTGACCTTTGCCAAGGGGTCTGTGTGCAGGCTGCAGTGTCTACCTAGAGTGAGAGGTAAATGAATACCAGTGGGAAAAATAAGCCAGCTTAAAGAAATGCAGAAAACGAGACTGAGAAAAAAGAAAAAAGAAAAAAAAATCTCATTCTTGTCTTTCTAATCTAGGAGTTAAAAATCATACCTATTTATATGAGCTTTAAGCATATTTATTCATTATTCATGTATTAGAGTTCTGACAATTAGGTTTGTGAACTTGTTGCAACAATGTTGCTAACCTTTTTTGATATCAGAGGGATTATTCATTATGAATTTGTACTAACCGGACAGTTAACCAGGTTTACTATTTGGAAGTGCTGAAAAGTCTGCGTGAAAAAGTTAGATCACCTGAACTTTTCGCCAACAATTCATGGCTCTTGCATCACGACAATGCACCAGCTCACACGGCACTGTCTGTGAGGGAGTTTTTAGCCAGTCAACAAATAACTGTATCGGAACACCCTCCCTACTCACCTGATCTGGCCCCCAATGACTTCTTTCTTTATCCAAAGATAATGGAAATATTGAAAGGATGACATTTTGATGACATTCAGGACATCAAGAGTAATATGATGACAGCTCTGATGGGCATTCCAGAAAGAGTTCCAAAACTGCTTGGAAGGGTGGACTAGGCGCTGGCATCAGTGCATAGCTTCCCAAGGGGAGTACTTCAAAGGTGACCATAGTGATATTCAGCAGTGAGGTATGTAGCACTCTTTCTAGGATGAGTTCGCAAACTTAATTGTCAGACCTCATAAATATATAAGTACAACTGAATGCAAGTCTTTATGTTAGCTCCTACCTAACAGGAAGTACTACCTATGTTAGGTGAACATGATGATATACTAAAAAGTGACACTTGTTTTACAAACGTTTATAGTCTGACTGAGGGAACATTCAGGAGCGATCCTCAAAACAGTATGGCAGAGGCACTGACCAATCAGAATAGTGACAGGCTGCGAACAAGCGGGGCCAGGGTTCCAGCTGACTCGACTTTGGGAATAATAAAGACAACAGTCAGAACATCACACTGAGGACTGAGAGAGCCATAAGTGAGTTTTTATCTGAATAGTTCCTGGGAGCTAACATAAATTTTACTTTATGGAAACTCTTTCATGCCTCGGAGGTACATTAAAAACAAAGGAACAAAAAAAAAGATACAAGCTCTATCCTCAAGTAGCCCAAGGCTTCAAAGAAGGAAACCAAATTTGGCAGGTGTTTAAAGGACAATGGCAGAGTGAAGCATGTTAGTGTGCTGCGGGAGCACAGAGGAGGGGCACTTATCCCCAGCTCAGGGGGGTTAGGGAGCTTCTGGGGCTGGCAGTGGAGGGGGAATAACTGAGCTCAGCCTGGCAGGCACAGGAAGGGGCCACCAGACAAAGCAGAAGGTCCTATCTGCAAAGGCACAGGGGAAGCCTCATCTAAATTCAAGTCCTTTTGTTTCAAAAGGCAAAATCATACAAACCCCACAAATTGTAGGAGGCAAAAACTGAGACAGCCTTGTAAAAATCTACACATTGTAAATGTACCACAACTGTGAAGGCTGCCTCTTGTTCCAGGCACAACATCAATTTGACAAAGACACAGAAAAGCAAAGAGTCATTGTCAGGATGAAAACTTCTCTCCAGCCTTGAAGCCCAGATCCCAGTCAGGGGACTGTCCTTGGGACTCTAAAGCAGGGCCGTGCTAATCTGCCAATCTTGAGCTAGAATGAATCATGTGTAAAGATGTTTTTAGCAACTCACCACTAGGTAACCAATGCTGAGGCTGCAGTTTGGGGCTGGGACAGGGGCCAGAAGCCACAGAGCTGGGCTGAGCATGCTGATAAGACACTGCACAGAAATGCAAAGAGGGGCCAGCGGGGCCGGGGCCTTTTTATGTCGATGTTACGTCTTTCTCTGCCCCAAGCTAAAGCCAGCAAGCAGGCAGACACCCACCCGAAGGGCCTTGAGAGAAAAAGATGAAAAAAGGCCTCATCTTCTTCATCGGATTTTCTGTGCCCCTGGATGCTTTGAGGATTGCCTGGAATCCAAGATGAGATTCCATGGCTTTCAAGTTTTGCATTAGCCTGGGAAATCTTTGTTCACACCTCACCAGGAAGCCCAACATGTAGAAGAGATGAAAGTGAAGCTGTGTTGGTTCTTTGGCAGCTGAGGCTCTCTCTCCCGGGCACTGATTCTGAACCCCCCTGGGTCCCCTCACGGGCAGGCAGGCACTTTAGTGTGCCCTGCACGCTGGGCCAGACCTGTGGCGTGGCTGCCTTTCTGAACATCAGTGCCAAAACCACGTGTGAGGCCCCCTTCTTGCTGAAATTTAGTAACAATTTTTGAGGCATAATTAGCGCAAATTCAGGTTCGATCTTATATTTCACCGTATATATAAACCTTCTCTTTGCTGTATCCTTAAGAGGATACACAGGGCCTAGACATATAAAATTTCCTGAATTGTTTCTGTCAGATCAGCTAATTCTGGTACCAGCAGAGAAGCCATAACAACTGAAATATGGGAAATGACTTAGGCTAAATGGCTACTAGGAGAAAATAAAACCCCTTATAGTGTTTTAAATACCAAACCAACCATAAAATCTCCGAGGAAGGAAAACCCATTATAAAGCCATATAATCCTATCACCTCAGGGCAGTCTGCAAGGGCTATTCTTAACTATTTGCTCAAAAAGCACCATAACTGACAATACGTCAATTATTATTCCTATTAAGTGTTCCATGCATTAGTTGGATAACCCTTAGCAGAGAGACATGCAATCAGCTCTTAATGTACTGGTTACTGATCAACTGCTACTACAGAGGGTGCCGAAAAAAGGCATACACTTTTTAAGAAAGGAAAAATCTGTATTAAAATTAGCTGAGGGCAACCACTTTGAGCACCTCTTGTAATTGCAGAAGTCAAACATGCCTTGTAGTCATCTTTTGTTATTGGTATATATTGAGTATTACAATTTTAATACAGTTTTTTCTTTTCTTAAAATGTATATACACTTTTTTGGCACCCTCTGTGTGTAACTGACCTGGATCGTTCTAAGCCTGTTTCTTGGCTGTTAAAATAAGGGACGATGACCCCTGCTCTTAGCTACCTTCCATGCCAACACAGAGTGAAAGGACATGTGGAATTACATAAAAATGCTTCCAGTTGGAGGCCAGGTGGCTTAAGCAGATAAAGAATTGTCAGCTTCAGGAGTCACACTGGCGCCCGGGGGAAAGGACAGGTATGTGTGTTGCAGCCGCACACGCGAGTGTGAATTCCGCCAAGTCAGCGAGGGTCACGCCGTAAGAGCCAGCCAGCCCGTGCCCCAGAAAGCGCTGCTGGCAGTGCTGCCCCTCCTACAGTCAGCCTGCTTCTCCTTTCGCTTCTAATTTCTTCTCTGTCAGCTCCTTGGCACAGAGCTCCACCTTTTCAACATCTACCTCTTCCTCTCCAGCATTCTGGGTCCCAGGTCCTAACACTCTTCTCTTCCTCCTTGAAATTGCTGCTGTGAAAAGTCCTAAAGTGCAAATATGGCACCCTGCTTGAGCCCCTCAATGCCCGCGACCCCTCTCTGATCTACAGTACAATGGCCAAATGCCTTAGCTGACATCCAGGACCTGCATTATGGGACGTTTCCTGCTACTCAGGGCTCATCTCCTACCACTCCTCATAACAGACCCCAATGCCCAGCCCAGCGTGTCTATCTGTCATACCAGCCTGACTCAGGCTCTGGGGCTTTATTCATGTCAGAAATGACCCATCCTAAAACTCTGACCACCCTCCCTTTCCTGTCCACATGGCCTTCTGTGCAGTCACTCTATGGAGCACACACTTCTAGGGCTGCACTTATCACGATATTAGTACAGCCGTCTGCAGCTTCTCCTAGACAAAGCTCCTTGGAGGCAGGGACCGTCCCTTGATACTCATCCTTGTATCCCAAGACCTGGCTTGGCAGTGGACTCTTAATATTGAGTGGACTCAAGTTCCAATTGTAATTACTTAATTCATGTGATTTTATTCACTGAACAACTATTTCCTCTGTATCAGACTTTTACATTCTAATGAGACAAAAAATAAACTGAAATCAGAAATCCAAACACAATTACAAGTTGTGATAAGTGCTATGAAGGAAACACAGTGAAACACAGAGCCCTCGGGGTAAGGTGCAGGGACCTACGTTAACTTAAAAAGACAGTGAACCAGTCACAGAAAACATGTGAAGAGCATTCCAGGCAGGAGGGACGCCAACAGGCCAAGGCCAGCGGGTGGGAAAGAACTGCTAGCTCAGGCATTAAAAGACGGCAAGGCTTTTGGCTGAAGAGTAATGGGAGACAAGAAGTCGTTTATTTGAAAAACGAATTTGGTGAAATAGAGTGTGAGGGTAGAGGGTCCGGCTCGGCATGGTCAAGGGGCTGAATCTCATTCTATGTGCAACAGGAAGCCATCTGCAGGTTAGAAGCGGCAGTTAAAATGATCTAACGTATGCTGTGGCAAAGAGCCCCAGGAAAACTCAGTCGTCAACTAGGACAAAACGACTGTCCAGCCCAGGCCAGCACCCAGTCCAACGGCCGTACCTCCGCCTGCCAAGCCAGGGTAGAAGCTGAGAGGGCGGACGTTCGGCCGGCTCCGAGAACGGCGATGGTTTCCCCATCATCGTCCACCACCTTGAAGTCCAGGTCCTCGTTGTACTTTCTGCGCTTCACTTGGCGGCCCGAGCGCCGTTTCTGCAGGGCAAACACACCCGTCAGAGAGAGACGCTCTGTGAGTCAAGGGCAAAAAGCTTGTACAAGAACACCCTCCATTACACTCACTGACATGCAAAGGAGATCTCGCTTCCTTTACAAAGGGAATCTTCCTTAAATACAACCCTTTTAAAAACTTGACTCAAGATGGGATCTAGCTGAGGGAGGGGATCCAAACTGCCAGCACCACTGAGAAGGTGTAGTCTCAGAGTCCAGGGAGATGTGTTTTATTCCTCAATGGCAGCGACTTTTCCCTCCTTTCTGGAACTAGTTTCTAGTCCAGTAAAAAGGGAAGGGAGGTACACTCCATCATCTATCAGGTCCCTTCCAGCATAGCTGGAAGCTCTGATTTTATGACAGTGATAGTATAGTTGTTTCTGTTTTTGTTTGACTTCACCACACTTACCACGGAACTCCTATGAAACTAAGTAATACCAGTTTTATTAGGATCTCATAATACCCTGTGAAATGCAGGGAGCCATCTTAAGTGTGACAAAACAAGACTCGTGAGTCACCATCTGAGGACTCGTCTATAATTAAGTAGCTTCTGACCTTTCAGAGTGACAACATTCTGCAACAAAGCAGCCCAGTGGCTTTCTGCCAACAGAAAAACACATGGTTCATCTCTATGTACACATCATATCCAAGCAGCAGAAACACGTCTGGGAGCCATTCACCAGCTAGCTCACTCTCAGACACTTAAACCTTAAAAAACAAAAAACAAAGCAAAACCCCACTTCCCTTAGTTTCTAAACAATATCTCCTGGACTGGCCTCTCTCTTTGTTCCCATCATTTCTTCACTATGTCACCTCTGTGACATTTAATTTTACATGAGGGAGTCCACATAACCTTCCCTCCCCCATCCCATGTACGGATCACCATCCTAGAAACACTTGACACCCCCCCCTCCAGCCAACTCCCATCAGCCTGACGTGCGTGTTCCTCAGCCACAAGCCCAAGTTTATAGGCAGTGAGGGGGGTCTTGACTCTGACACCCCAGACACTACTGCTTACTACCACTATGACATTAGGAGCTGACACCTTCCTACAATGAAGATCACCTAGAATCTATGAGGGTCCAGGTGCTGCTTGAAGGTGCAGGAAGTTGGTCTTATTCTAAATGGTCCCCTTGCAGCACACGGCCCAGATAAACTGCTGTGGATATCAGACGAAAGAGCACTTTCAAACATGAGAACTCAGGTCCAAAGAGGTTGCCTCAACTCAGGGAGAAAATTCCTACCATGCCACGGGCACACTCTGAATATTTACAGGAATCTCATTTAGCCAAGCAACTCCTTGTTTTCATGTTTGGCCAAACTCCTTACTATTTTGGCATAATGAATACATCCCTGACTTTTCCAGCATCTGGGAATAGGAAAATGTCCGTGTGCAGACTGGCTGGGCTCTCTGAGCCCTACAGGCATTACCGACAAGACAAAACAGGCCCCTGAATCTTACCTAGCTTGGCTCGCAACTCCATTTCCTACGTTCACTCTCGCTGAGGCCAAATAAGCTACTTTCCAAGAAGGAAGCAAACACTACTAAAAAACTGGGAGGTTATTAGTACAAAAAGACCAGGATGCTGGGGAGAAGGCCTGTGGTCTTTCGGTGCTCACCCACCAAAACAGAGAAGCCCAGCCCAGGTCTGTGCACAGGAGTATGCAGGCTTGAGAGGGAGAGGGAAGCAACAGGTTGAGCGTCAGCACGCCCCCATCTGGCAGCCGTAACCTCCGCCAGGGCTCCCGGTCACAGCTGTACCTGGCTGTCTGCAGACTCAGTGGACTCCTCAGGACTCCGCAGGGGTGGGTTCGGCAGGCCCTGATCCAGCTCTAAACTCTCCACTGTGGTTTCACTTTTCCTTTTTCCTTTCTTCTTTTTCTCCACTGGGGTTGGTCCTTGCTCCTTGCTACAAGGAGAAATTCAGAATTAAAACTGTTGGGCAGTTTTTAAAACTAAGATTTCTCATGTGATCAAAGTTATGGTATCACATCCTGGAATTCCTGAACCAGGATAGGCTTTAATGGAGAAGCTACAAGTTTCTTCCCAGAAATATACAGGAATATGGGAAGAAATATCTACATGGATTGATGCAGAGTTCACTTTTTTATACCCCTATCATGATTACTAAGTCTATGATTGATGTGATAAGAAATAAAATAGCATGAACATCTCCAAAAACCTCCCTTTCAGTTTCTATAAACGCCTTCTCTAGGACGTTTAATTGCTTTGCAGGTATTGAGAACCATCAAGTTTCAATCTCCCTTTTAAGTTACACGGGGAGAGACATCTCTCTAATCTATCATCCTCCTCTATTAAGAATGGTCTATATATAAGACTCCGAGTGAGTACTAGAAACTCAAATAGAAACTCAAAATGAAGACAACACCTGCCCTTGAGGAGGTTACAATTATGAAAATCCTATAGGCCACCTAGAGCCACAGCCCCGAGCAGTAGACAAATGCTCCCTGAGAGAGGTGGAGACGGGCAAAGTCCATCCATCCTGCAAGGCCCTGCTAAGATGGCCACCTCTCCTCCAAAAAGCCTCTCCTGACCCTCCTAGCTGCAGGACCTCTTCCCCACATTCCCAAAGCACTTCGACTGTGATTTCCTTAACGTTAGTCAGTAGCTATGACACCAAGTTCAGAGCCACAAAGTGCTTGGATCCTCTGCAGTTGTTGAATAAACATCTGCTGAGTGGATGAATATTTTATACCTCTCTGATCTCTCCTACCAGACTCTACATTCCTAAGGAACAATATGTACTTAAGATTAAGCTTTATATTCCTCACGATGAGTAGTCTTATGCCTTATACATAGTTAAGTGTTCAGTAAATATTTATTGAATATATAGATGAATAGATGGATGCATCAATGGATGGATTACATTACTCATCGTTGGGGAGATTTGGGAAAATGCATCTGAATGGGGCTATACATAGAATTTTGACAGACAGAAGATAGGAATAATAGTAGTTATTACTGTAATTATAATAATAATTATTATAGCTAATACTTATATAACACTTACTACATGCAAGCCCAGCTCTCTAAATCCTTTATGTGGATTATCTTGACCCTTCACCACCTTGTAAGGCAGATAGTATCATTATCCTCATTTTATCAGGAGGCACAGTGAAGTTTGGCTAGATTTCCAGGGTAACATGGCTAGTGAATGGCAGGAAACAGATTTGAACCCAGGCCTGCTTTTAGTAACCACAGCACTTTTGGGGAATGGAAGAGTGGTAAGGGCACGTTTAGTAAAAGACAGCCTGTGTGGCTGGATGACAGGGCAGTGAACAGCGTACTAAGAGGCAGAGGTAGAAAGAAATCAGGGGTGCACCAGCTGAGAGGGTTTAGACTTCATCCTGTGTGATCAGGGCCATGATGGGAAGCCCTGGCGAGCGTTCCAGAATGAAGACCCAGGCTAGATACCGAATCGATGAAAACTCAAAGGTGAAAATGATTTGAAAGATCCAGCCGAAGCAGAACCAGTAAGTCTTGGCAAATGACAGAATGTGGAGAATGAGGAAAGGCCCCAAATTACTGGTATTTTCCATCAGGTGAGTTACTGGAAGGTGTTGGGGAAGAGAGGAGAGCCGAGGGCCGCGTTTGGGGAAAGAATCCAGCATGATGAGCTCAGGGCAGAAATACCGCACAGGGCTGGCTCTTGAGTCAGCCTGCCGCGCTCTCGAACACCCTTCACCCCTCACGGACCCCCGGGCAGGTCAGCACCAACTTAGTCCGCTCCCGCTTTCCCAGGCTGAAG
Organism: Hipposideros armiger; assembly: GCF_001890085.2. Lineage (NCBI taxonomy): Eukaryota > Metazoa > Chordata > Mammalia > Chiroptera > Hipposideridae > Hipposideros > Hipposideros armiger. Next base: position 1,576,586 of record NW_017731381.1, read on the forward strand.
ACTGGCTGGCCTACCTACCTGTCAGGAAAGCTCTTTATGAAAATTATTTGGGTCCAACCTAAGGAAATGAAACTCAAGGGGTCCTGACATTTTAGAGCACCACACTTTTTAACAAGGGAGTTGTACTTTCAAGCGAGGGGTGGGGGTGGGGAGGGAGCCAAAGTTCTTCTGTTTCTTATCAAGTCAGGAGACTCTGGGGAAATAATTCAAAAAGATGCTAAATTTTCACAGGAATATGTATCTCATGTTACGTGGCTTCTCACTAAGAAAACTGTATAGCAATTTATTTATATTCTACAAAGCACTTATACATTCTGAGTTTCATTTAACTGTTAAAGCCACAATTCCATGAGGGAGCCAGGGCAAATGAGTCTCATATTCAATATGAAGAAACAGGTTTAAAAGCAGCAAAGGCCCCAAAGTCAGCAGTGGAGCAGAGGTCGGCACTCCGCTCATCCGACTCACAGCCTGTTGTTGCTTTTTACACCATAGGCTACAAGAGTGAGCAGGTCAGGCAGGGCTATGGTGTCCTATTCCTTTGACCCTAGGGACTGACTGGTCTAGGGGTGGACAAATGACTCAGCCAGCCCAATTTGGGAGTCCTTCCTTTAAAAAAAAAAAAAAAGTTAATGTTTGGCAGGAGTGGGTAGGAAAATAAATCTTGTTCCTTCTAGGTCTTACAGCTGTGAGCCCATTGCTGCAGGCAGCCACCATTTAACCTTCAGTATAAAAGCAGTTGCAATGGATGGAACTGATACCCAGAAAGGTGCAGGGAAGGGTTACAGATGAAGAACTCTGGTTGGATCCTCAACTATACTTCCTGGCTCTGATTCTGTAAGCCAATGAACCCCCTTCTCTTTTCTCAACTTCAGTTAATTCAAGTTGGGTGTACTTGTATGTCACTTGTAACTAAGAGAGTTCTGAACAATACAAACGCCTAATGCCCTAACCATTTATTTAATGGCACTTGACGCTGGATCAAAGCAACCTCATTTTTATAATCCTCTCTTTTCTAGCTTTCAGAGTTAGAACCAACTAACCTGCAGGACAGAAAAATGTAGCAGACGAGATTTTTTAGGTTCATAGTACCTATTTTTAGTAACAAAGTCAAATTTGATTTTACAATGAACATATATCCACTTTTCTAGGGAAAGCATCTACCATGTATTTATAACATGCAAAGAACTTCTAATATATAAACTATACCAGGGGTCAGCAAAATTTTGAGACAGAAAAGCCACCAGGGGTCAGCAAACTGCGGCTCGTGAGCCACATGCGGCTCTTTGGGTACGTACATGGGGCTCTGAAGTAAATTTGAAAACGAAAAGAAAACTATCATAGTTCCATTTATAAAATTTTTAAAGGATATTATTCGCATAATGGTGATTATGTAAAAATATGTTTATGGCTCTCGAATAATGTTTAAATTGTTGTGAGGGATAGGATTGGCTCTTCCAGGGGTCGGCAAACTTTTGAGACGGAACGTACCCAAAGAGCCGCATGTGGCTCGTGAGCTGCAGTTTGCTGAACCCTGAACTATACCATCCATGTAGGACTATCAGGAATGACCAACAATAGTTTATGAGTCGGCCTCACCCCCAAAGCTCTGTCCTCCTGTCGTCTACACAGCTTCATCAGCCAAGACTGTACACATCTTAACTTTCTGCAGTTTGTATTAGGAAAATAAGTACTTTTTTGGACTTCCAAACAGGAAATGACATTACAGCATTAAAGCACTAGACAGACTTTCTCAAACTCTTCTCCAGCCCTATCTCGTTTCCAAACTCCAGGTTTCTTTGCTAGAATTGAGTTAGAAACTGAGTGCTGGATCTAAATATGAGAAGAAAGGTCTGGGTCTGTGTTACAACATTGTACTACAGTGATTTTTTTTTTATTACTCTGTCTCCATGGATTCCAGGTACTGAAAACTTTTATCTACCAAACAAAACTGCATTATTTCAAAATGACTCGTCTTCCCATTTCAAAATTAAACCTTATAAAATGTCCATCAAAGTCTTAGCAGGCAAGAATCAGTTACTGACACAGTGAGTTGCCATAACCCCCAAATTCAGAATGATTGAAAACAGCTCAGGCTTCCAGTTACTACCAACACAGACACGCATGTGTCTGGGGGTCCAGCTGGGGACTCACTACTCCACTCTAGGAACAATCTTCAGAGAAGCTTCCAGTCCAGGCCTTGCCATAGGCTCTGATCCTCTTCCCAGGGGAATAACACTGAAAACATGGCTATTGCCCCCAAAGAGCTCATTTGCACAATTAATTCAACTTTTACTTAATGCCTATATTACAACATTCAACCTATATCTAGAGAACTGAGTTGGGCATAGATTTTAAAGATATTGGTTAAAAGAAAATAAAATGCAAAAAAACCTATTTGTCTTGATGCAGATGTAGCCAGCTAGACACAAAATGAGAACCAAATCTACCGTCCTCTGTCCCTTTAACTGTATCATCACCGCCATCAAAACAAAGATTATACAATTTGTGACACTGTCCTAGTAAAAAAATGAAACAAAAATATTACATACTGATAAGATGAAAAAGCAAGGTTTTAAAAAATCTTATCAACAGTGATAAAAGCAAATGAAAATAAAAATTTTTTAAATGCAGAAGGGCTTCAAATGAAACATACAAGCCATCCCTGCTTGCACCAAATCCCACTACCAGAGGGAACTGCTTTTGACTGATACCTAACCCCGAATATGTTCATGCCTCTAGTTCTTTATTTACCCACATTAAGCAAAAGCTACTGACATCCTGATATGAAAGGTTATGAATTTAGATGTTATATATTTCCCCACTCCTTCCTCTACTCAATATTTTTGTTGAATTCTTTTAGTCTAGGCAAACCGTGTTTCAAATTTTCATTTTTTTCCTGTTTTCTGACTTTTTCATGATCACCAATCCTTGTTTGGCAGACAAAAGATCGTCTTGATTCTGAGGGTGCTAACTTAAAATCTTTTACAAGTTCTTTTCCTTGACTTGTTCCTTCTGAGGACAGTTGTTCTGTTCATTCCTCTTTTTCTTCTTCTTTGCTGCTTGTTTTCCTCCAGTCTCGTGATCTTTGGTGGATTGTTCCTATTTAAAATGAATGAGGTTGACAACGCAGGTGGCTAGTGAGACTATGTGCTGCAGAATAAGGCACTTTCTCCAAGGCCTGGCCCGGGACTCTGCTTACAGGGTGGCTTCCCCTCTCTCGCGCCAGCTCAGGGTTGGGCTGGGCAAGGCAGAGAAGCTAGTGCCCCAGGCTCCCTTCCTGTGGACGACAGTCTCCACGTGGAGCCCTGAACTTCCCCTGCAGCAAACTGCTCAGTATCTCTAGAGTAACTGCCTGACTCCAGCCTGGAGCTGACAAGCCACGTAGCCACTCTGCAGACAGTCCCTTAGTCAGCCACCTCCACTTCTGGCCTGCCTCCCATCCCTTCTGCAGGGCTGCCAGGGCCACTGCGAGGACACAGCTCCTGCACGTGCTCTGAGCTGGGATGCCCTCCAAAGCCTGTACCCATCAGTACGATACCACTGGCCTTTCCCCTCCAGAAATTCATAACATCTCTTATCTTTGAAGAATATATTCCCCTCCATTCTTCCAGTCATTTCATTAAGATCTGGTGAAGGGAAAATGAAAAGTATGCTCGGTCTGCCATCTTAAAACTGAAAATGCCCCCAAAGAACATTTATCTAAAGGCCTTTTGGTCTTTTTGCTTTAAGTCTTTTCTCATCTATTAATTCCTTTAATACCTGGCTCAATCCTCACCTCTTCCAAGGAACTCCCTAGACCAGGACTGAAACGCTCTTAATCCTCTAAATCCGCTCAGCTATTCCGTATACAGTTATATTAGGTTCTTTCACTTGCTTGCACTTTTGCCTGTTATGTGAATACTTGCAGCAAGGTTGTTTCTCTAAATCGTGAGAGCCCCTCATAGGTGATACTTATGTGACACCTTTCCTCCCTATCGCATTCCCAAGAAAAATACTCATAAACAAAGCAAGGCACTAAAATTATACTTGATAAGTAAATCAAGCATTGTTACTTAGTAACTGCTTCCTTACAGGTTAGGTAAAGGTCTTCGATGCGCCAGACCCTAACTCAGAAAGGGGGGTTACAGAGTAAGCACTCCAGGTGCTCTTAGAAAACCGCACCGAGACTTGGTCCAAAGCTTCAGAGGTGGGTCTCTGCCATTACCGTTTCCATTCCTTCCCTACTTAACATAGAGCCCCGCAGGTTCAAAGCACAAGGCCTCTACTCATGGTCTTCCTTCTTCAAATAAATGATCAGAATGTAAAAAACAAGTCTCTCAACAGAAAGAATGTGGTCACTGGATGCTCTGGGGCCTAGGCCCAGCCTCAATAAAGATCTGCACTCTGAACAAAGGCGGCGATTGCCCTTCAACTAGGGAGGCAGGGCTGAGCCGATTGAGCTGTACTCCTCCCCCTGCATCACAGCTATCAGCTGACTCACAGCTCGAATGGTTACATAATCAGAAGGTCTGGGGCTTAACTTTCTAGAAGTAACCATCAAAGAAAATCAGAAACAGTAAAAAAAACAAACCTTTCTTCCAGGATGCTGCTAAACTTACTGCATTTGGGAGGAAAATCTGCTCTGGGTTGACAAACCCAAACAAATGAGGGTGAAAAGCTGAGGCACAGAAACTGGGGCTTGAATCAGAAAAAACTCCGCTTCCGCCGTTCCTGTGTAGGGAAAAGCCCAGATTTTCCCCACTATGTGTTTCTCTCCTGCGTGTCTCCTTTACTAGTCACATAAAACACTTGATTTCTGACACTTCTGGTCACCAAGTGTGTGGAGGTTTTTCCCACACCAACAAGCACTTCTCGGAGGCCAGCACTGAACTCAATTCTGACACTATCTACCCACAGATAGCATCGGGTTCCAGAGGTTAAGGGCTCAGGCCCACAAGACTGCTTGCCCCCACCGCATTTCAAATGCCAGTCACAAGCCCAGGTTGTCACCTGTGCTTCTGACCAAGAAGCTATAAATCAGAGGTTCTAACGACCCCCTCCTTGGGGTCAACCCCTCCTTGGGTTCAATTAATTTGCTGGAGCAGCTCACAGAACTCAGGGAAACACTAACGTATGTTTATCAGTTTGTTGAAGGTTATGACAAAGGATACAGATGAAAGAACAGCCAGATGAAGAGATACACAAGGGGATGTCTGGGAGGGTCAGACGCACAGGAGCGTCTGTCCCTGTAGAGATGGGGTGTGTCACCTCCCGGCATGTGGACATGTTCACCAACCTGGAAGCTCTCCAAATCCCTACTATCGGGGTTTCGCGGAGGCTTCCTCACGTAGGCCTGATCCATTAACAGCTCTTTTCCTGGCCCCTCTCCCCTCTCTGAAGGATGACGGGTAGGGCTGAAAATTCCAAGCTCCGAATCATGGCTCAGTCTTTCTAGTGACCCGCCCCCAGCCAGGAGCCCACCCAGCGTTGCTTCACAGAACAAAAGATGCTCTTATACTTAGGAAATTATAAGGGTTTTAGGAGCCCTGTGTCAGGGACAGGGCAAAGACCAAATATTAGAACAAGAGATACTCCTAGTATCCTTATCACTCAGGAATTTACAAGGCTTCAGAGTTTTGTACCAGTAACCCAGGGCAGAGACCAATACATATATTTCCTATTATTTCACAGGCTAATCACACCATTTCTTTCGTTTCCGCTTTCTGGTTTCACTCCTATCAGATGTTAAACATAAAAACGTACATTTGCTCCATTTGCTCAGTGATCTTTCATCTGCTTCGCAAAGGTCTAAGAACCAGCTACACTCTCAATATCTGGCAGACTTCTGAAGTGCAGCTTCCTGGGCTCCACCCCAGACCTAATAAATCATTCTCTGGGCATGTGGTCAGGGAATCAATCTACTTCTCTAACAAGCTGTCCAGGTGAGTCCTTAGGCACAGCAAAGCCCGTGAACCAGAGATCTAGGCAGACAGGCCTCCAACTGGGCCAGCACACTGATTAACTTCTTGCCTTTGGAGATCAGATTAAGCCATCCTGACGTGTGTGGAAATACCAAAGCTTATGCTCTGCCCTCAACCAACATCATGAACACCAACTCGAGACCCTAGCTTACAAAAGCAAGCTCCAGCTCAGTGAAATGCTCCGCCCCCCACTGAGGAGCAGGCAACGTGAAGTGCTGTCTGCATACCTCCTCCTCAGGTACTCCCTACACATGAGTCAGCACCAGGCGGCCTCACACACACTGGAATGGGTCCTCTTTCCTGCTCACAGAGCCGAGCTTTCATGCCGTGAAGCTGACTTTTACTAAAGGCCATTTCAGGAAAGAGAAATACGAAATTCACAGGCACCTAAGATCCAAAAACTATTGTTGAGGACAACAGCCATTACATCACATTGTGTTCCTCAGTGAGAAAGTTTTCTTCTCAGCAGGTAAAAACCTGGCTTCCCTGAGGAACTGGCACAGTGCTTTTCTAATAGCAAAGCATTTGCCCAAAGCCCTTCTCAACATGCATGAGCCCTGTGCCTACGTATGTATAGGTCAGTCTGCATGTCTGCATGTACACACAAGTACACCTGTGTACGTCTTCTGAGGCCGGTGGCCTCATCCTCTTTGTTAAAAAACTAACAACAGTAAAAGCAGATAAGCCATGCTAAGTGGACTTGTGAATTTCAGAACTGGGGAAATGACACAGCCCAACTTGGCATCCCGGAGGGGCCTCCTTTCTTATGTTTAATACAATAAGGGAATGAACTAAGTTCATACTCAAAGATAACTTGAAAGAGAAAGGGAAGAGGGTAGTTTTTTAAAAAAAGGCTTCTCCCACTTGGGCATTTTGGACTTTTATCCCCTAAGCAGTAAATAACTATGTATCACTATTAATATCATCCTTGAAAGGGAAAATGTGCAAGACTCTATCCCATATTTAGGAGAAGAAACAATTACCTTTGCTGCCTCAGGTGCAAAGAGCTACAGCATAGGAAAAAGTTGCAGCCTCTTGGGTCCTTTAGAGAAGACTGTGGAGTGTGCAAACATGCGCAAAAGAAAATTCTATAGAAGAGGGGCCATTTTCTACAAGTAAAAATCCAATTTCTCTTACACTGGAATCTCCCTCCACCCCCATTTTCCATTCCTGACATTCCTAGCAAGGCATAAAGAGGCACAAAGCTGTGGGAGAAAAAAGCAGCGTTTCCAGTCAGGGGAGCCTGGAGTCAAATCCTGACAGTGCAGCTCATTAGCTTTGTGCCTTGGACAAGTTCCTTTTAAGACTTTCATTTCTTCTGACCACCGCATTGTATTTCTGAAACTGATGTTGAATAATACTGTATGTCAACTATAATTATATATACATATAACCTCGGGACATGGAGTAGAGAGTGGGAATGGATTCAATGGAATTGTAATAGATAAGCATGATATCGGGGGTGGGAGGGCAGTGGATGGGGGGAG
>NW_017731381.1:1590197-1594204 GCF_001890085.2 Hipposideros armiger
AGGTGAGAAAGTGGCTCATTTTGGCCGAAAGTAGCAAAGCTGTGTCCAGGGGCTGGAGGAAGGCCAAAGGCAAACTGCTCAGTGGAGACAGAGCCAAGTGCTCAGGGCGGGAGAAACGCACGTACCTGGCCTTCTTGGACTTCGTCCTGGCAGCAGAGTCGGCACCGCTCCGCTTCTCTTTGGCCTCCTTGGTGCCGGAGGCCTCGCGGGGCTTCCGCACTTTCTTTGCTCCGTCCTTCTGCTTGGGCTCCTTGGCCCTCCTGGGCTCCCTAGGCCGCTTTGGCTCCCTAGGCTCTCGCTTCCTCTTTGGCTTGGGTTCCCTGTCCTTGCTTCCTTTCGCTGCCCCCTCCTGCTCTCCTGGATCCTTTTTCTTCCGTTTCTTCTTCACTCCGGTGCCTCCTCCCCCACTGTCCTCCATCCCATTATGGGATGTCATTTTCCTAGGAAAAAGCGCCTCGGCTTCCTCTTCGGCAGCGTGCAGGTCCTTCTGGGGCAGACAGTGGCTGGCAACATCTTCAATTTTCTCTTCCTGATCGGTGCTGCGGTCAAACGGGGAGGGGGATTTGTAGTCAAAATTGACAGAGGCATCAGACATTGGGGAGTGATTCAGAACTTTTAAGTGTGACAACTGTAAGAAAGAGAGAAACAAGAAAATTACTCTTCCCCTGCATGCTTTAGACCAAGAGCATTAGTAAGTCTGAACACATGAGTTTGTTCAGCATTTACAGAGCTCCTACTATGTGTTTCTCCTGGGCGAGGCCTTGAGGAAATGGTGGCAAACAGGACACACAGTGTTTGGGTTAGCCTTTGCCCACTAGAGCTATCCCAAGTTGTTAGCATGTTATGTAAGAAATACGTGTTTAAAACCCTGAAGGATTTTCCACGTTATGTAAAGAAATCTGGAACACCTTTTAAGCTCCGTGTCTAGAACAGGTACGAATGGTCTCCCACAAAACACCTTCAGGTGCCACTAGCAGACACAAACTCCTACTGTTCGGACTCAGAACAGCATTCATCATGCTAACTCACAAGAGTTCTGTTCAAATGTGTTCATGAATAAAGGTGCTACCACTGGGGTGGTAAGGACGCAGAGTCAAACTCGGTATGNATAAGAGACAAAAAGCACGGTGGTCCTGACCCCAGGCACTCACCTTTTGTTGAGGAGACAAGCCATACACGCATGAAAACAACAGTGCACGTATGTTTGAGAAGTAGCCTATGGCAGAGGCAAGTGTACAGGACTGGGAATCAGGAGGCCTGAGTTATGACACACTCTTGTAAGTAAGCAAGTCACGGCTCCGTGGGTCTCCGTTTCCCTGGCTGCAGTACAGCCGGGTTGGATGAGGTCTCCTTTTGTCTCCCCAGGTGTAAACGTCTCTGATTTCTAATGCCAAGTGAGGCTGCAAGTGCTATGGAAGTTGAGAGGGGATGCGCTAGGACACTGGGTTTGGAGACACTCTATGGAGGAACAGGGACTGGCACTCACACCTGAAGGATGGCAAGGGCTTGGGAGACCAGGAGAAGGACAAAGGGCGTGCGGTTGGGAGAAAGAGCAAGAGCGGTCCAAAGGGGAAACGCGTCCAGTGCCTTTCCGCGCCAGTGAGATCAAGCTGGGGTCGGCTGTTGTCAGAGGCAGAGGAGCCGGAGCGGTCAGACCCCAACGGGTCTAAGTAACAGAGAAAGGAGCCTAGATTTTTGTCCTGGGGGCAGTAGAAACAATCGGAGGTTTCTGAGGGCATACACTGTTAGAGGGAATCCCGTTTTCCATGTTCTCAGGAGGAAAATCACGTTTCACTCCCAAGGAGGGAACAATGTTAGAAGCCTATTTTCCACCCTTCTTCAAATTCCTCTCACTACTCTGATTGGGGACCTACCGGCCTGGTGAGACTGGGAAAAGGAATGGAGCGTGCATGGCCTCGCGTTCTCTGCTCAGGGACGTACGTGCCTGCAGTTCTAATGGATAAATTCGACGGAGGGAGTAACTAACTAGAAGCCTGATTCTGGTCACGAGCCAATGGAAGTTCTTCAATCCAGCTTATCAATAGTAAAGCCGATAAATGCATCTCCATCTCTGTTGGCTATTTCCCAACTGATTTGAATGAAGAGAGGGGAAGAGAGGGTTTGATTTACCACCACCGACAACTACAAACATAAATAACAGCAGCGCTTCCAAAAGATTAGCCAGGTGGCAGCTGGCAAGATGGACCGAAAGAGGAAAAGACTGGAAGCCCTTAAATCAATTTGTGGAGCTCCTACAATAATCCAAGCAGTCAGTGAATCATTCGTAACCATCAAGTATTATCCAGGGGCTATAATCAATAACTGCTCACATCAAAACATGTACTTGAGCCAATCTGCAAGAGAGTAAATCAAAGAGCACAAAAAACTGAGACTTAATTACCAACATATATTTTTGTATCAATTAATGTCATCCTCTTATTACTAAAACCGCTTCTGCTGACCAGTGGGGTCATTAATTAAAGGAACCAAAGCAATTTTATGAATATATAAAGGACAACAAATGAAAGGCTCACCAGTGCAGAACCCTATCTGGGCTACATTGCAGAATTCTATTTTGTTACAAGTCAACTTTACGTGCGTAGTCCCAAAATCGAGCGAGAGAAAGCCTCATACTGTAACGTGCCCACATTTCTAAAGAGATAACCAGCCCTATCTATCTGTCAGCATCCCCTCAGAGGGAGTCCTCTGGATTTCTAAAGCTCAAGAGGTTCTACGGTTTTCTAAGTTAGCACACTTGAAAACACTACCAAGTGCTTCTCCAACTAATTTTACACAGACTGATTAGATCCAAATCAGGTTCCCTCGGTACTGCTACCCATACATGTGACACCCAACCTCGTTTTATGAAATGTCTCCTCAATGTCCCCAAAATGGCCTTTACGACTATGTCTATATACTCACCACTTTGTTTCATATCCCACACAAAGTAAATGTGAATTCCTTTAAGAAAGAGAAAAATATTGTAAGCACCAGAGACCAGTGGTTCAAGTGAGCTCTGACACGTGTGGCTCATGATACTGCCTTCTACACACAAACCAAATCCCTTGTTACAGCTGTGAAACTCGCCTCTAATCACCCTAATTCTAAAACATTATCCTTGAGAATTCCTCTTTGTTTTCTGTAATCACCAAAATAAGTCACTCCATTAGCTCATGTCAGATTCTCCTTCTTTACACGCTATTACCCTGAAGAACCACTTCAGCTTCTCCAAAGTAATTTGAAGATGAAAGTTATTGGCAGAAGACGGAAACTCACTCTGCTGCCCCCTACACACATCAGAGATCAGGTTATGCTCACTGGGAAACCGAGCCCATGAGTTTCTCATTAGTCAAAATCTGGAATGTACCTGTCTCTCTCGACCTTCTGTAGGGTATTTTAGGTCTTACGTTCCCAGGATCCCACCCAAGCCTCTATGATAGACGAAAGAGGAAATCACCTGCCAGGCAGAAGGGAATGACTATTATGAGGCAGTTTTAACTTAGATTATGAAATTATCCATCTGCTCCCAGCCGTCCTTCTGAAAATGAACTGAACCATGTAGTAAATTCCGAATCACGGCAGACACCACCTAAAATGCTTTCTCTTTTTAAAACGTACTTCTTCCTTCATGCCTGACCCCACACAGGCCTGATGGGCTCATTACTTTCTGTTCTGTTAGCATTCACATCCATCTCTGCATTCTCATGGGTGCCCCTGGTCTATATTCTGCCTCTGCACTTAGATATTAGAAACTTAAATTCCTCTTAAATATATAGAACAGGGGTCAGCAAACTTTTGAGATGGAAGAGCCACCAGGGTTCAGCAAACTGTGGCTCGCAAGCCGCAGCCTCTGAAGTAAAATTGAAAATGAAAATAAAACTGTCCTAGTTTCATTTATAAAATTTTTAAAGGATATTATTCACATAAAGGTGATTATATAAAAACATATTTATGGCTCTCGAATAATTTTTAAATTGTTGTGAGGGACAGGATTGGCTCTTCCAGGC
>NW_017731381.1:1596535-1597861 GCF_001890085.2 Hipposideros armiger
ATAACATGGAAGCTAGTTTCAGCGAATAACACACTCTCCTGGAATAACCCAAATAAGTCACTTGTTCCGGGTCAGCAATAAATAAATAACTTAAAAAATTGAGAGCCTGGGAGGGATAAGCAGGCTTTCCAGGAAGATGGCTACAATCATCTTTGGGTGATGGCTTAGGAACAGCACCATTTTGTGAGTTGCCAGCTCTTTTAACAAGAGGCCTGGCTTGTGCAAAAGGGCACAGACACTTGCCCAGGTGGTGTGGGCTGACGCCAGTTCTGGCGACCCAATCTGTGCTCAGACTTCCTGGCTCACACCGGGAGGGATGGAAAGTGCAAAATTCAGCTGCATATTTCCCCTTCTGTTTTTCCCAGTTCCCTTCCCTCGTCTCATACTCCCAAGCATGACACTGAGAATCCCAAGAGAAAAAGATGAAAGAGATGAATTTTTTTGGATCTTTATCATAACTGAAGTCCAGCCTCTTAAACAAGCCTAAATCCAAAGGAAACTGGACATTCTGGCAGGACTCGCCACTTAAAAAAAAACAAAAAAAACAGAAAAACAATTCAGTTTGACTACCTCATTGCTGACTCAGTGCTTGAGATAGTTTTCGAAAAGGAGGAGCTAAGTAACCTTAAAAGGAATTTAAAGTCAAATACAAGAAAATGCTTAAGATGGTAAATTTGATGTGTTTTTTTGCTACAATAGAAAGAAAATCCAAGGCCAGAAGGAACCCAACAGTGCAGTAACAGGTACCCAGTTAAAGCTCGGATTCTGTTAGATACAAAGCCATCCCTGGCATATTACTGAATTCTGTGCCACGGACACTTGGCCCTCAGGGAAGAATTTTTGCTTAGCATGCAAGGGTGGACATACTAAAAAAGCAAGCGATAAAGGTTTATTAAAGAGGCTTTCAAAGACAACACATTAAAGACTTAATCCTACCAAGGCAGCTCTCTGTAAGTGAAAGTCGGACCCTCTCATCAGCTCATACCTCGTGTCAAGGTCTCTCTTCTAAAGGAGATGGCTCTCCAAAGAAGCTACGGTGGGTGGAGATAACTTGACATTCAATCATTAGGCAATAACCACAGCAGCTGCTAACATTTAGGACACGTATCATATGGATATGCTTGGAATTGTGCGAAGCATGTTTCCTGATCTCTAATCTTTACAACAATCCTACAAGGTTAGTGTAAAGATGCCTATTTTTGTAGACGGGAAAATGGAAGATTATTGATGTTAAGTGATGCACCCAAGGCCATACAGCTAGTGAGAGAGGAGCTTGGCTCTGAATCCTCTGGCCAAAAGCTAATGCTTATCTCACTGAGCATTTTA
>NW_017731381.1:1597931-1627163 GCF_001890085.2 Hipposideros armiger
AGCTGCTAACATTTAGGACACGTATCATATGGATATGCTTGGAATTGTGCGAAGCATGTTTCCTGATCTCTAATCTTTACAACAATCCTACAAGGTTAGTGTAAAGATGCCTATTTTTGTAGATGGGAAAATGGAAGATTATTGATGTTAAGTGATGCACCCAAGGCCATACAGCTAGTGAGAGAGGAGCTTGGCTCTGAATCCTCTGGCCAAAAGCTAATGCTTATCTCACTGAGCATTTTATGTCATCCCAGGGAACCGTAACGATCACTGGGCCACCAGGCCAGCATGATTAGACCTGGTTAGACATGTTAAATGTGATGGCATATACAACCACTTTGGGAAAAGGTCAGGTAGTTCTTTGTAAAACTAAACACAGGCCTAACCTGGTGTTCCAGCAATTCTACTCCCAAGAATCAGTCATCTGCTCTACCCCTTCATTTTATAGTAAGATCATCAGTTCAGAGAGATGGAGCAACTTGTCAAGGTTAGAGTCCTAGGGAGTGACAAGAGCTGGGACATCCTAGAGGGAGAAGGGAAACCCAAGAACTGCAGCACCATCAGTTAATGTTGAAAAAAGGGAGGTATCCCCAAAGGCAGATATTAGTAATAAAAAATATACAATTATAATCTCGAATGTCAACAGTCCACCAGGAATGTTTTTAAAAAATTTTTTTTTTAAGGCACCTTGCTGGGCGCTTGGAAAAGATATCTGCTGAGGATTAAAAAATATTTCTTCCATGTGTCTCAAAGGAAGTGGGGGAAGAAGCAAAGAGCCTCTAAATAAAGTCTTTGTTTCAGCTTCTACCAAGAAGGACATTAAATCATCACTTTGAAAATGGCCCCAAAAGGAACAGACAGGAGACGATGGTCCATGGCACCAACAATGTTTGATATTACATTGACAATTTAAATTGAGAGGAACACAAGGATGAAATGAAGAGAAACTGACTGAAAAAATAAGCAATGATGCTAGCTCATCAGCTGCATTGCTAGTAATAAAACCCATTTCTCTGATTCTAAATTATCCATCTACAATTTTCCTGGGGAAGACTCTTACAGATCTGAATCTGGATGAACCGGATTCGGGTCAGCTGTAAAGGATGTAGAACTAATGGAAAGATATGTCCAAGGTCAATGCTTTTCAAACAGAGGTCGAATGACAAACCTGGATGGATCATCTCCCCAAGAATCACTCAAGTACTTCAAAGTCAACATAGACTCTAATTAAGAAAACCACCCATGCTACAACATAGGCAGACCTTGAAAACATTATGCTAAGTGAAAGAAGCCAGACACAAAAGACCACATATTGTGTAATTCCATTGATATGAAATGCCCAGAATAATCAAATCCATAGAGGCAGAAAGCAGGATAGGGGTTGTCAGGGGCTGAGAGCAGAGAAAATGGAGAGCATCTGCTAATGGGCATAAGATTTCTTTTGGGGATGATGAAAAAGTTCTGGAATCAGATAATGGTGATCTTTACACCATCTTGTGTAAAAACCACTGAACTGCTTGCTCACTTTGACAGTGTGGATTTTATGATATAGAAATTATATCTCAACTTTTTAAAATCCAATATAAGGATATACCCAAAATGGTCCTTCCATACGTTGCTGGCAGGAACGTCAATTATTAAAAGCCTTTCTGCAGGGCAGTGTGGCAACAATTGTAAAATTTTAATTGTGGATATGTGTTTTAAATGAAGCAATTTCTTTTAGAACACTAATTAAAGGAACATTTAGGTTCTCCAAAGGTTTTATATATAAGACTATCTGACACAGAATTGCTAATAGAGAAAAAAAACCTAAATAATCCATTTACCTATCTTTAGAAAAATGCTTAAATAGCACGTCCATGATATGGAATAATACTATGCAGCCATTACATTATCACACAAAGTGTTAGCTGACGTTTTAAAAAGTCCACGATATGTTGAAAAGTAAAAAAAAAAAACAAAAAACCTATGATGTAATCCCATTTTTGTTTCTTTTAAATGCTATATCAACACTAGCTTTTAAAAACAGATTTATAACACATACCAAATACTAATAATCATCATTATAACTGGGTGAAAGACCTGTGGGCAACTTTCACTTCTTTTTTTATAACTTTCTGAAAGTTATTATTTGTTTTTACCTGTCTCCAATGACTACAATGAAAGCTTCATGAGGAAGTGCCTTTATGATGTTCCCCTATCTTTGTGGCTCAGTAGAACTCAACCATAGGGTTATTGGATGAAATGACTATTTTCCATTTGAAAAAGAAAAAAGTCTAGAGAATTGTACACGTAAACAAAAATGACAATACATACCTGTGCCTAGAAAAAAAAATGGAAGAAAATGAACAGAACGTTAGTAATCATTTGAGGCTGTGCAAATTTGGTGGTTTGATTTAACACAGACATCTAAATTTTCAATAATGAAAATGTATTACTTTCATGATATTTGTAATGGAAACAAAAATTCACATATATGAAGTAGAAACATTTTAAAGATTTTAAGAATAAACAGGAAAAATTGTTTTGCCCGAAAATTCTTGCTCCTCCAAATCATTAGGATTCGGAATCAAGGCAGAACATGAGAGGCACCAGCACTGCGATGACACGTGACAGCGAAGGGCAAAGGGTGCGCTTTTCCCTTGGGCTGAAAAGCCTCGCCCCCTCCATCCTGGCACCTTCAACCCCATAGCGAGCAAGGCCTAGCCAGCTCTGCCTCAGGGAGGGCTTCGTCCGTATTCATCTTCTCCCGCAGGGAGATAAAAACGTGCTATGTTTGAACTTAACTTGAAATCAAGATATTAGCTAACATCTATTCCATAAAAATGGAAAAGCTTATCTAAATTTGAGACCTTCAGTCTTTTTTTTCCAGTCCAAATAATAAAAGTGAAAATACAAAATACGAATTGCTACTATAAATGAGTCAGTTTGTGGAGAACATTTCAGGTGGCAAAAGTTATTTTCCAGCTAAAAATAGGATTGACTTATTTTTTCACCTTCACTTTCTTCTGAAAGAATGTTTCTTATAGTTACCTGACTATGGGATATGCTAACGGCAGAACATCCCACATGCCCTTGTCTTCATTACACTGCAACTTAACTGGGGCTCATTTATTTGGCAAATACATTTGTGCTGAGTGAGCAAGACCGATGTGAAGAAGGGCAGGAACAAGGACTGTCTGTACAGCTGTGCCTGTGTGCGTGCATGCATATGATGTGTGTGTGTGTGTGTGTGTGTGTGTGTGTGTCCTCTCTTTTTGCCCCCCTGCATTCAGTAATCTAATCCATCTTTACCCTGGAGTCCTGTGCTTTGGGTTTGGGGCGGTAAAGCTATTTTGATCCTGATGTGGCTCCTCATTGAGTCCCAGGGGCTTAGAACCAGGGGGAGGAGAGTTCAGTTTCAGGTTATCTACAGATAAGACATATACAGGTATCTAATAGGTTCTTGGATATACTTTCCAAGACAAATTTCTATAAGAATGAATTAAACTTCCCAGGAAGAATGGATAAAGGGAGAAGAGAAAACAGGACCAAAACCCAAGGAACACTAATATTTCAGATTTCAGGGTCCCCAAGAGAAAGGAGAACTAACAGTGAGAGTGAGAAGCAGCAGTCGTGTCAGTGACATGGGTGGGGGAAAAATGTAAGACAGTGTGGTATCACGATGCCTCAGCACTTCAAGACACAATGATCTTGGGTGTGTCAAATGCTGCCGAGGGGCAGGTAAGGTAAGGACTAAAGAGTAATCAACAGATCTGGAAATGGAATTTTTGCAAAACCCCTCCACTCCCAAGTCCTTGAATGTGTCATTTCTAGTCCCCACCTCTATTTTCACGTTTTTGCATTGAAAATGGGGGGTGGGGGGCAGAGAAGTAGAGTGGTGATGTGTTATTTCTCTTATGATGTTTCAAGAGTCTTAGAAATTTGATGTCTCTAAATCTATAGGCAAAGTCAACCTAAGCTTTGTTCATTCCAGGTAGTAACAAAAACTGGGGGAAGGTACAATAGATTTCATAATTTAGATGCAGACACGGAAGAGTTAGGAGGACAGAGGGAAAACAATGTTTAATAAGTGCCTGTGTTGTTTTTAGAAACTATGAGTTTTATTTCCAAACAACTATGACTTTGGCCAAACCAAAACCTCAAAGTGATTCAATTTCTTAATCTGCCAAAGTAAAATGATGCTTGTGCCACCAACCAAGGCCAGGAGAGGCCTCTTCCACACAATTTTTTTGTGGTATCTTCTAGGCCAAGTAAACGCTCAACACTTATAGACTACTTCCCACCTCTTTATCCCTGGCCCACCTATAATTCTACTGTATTCTTGAGCCACCAGAGCCCCTGAGCCCAGAACTTATGCCAACCTTTGTCCATACCATTGGCATATACAAAGGCCCAGCAAGACCCTGGCCTAGAATTGGAAATACTATATATGTGGATAGGGAATGGTTCTTTTTATGTGTCTCAACCTTTTTGTCATAACTACTCAAGTACCCAAAATTGTTCTGATATTTTTAAAGACAGAATAGGTATCTGTGATGATGATAATAATAGCTGATTTTATTAAGAACTAAGTATTAGGTAGTGTACTGAGTTTTAAAAACGGATTTTGTCATCAAAACGACTCTTAAGAGAAGGTAGGTGTGTTTGGTTCTATTTGTGACTCCATTGTATAGAGCAGAAGCTCAGAGAGGTTGAAAAACTCACCCAAAGTCACACAGCTCATAAGCAGTAGAGCTAAGTGTGAATCCAGGTTTGACTCCCGGTTTCAAAAGCTGCTGCTCTTGACCACTGCACGATACTGCCTCATGTTCCAGATATAGCAAACTTAGAAATAATTAGCAAGAATCTCTAACCACCTCTACTTCATTTCCATCAATCCATTCCTCAATACCACTGGATTTCCCTAACCTTTCCCCAGGCAACTTTCAACTCATTAACTTCCTCTTCTAACCATTTCTTCATAAATCCATTTGTTCCCCAGATCAAAATGAGAGAATACACAAAGAACAAACAACTTAGCAGAACATATAAGAATAAGTAATTTCTAAGACTTTTCAACTTCACCCAGAAGGGTCCCAAGATGAGAGTTAATGAATGAACACTGAACATGGACTTGGCAGATACCAGAAAACCTACCACCGCCACCCCAGGGACACGTTTTGTTAGCAGTGGACACTGTATTTCATTTATCCTCACAAAATGAGCTCCTTAGTCACTAAGTATTATGCAGTTTCCAAAAACTTATCCCAAACTATAGGACTAGTAAAGGAATGGGCTGAGGAGCCAGACAGTGAGTTAATGAGAAAACTATTAACCACATCAAAACGGGAAAGGTCCCTGTGGCACTTCCGCTTTTTTCATAATGCAATACTGTTTTGAGCTAGTTGTCCCCAAGGTGCATCGCAGTTAGGTAAAGGGGGCAACGGTGCAGAGTCACATCTTTCACTGCCACTTTGATGCTATGCCGAAGGCCTAGTCACCAGAGCTTCCTAGACTCCTCTGCTCAGGACAGATGAGGCAATGCTACTGGGTTTTTCTCTCCTAATTACTGAGTCTGGGTTAGCCTCCTGGTCATAGCTCCAAGTTTTAATTCTATTTATATTACCTATTTGTATGGCACTAGTGCTTCTTAACTTAACCCTCCTCTACACTGAAACGTGCACCCAAACCCCTCTTACCCCGTACCATTACAGGTGCCTGCAGATCGTATCACCTGTCATATATCATATACAAGTTTCATAATTTGTACTTCTCTCAGCACCAAGCAAGGAGCTGGGGTGAATAAAAATCAGTATTTCCATATTGTAGGTTTGTTATCACTAACATCAGGATGTGTCCTGTTACAAAGAAGTATTTTCATTTGTGCTATATACATCAGTAGGGCTACAAAGGTTTTCAATGATTAGGTCATATTTTATTTCTCCAGCTAAATTTTTCCACCTAACACTGCTTGGTCATCTTAGGGATTAAAAATATATATATATATTTCTTAGAAGCAGTTTATTTCTTAATAGAGATAAAAGATTATAGTGCCCACCCCCGTGATTCATTTTTAAATGTTTTATTAAAGCCTATTTTCCTTGCAACACTTCTTTAGGCAATACAAAGCTAAACCTTTTGTTCTTGGCATACTTACTCCTGTTAATGCTCTTTCTGGTGAATAAGAAACATGATTATAGATTACTGAGTTTTGATTAACTTGTAAAATCTGTCATCTTAGTTTAATTTACGTTGGTAAGATGCTGGACAGGAAATGGTGAATTTTCAAGATCAGGATGTATTTACATGTCATTTTCTTCAAAGAAAAGGAAAAATGAATTCACAGGAATGAGGGTTTTTAAAGAGCGGACATTTTGCCTGCTGCCACTTCTAACACCTTAGAATTGTGGTAAGAGAAAGGACTGAGTTTGATGGTTCATTTTATTATTATACTGAAAGATTTCCTTGCCACTGACTTACTGAATGTCAAGTACTTGATGAATTGTCTTATTTAATCTTTATCAATACTTTACGAGGCATTTAAATGATAAAAAAATGAGGCTAAACTTGTTCAAAGTTACAAAGCCAACTGGTAGTTTCAATCCCGTTCTGCTGAACCCAAACCCCAAGTTACTTCTAGAACATGGGCCTCTTCTGTCAGGCAACAGACTCTCTACACACATGCTCAGTCCTGAAGCCTGCGGGCTGCTTTAGCACGACTGTAATTTTCTATTTTCATGCTCTGCCACTTGTGGTTCAGTCATCGGTATGGGCTATCACCAGAACTATAAGGGGATCAGGACCAACTCCTCTTGAAAATATCTCCACTTAATTAACCTGCTCCTCTGTCACTGCTAGTATTAACTTTTCAATAAAAGCCCTGCCCTATTCATCAACCTTACTGTGAGGCCTAAAATGAACACCCCTCTAACTGAGACCACGTTAACAGCTGGCTGACACACCAAAGGTCTTAATCTGAACCAGTAAAATTGTGAAAGAAACACGAATTCATCTGGGGATAATTTTGGTAAAGAATGTTTTCATTGAAATAAAAACTTACCTTGAAGAATGTCTTAAAAATTAAACATGGAGAATGTTTCGAGGGTTTGGGGTTGTCTTTAGTAATGTGCTAACAACAGCGTAATACTCCACTAGGTGGCTGTGCTATAATTTAAATAGTCCCCTTTTTGATGGACATGTTGATTCTTTTCCATTTTTGCTATTATAAACAAAGCAGCAATGAAAGCCCTTGTGTACAGTTTTGCACGCCTGTCTAAATATATCCATAGGGTACATTCCTGACAGATGGAACTGCCTTCTCTACAATGTTTGTCTACCAGCTGACAACTCTATAGGGCCAGGATAGGAAGAAATCAGTGTGTAGAACTGGCAGCAGATGAGTCCATCATTTCCCAAAGCAGGTTGTTTTGTTTTGGTTTCACAAGGACCTATCCACTGGGGACAGACCAGAGGGTAGTGTTTGTAACTAAATCCCTGAGTCGCCCTTTATCTGACTGGTCAGTGCTCCCTCCCTAGGAGCAGAGTGGAGAAGAGAGTGACTGGTCCCACCCAACCTATTGGCACAAGGGCCCGGTGCAGGGAAGGGCTTCAGATCTCCTTGGTTACCAGGCTATCATTCAAGTCTGTAAAGAAAAACCAGCCCACCAGAGGCATCCTGTTTCTAACAGAGGCAGGTCCCCATCTCACCTTCCTGAGCCACCCTGGGTGGGGGTCTCTGGGTTCTTTTGCTATGTAACCACCTGGGGCACAGGAGGACCCGCTAAGGAAAAAGGTCCTGGCAGAACAGGTCCCACAGCCAAATGGTTTTACCAATTCCCCTCTCCTTCAAGAAACCAAATGCCAAACATCCTTCCAATTAGTTCATGATTTTCTCTAGGAAGAAACTTCCGAGGTTCATTATAAATAAGAATTTTATAAGTGAGAATGTTTTAAGTTTAATCAAATATCCAAAGTGATAAATATATGTCATAAAAATTTATCGCATCTCTCTTTATAAAAACTTGGAAAGCTGCTTCAAGGGAGGAAAACCTCTTCTGCACAGCTAATTTTTCAACATTCTAATTCACAGTTTTCATCACATTATTCCTATATGTAATCTCTATGTGGAGTTGGCCTGAGCCTAAGTAAAAACCCATGTATTAAGTCATTCATAACAGAGCTCTCGGTTACCACATGGAGAATGGGAAACAGGATCACTACCAGAGGCTAAGACATGAGCCATTACTGCCAGCATCTCCTCTCGTTAAAAAGGCACCAGTGTGGGCTGGCCGAGGGGCTCAGCTGGTTAAGAGCACAAGCACTGAGCAACAGGGTTGCCGGTTCAATTCCCACATGGGCCAGTGAGCTGCGCCCAAGTTGAGCTGCCGCTGAGCTGCCAACAGGTGGCAGGATGGCTCAGCTGCTGAGAGCACATGCTCCTAACAACAAGGTTGCTGGTTCAACTCCTGTATGGGATGGTGGGCTATGCCCACCCACAACTAAGATTGAACACAGCACCTTGAGCTGAGCTGCTGACGGTCAGCCGGATGGCAACTGGACTTGAAGCTGAGCTAGCTTCACCCTCCACAATTAAGACTAAAGGACAACAACTCGGCTGTTCCCCTTCCCCAATTCCCCAACACTGCTCCCCTTCCCCAATTCCCCAGTAAAAAAAAAAAAAAATCTAAAAAAATATTCTTTTTTAATTTTTAAAAAGCACCAGTGCATGCTGGGTGCATTCACTTAAAAAGGTATGTGATCACTTACCTGCTTCTCTTTCTTCTGTATTTTCATTATCATCAATTGAAGGAAGTTATTTATTTCTGTAAAACAGAAAAAAAGGGCAAAGATTACAGTAAAATCCAAAATAAAACATTTTAGATTATCTCAGGATTAACTGTGACAGATGAGGCAAACACAGAATAAAGGATTATTTCCACAGAGCATTTACAATCTGTGGTGTTCTAGCCCAAGGACCCCCAGATCCCTAAGGATAGCCCTGACCCTACTTAACCCTATCCCAAACTCATTTATTGCTCCAGATGGGGCAGAGTAAAAAAGATACTGTCTTTGTAGATGAAATGTTATAAAAGATGCTGGCATATTAAATTACAAAGGAAACTGAAAGAGGATCGAAAAATAATGGCATGGCTATACTGAGAGAAATGGAGGAGAGGGGATGAAAATAAGCTAAGCCTCATTTCTTTTGGAAGAAAATCGGTAGTAATGTCTGCAATTGATAAAGCAAGAAATGGAAATATACACAATGAAAAAGAGAGCTAAAGCAGTTAAAAGTAGTTCTCTTGAAAAAGTGAGAGGGGAGTTGGTGTGAGGTAGGACAAGTCGCTCCTGTATTTCATCATATGCTCTCCTGTTATGTGATGTTTCAAACCACGTGTATATATTACTTGACAAAATAAATTCCTTTCCGATATTTCATGACTTTTTAAATGACTGGTTTTATGCTACCCAGGACTTAAGCCCATTTCCAACCCAACCACAACGCCCTTGATGCCAGCAAACTTTGGCTCTCATAAAGGACTTCGAAGCACCACAATAATAAGAACACAGCAATTGGCGTTGGAGGTCTTAGAAGTGCACCGGGGCATTCTGGAACAGAAAGAACTCTAGTCTAGAAACCTGTAACTTGGGGGCTGCATGAATCACTAACCAGTAAATGCTGCCTCGAGTCTGAAGCTCTCACTCTCCTCTTAGACAGTCAACGGACGGATCTCCAAAGCTCAGCTGCCAGGTCTAGCCCAGGCACAGACACCGCCTGATGTATCACTGACTTTGATTTTGTGGGCATCCCACAGCACTACAGAGGACCACTCCGAGGAAACCATCACAAAAGTGCATAACTATCCTTGTGTTCATAATTATTTCTTTTATCCAGAGGAATGAGATGTGTAGGCAGTAAGCAGAACTTTAAGATTAAAGTGAGATGATTCCATTTTCTAAGTTAGTTCATGGTGTGCTGGATGCAAACCGAGAAAAATGAAGGACTTGTGATTTTAATCATCCTTGAGGCCTCAATTACAGTTTATCTGTTTAATGTCTAACAAGTCAGGGTCTTTTTCCTCCAAGAGTAAGAGGCATTTTCTATTGTGTTGTAGGAAAAATCATGACATATTTTTTCTATGTTTTTCGTTGCAAACATGCGTCATGACTTTTCCGACAACCCAAGAGTATAAAGAACAAGTAGAATGCAGTAGAGACACCACAAAACACCATTTCCAATGAAGTATGACAAACCAGCATGCAATCAGCAGGGCCACCAAACGGCCAGGGCTGGGGGAAAGCAGGTCCAGTTTACCGTTGCTAACGGCACTTTGAATTGTCTCAAGCTTTCTAAAGAGCACTCAGGCAATGTGCCACTGGATCTGTCCACGGCTGCGGTCCCCCTATCTGCTGCCAGTTCCACTTGAGGAACACATCCCATGGTCATAAGACAGGAGGAAATGAACCTGAGCCTTAGAGGGAGCTCAGGGCCGAGGCAGGGTGAGATGTGAAAACGCCTATTCCAGCAGAGCTTGGAGATCAGCCCGCAGGCCCATGGTGATCACACACACCCACCACTCCTTGGGCCCGTGTCATCACAGGGCCTGAGGAGATCAGAGAAGGCAGATGAACACAGGCTGGGAAGGTGAGGGAAGAGATGGGGCTGACTCACATATGGCCTGAATTTGATTCCTCGGCAAAGAGAAAAGGGCTGGAGGAACAGAAAAATCAAATCTCCCCCAATTTGTTCACATGCAAGGTATTGCCACCTGCCCCTTCTGCGACATTCATGCCGCAATGATAATGCCACCCCATTCCCTGAGGTGTGTGTGTGTGTGTGTGTGTGTGTGTGTGTGTGTGTTCCAAGTGAGTGGGAGTGGTGTTACTCTAAGAATAAACGGCTTCAGCTCACTGAAAGCAATCTCAGCAAACCTCATGTTATTATTGGGCCATCATTTATACCACCCCAATGGATTGTCACACACCAGCATCTGCCAGCCCACAGGAGAACAGAGGTCATCAACAACATCAATAGGTGTTCAATAGGCATCTACTGACTTTGATTTCTCCAAGTAGTACCTAATAATTTACAAAGCACTCTCTTAAATTACCTCCACTTTTTTTTTTACCTCTTTTATGGCGCACATTTAAAAAACACAAAACTGCATAATCTTTTTGTGAGGCTCAATTTTATGTAGCAGGGATGGATGAATAGACGCGCCCTAAAGCACGTACGTCTGCACAATACTGGAAATGGTTTCCCAGCCTCCGCTGCTGCGTTGCCATCGCTCAAAAGTTGTGATTAAATCTTTTTGGCTCAATAAAGAACAAATTAAACAGTAATTTCAGCATCCCACAACTTAATTAGAAACATAATACAGACATATTCTGAAACGCCTAACTGTGTGGGCAAACCAGGAAATTTGTCAGCAGGGGAAAAAAATGTGTACAACTTCTGAATTATATGAAACCAGGTGGGACTCCTGATCCCCTCACTGCATGCATTTCTGTGCTTATGTATGAACACGGCATCTAATTACCTTTCCAAGAAGATAAACTGCAAATAATGTAAAGAGCAAACAATATAAAAATCCCCATTCCTTCTTACACCAATCCACCTAACCATGCTTCCGTTACAAAAAATGGGTGCCAGGTTTCAATAAGAACATTTTGAAAGTTATTTCTATTACTATCTGTCTCTCCAGTTAAAATTCTGCAACAGTGTCTGAGCCATTTCCAAGTTCCTTAGTGCTGTTATGGACACTGAAAAAGAATAAAACATCAGGTACACACTATTCCACCATTCATTCACACACACCATCTATATTTACTTTACCTTGAGAATTCTGCCATCCTAACAATCCCGGCTCAGTCCAAGGGGTCTATGTTACTATAAAAGTGTGTGTCTATGCACACACAGACAAGTGCACAAACAGCAGACTGCTATCACGGTCCCTTATATTCAGAGACAGCAGAAGACACAGCTGATGGCAGGAAGGGCAGGGGGTTTTGCTGTTAACAGGCCCCTGTCCCTTCCATTCTAACAGGCCAAATGGGACAGAGTATGTGGGAAGCAACTTTAAAAGTCAAACACGCCTCAAATTTTCCAGTGAGCATGTATTATTATAACCTATTTATGCTCACTCTTAACTTCAAGGTTGGTTCCTAAGAACCACTCTAACAGCAGCAGACACAAACAAGGCAACCCCACCTTGTTCCAAGGTGGGGAATTTAGAAGGAAACGGGAAGGGATATGAGGAATGTAACTCATTTGGAAAGCGTTCCTCAAGAAGGCAGAGAGGTGTTGGGGAACACTACCTTCCTTAAATCCCCCTCCAACCAACCACCTCTTACCAAGACTCTTGAAAAACATTCTTGACCACAGACGGAGCATGCAATGGGCGATATATCCCTCCACTTCTCACTTCTCCACCCCACCTTACCGCCTTTCACAACCTGGACAAATTCATTTGTGTCTTTTGATAGGCTTGGAGCATTCTACAGGAGGATAACAGCAAGGGTTTAAAGCCGAAAAGCAGAGTGCAAATCCAAGCTCTAACACTGACTAGCAGGTAAAACCTCTTCCAGACTTGTTTCCTCGTCTGTAAAATGGTGACAATCACTACCTCGTAGGTAGAGTTTTAGAACTAAAAGGGATGCGAATCTACAGTGCCTGTCACATGGTGAACACTGGCCACATGGCAGCCATTCGTGTGGCCTGTCCCTATGGGCTCCCCTCTGTCAGAGGAAGATGGCCCTCTCTCGAGGGTAACTAACCCTCCCAATGGGACTCGGGATCCAGCCTCCCCCACTTCTCAGCCCCCTCAGACTCTGGGTTACTTTGCAGTTTAAGCTTTCCTCATCAGTGATGCCTTCCCTAACCCCCCAAAAGAAAACACGCCTTCTCCCCTCCATCCCCACCCCGCTCCTATCCTCTTATCCTAATTTAGTTTTCTTCTGGCACTTGTAACGACTTGGCATTATATGATGTCTAGCTGATTATAAATTCATGGCCTATGAGACACATAAATGTAAGCTTTGTTTCGCTCCCTGAGTCTGCAATGGCACTGGGCTCGTAACTAGTGCTCAACAAACATTTGTTGAATGAAGAATCATTCCTCTCCTAAGTTATTAATAAACCTCTGTCTACAGCTCTTTTCTCCTCAACAAAGAAGCAGGTTCAGCTCTATCTTAAAATAGTAGCTGTACTAACAAATCCCCCACATACCTGAATTTTCACTTCCTCCCATATTACTTCTCTAAAGCTGTTCTTACCAATGACTCCTTAGCTGCCAAATCCAGTGGGCATTTTTAGGCCTTATTCTGCCTTCCTCGCAGCATTTTAAACTATAGGCCACTTCCTTCTCTTAAAATTCTCACCTCACTGGTTTCTCAGGGGCCATTCTCTCCTGCTTTTCCTCTGATTGCCGGCTTCCAAAGCTCAGCCTCCTCGCTAAGCTCCTCCTTATTAGAAGGCCTACCCCTTAAATGTCAGTGTCCTCTGGGTTCAATAGTCTTAATACCACAAGGGCTCCCTGAATTCTCTCCTCAGTTCCCAAGCTTCATCTTCCTACGCCATGACCACTGCACATTTCCAAAGCCGAGTCCTCCTCCTGACCTCCGAGTGGGCAGGGGCAACTGCATCCGGCCAGCTCCAATTAGGTACTCCAGATTCCACAAACACCCCACAACTCCTCCAAACTCCAACTCAGTACTGCCTTCATGCACATACACAACCTGCTCCTGTGTCCCCCACAGAGGCCAATGCCCCGCGAATGTCACCCTGCCCAGAATGCGGTCTCCTTACCGCTTTCCTCTCTCCCCCCTTAGCTCCTTTACGATTCCTGAACCCCTTATTTCCTACCCAGTCCACTTCTTCAGCTTATTCCCATATAATTGTCTTTTTTTTTTAACCTGAAATAGCCTCTACTTTTTATGCCGTCCCTAATCCCACTACTCTCAATGCACCAAGAGTACATTTTCCTCAAGTATAAACAAAATCAGATTGTATCTCTATAGTGTCTTCAGAAAAAAATACGAATTCCACAAACCACAGAGCCCTGCCTCAGTGATCTGGCCTCGGGGTCCTTGTCTGCTGCTCTGACATCACCTGCCACCATCCACCCAACTATGCTGAGCACTTGCAGGCTAGGAAACCAGCCCTGCTCACTCCGGTTTTAGTCAGGCTATGCCTCCAGCTTGGAAATTCTTCCTGTCCTTCCTCCCCAGTCTCTTAGTCTTCAAAACTCAGCTGTGGTGCCATGTTCTCCAAGATGCTGTATTCGACTTCCCTAAACTGAGAAATTATCTTGTGAGAAGCACCGGAGTAGCTTCATCACCAGGATACACCATCTTTTCCCCTTGCGTGCCACCAGCTTTTAGGTGCCTGAGCACCCTCTGGGAAGGAAGTGTGTTCTGCAGTATTGCGCTCAGGGCCTGATGTGTGGACTCTTACACGATTGTCTATGGAATCAGTGAGTGAATAAGTGGGAACACCATGTTGACAGAAAAGGCTCTGAGCTCCCACTTTCTGCATCATAACTGGTGGCCTCTAGCTTTTTTTCCTTTCTTGTTTATTCCGTTTTTCCAGTCCAATCAAATTTGTCAGCATTCTTCATTCAGACTTTTTCAAACTTAGCTTAAATTCATTATAAAGCCAAAAAATACATATATTTCCCGACTCTATTCCTCCCATTCCTGATTCATTCTTCCCAAAGGTAATCATTTTACCTTTAGCTGTTCCTTCTGCTTTCCTCAATATTTCTAAAAAAGATGCTATACAGTTATTTTTTCCCCATTTTAAACATTATTCTATTGGTTTCTTCCTATGCAACAGGAGTTGGCAAGTATTTTTATTATAAGCCAGATAATAGTTTAGGCTCTGTGGGCCATATGGTCTGTGTTGCAACTATTCAGTTCTGCCTCTGTAGCACAAAAACAGTCATAGACAATATGCAAATAAGTCTGGCTGTGTTCCAATAAATCTTTATTTATAAAAACAGGTCGCCTCCTGCCATAAAGGGTGAACTGTTATCATCCCAATATAGTTATTATCACCATTAATTATTAAATGAATATTCAATTCACAGCTAAGCCATGAACTATACTGTGCTAAAAATCTTTTTTTGGGGGTAATTTTTCCCCTAAAAATAGTAAGTGCCTCATTTCAAAATTCGTTTTGTCTTCTATGAACCAATAACTTATCTCAAAATGCTCCCCCCAAACCATAAAACTCATCTCAATCTAAGTTCAGTTTTTATTCCTTGCATCGGCAAATCTGGAGTCTTATTCTCTCCAATCTGCTTCAAAGCTACCTTCCTAAAACTTCTCATCGCCAAGCTCTTAGAGAGTCATTCCCTTTGTCCCTCTCAAGAGCGGACTGCTATGTATATTTTCTCTAGGTTAACTCTCATTTTGGTGAATCACAATGTCCATTAACTCTCTAGAAAATGAACGAGAGGTTAAGTTTTTGAGATCTTCATGTGTGAATATGTTTCTCTTCTACGTTGATGGTCTGGTCTGGTGGGTAGCAAATTACAGACCGGAGATTGATTTTTCCTCAGAATTCTGAGAGCATTGCGTCATCATCCTGTTCCTTCCACTACCTGTTAAGGAATCGGAACCATTCCAATCCCTCATCGTTTGTGTATAACCTCGCCTTCCTTCTCAGAAAGCTTTTAGGATCATCTTCTCACGATGATGAGCCTTGGGGCTATTTTCATCCATGAGACTGGGCATCTGGTTTCACAATCCAGAAACTCTTGCTTCAGTTCTAAGAAATCTTCTTGTATTATTTCTTCAGAATTCCCTCCCTCTTATTTTCTTTTTATGGAACTCCTATTACTGTATTTAAAGGATGGCCCTTCTGGGCTGTACCTCTAATTTTCTCTCATTAAAAACATGTTTTTATCTCTTCATGTTCTATTTTCTGGGAGGCTTCCCAAACTTTACCTTCCAGCCCTTCTTTATTTTTATTACTAACATTTTTAGTATTCAATAATTTATTTTTTTTGTACTCTGATGTTTTATTTTTTTAGTCTAAGCTCATGCCAACCAACAATGGAAGGGCATTCGACTAACAAATGGCCACTCCTTTCTCTTAAAGAAGACCCTATGATCTAGTGAACACATTTCTGCACAACTAGAATATTCAAGATGGGGTGAGAAAATGCTTCTGTAATAATTTTAAGGGTTTCCTGTATTTTCAATGCTCTGGATGAGAAGTTTTATTGTCTATTAAAGGTAGCACAGCACAAAAATACATTGAGGATGGACACAGACACAGGCACAGACACACACACACACACACAAATGAATTCTTTTTGGTGCCTGGAAGTTTTCTTTGGAACGTAGAGAATTGTAAATTACATCAACTTCTGTGAAAGTTACCTTTTGTGTATAGTTTAGGCTAGAGGAAAATCTGCATAGGTTGATCTTTGAAGCTATCTACTACAGGGTAGAGATAACACACATGCCACACCGCCTTAATCTCATGACTACATGTCAAAGGCATTTACATCTGTAAGACTAACAGGGCCATGAGAACAGGCACCTATCTATCTTGACTACTATTATATATCTAATTCCTAGCACAGTATTTGATAAATGAATAAATTCAATATATTAATATTACATATGGATTTATTAATTGGGGGGGTCAAAAGAGAAGAATCATACTGGTATAAGGGAAATATAGCATGCTTAGGCTGAAAACCCTTCTCTCCAAAAATGTAGATGCCTAAATTGAAATAGCTGCCAAATATTACTAGTAAAAAGGCACAGAATGGTCAACTTCCAAACTGAGCCACAGCTCTTTGCTGGCTGGAAAGTACATACCGCCACTGACATAAACTTCAGATACTATGCTTCTCAAAAGAAAAGTGTTTTAAACATTTAATGTATTACAGTAAAAGCTTTGTTACCCTGTACATGGGTAATGCAAGCCAAAAGGCAAATCAAGAGTGCTGATTTTAATCCCTGTCTTTGAGAAGACATAATCAGCAGTTACGAGTAGTCACAACCTTCTAGGAAACGGCTGTTACTGGATCAAGAGTTTTAGAACAGTCCATTTGAGAGGCTTCCTATTGGTCAACTGTGTTACCAACAAGGCTTTTATTAACTGAATCTCCTCTGGTTATTCAAGCTAATTACTATTGACTTCAGCCAAGGTCTTGTGTTGCTATATTTCCTTATTATAATCTGTTGTGTCTGAGGTGGTATAAAGGTGTAAACCAAGGAAGTTCTCTTTTCACCGACTAGAAAAATTTCAGCAGTGCTGCAGTCACAGAATAGAACTGAATGGACCCCTGAGATCACAAAGCCAAACACTTTGATTTTAATGATGAATGAGACACATTTGCAAAATACAGTAGGAAAAATATAAACTTCAAATCCCAGCTCATCTTTTCAATCAGAGAAAATCATTTAAAACTCATCTGAGGGCCGGCTGAGTGGCTCAGTTGGTTAAGAGCTCGCTCAAGAGTTTGAGCTCTGAGCAACAGCGGTTCGAGTCCAGCCCGAGCTGAGCAGTCGCTGAACTGCCAACAGGTAGCAGGATGGCTCAGCTTAAAAAAAAAAAACACAAAAAAAACCAAAAAACTCCTCATCTGGTGATAAAAATCAACTTGCTTGATAAGAAGCACTATTAAGGACAGTAGTAGAAGCAAGTGGCCAGGCACGACCAGAGCTATCAAAGATCACTTCGTAAAGTAAAACCGGGCTGTGCTTTTTTTAAATTGTCATTAGACCCTACGCCTTAATGTCAACTGACCCAGATCAGGGATGCTCACAGCTGTGAACACAGGATTGAGGAAACCCATCTCCTGACAGCCAAGCCCACTCAAGGTTCAGAGCCCTGGAAATTCAAGGTATAACCTGATGTGGGAAGACAAAGGGTTTTACAAATGACACTCCACGTTCAGTCTCATGGGGTCTCACCAGTAACACAAGCCTTTCTGACTCGTTCCACTTTAATGCCATCTGTGGAGGAAGAGTAATGCCTGTAGCAGACTTGGGAGTGACAATATCTAGATTCTGAACACACAGGTAGTATGATTTGATTTGTACCATTTATTTCATCTCCCTGGGTCTCAGTTTCTTCATTTGAAGAACAGGGACATGGTTAAGGGCTCGCTCAAGAGTTTGAGCTCTGAGCAACAGCGGTTCGAGTCCTGGCCCGAGCTGAGCAGCCATTGAGCTGCCAACAGGTGGCAGGATGGTTCAGAAAAAAAAAAAAAAAAAAAAGAACAGGGACAAAACCATCTTTGGGGAGAGTTCTGTTCTGGACAGGCTAAGTTTGAAGGGACAGCCAACACTGAGACAGAGTGAAGGCAAGGAACTCAAAGCTCAGGCAATACAATCCTTTCATCTTAAGATAAGGAAATGAAGAGTCAGAGCTGTCTGGTTGCCCAAAGGCTCACAGTTATTCAGAAGTACAAGAATTAGATTTCCTGGCTTCCAATCCAGCCCTCGTAACACTACATCAAGTTGCCTTGTAGGCAAATGAAAACAGCACAAGGTGAGGGGTCAGGATATGGAGATGTTCTATTGGGACACTCAGAGAGTGGGCAGAGGTTAAAAAGATATTCCTTCTGTAGATAAATTATAACAATCTAGAAAAAGAAAGAAAACAAAGCCCATGTGACAAAAAAAAAAAAAAAAGAAAAGCGGACTGTAGCAAAGGATGGCTTTGACCCATCCATGGGGTGAACGGGAAGCAACTAAAACAACTATCATTCATTTGGACCTTTAAGGCACATTTTAGACAAGATGGATGGACCTTCAGATAAGATTACACACGAGAACAAAATATACAAATTATTCATATGATAAACATAGATGAAACCTTTAGGGAATGTAACTGCAAGTAATTCTGTTTCAATTCTTTACTTTCATAAAGCCTTCCATTTAAATTCTGAATTGTTAAAACAAAATTGTTTTGGAGCAATTTTAGTACAGAACAGTCTGTCTGATATTTATCCAAGACAGCAGGAAACAAAGTAAACACATTAACAGAATCATAAATACAGACAATACTCGCGTTTTTACTTTGGGATAAATAATAAAAATCACATATTTATGGTCATCCAGGCTCCACACTCTATTCTACAGGAAACAGAAGAGCCAGCCCAAGTGCTACAATCCGAAAACATCGTATCAACTAAATTTGTGGAATGCCTAGCACTAAAAAGTAGGCTTTCCCCCTCTTTCTACAACTCTGTTTTGTTAAAGTAAAACAAAATCTCAAGGTTTTTTCCAAAGTGTTTTTTCCCATTGTTTAAAGACAAGACAAATAATGGATTCTGAATCTGACACAAATTTCTTTCCATTCAAGTTTTAAGGTGAAATCCCGGATCCTAATTCCACATCGGACATTAAATCGCCTGCTAAGAACCCAGGAAGATGCTGCACCCTGATGGATTCCAGTCGTTTCAGTCGCCTACAAGCGGTTCAACTATGACCCCTCCCGCACTTTCCTTAGGGTCCAGGGGTTTTTGTTTAATAGAAATTGAGAAGGATGTTTTTAAAGCTCTGGATTTTTAAAGGTTGAAGCGGCTCTTAATCCTCTCCCACACTTAACTCCCCCTCTGTGAAACCTAAAAGGGAGAGTGCTGTGACAAATGCAGAGGAATACAGAAAGCAAGATGCGGCACGAGGAGATGTGACCGAGCCACGTGGAAGTTCTTGCAGAAGCAGCACAGATAGCACGGGCTGAACGGGGAGGAGGGTGCCTGGCAACAGGAGTCTCTGGTGGATACAATGCCCTGGCTCTCCAAACCTGGTTTCCGGCACTAAGAGTCGAAACTGCAGGCAACAAGCAACATACTCAAGAGGCCACCTTAGGCCAATTTAAGCCAATGGACAAAAATCTGTTAACACCATCTACACTACGTGCGGTCCATCCAACGTGCCTACAAATTGCTATTTTAATTTATTAGCAAAAAACGTATTGTGAAAACTACTGACTTCTAACACGTACATAACTACTTAATTAGGAGTAAGACTCAGCAGGTTTTCAGATTGGCATGTGGCACTATTTTAGAAGGATTGGGGTGACAGGTGACACAACTCATGGCCAGAACGAGCAGAACCACAAAGCCTGTTTGTTTATTTGGTAAGGAGTATCAATTCTCAGATCAAAAGACAACTATTTTGAAATGTAAAGTTAACTTCTTAAAACCCACCATCTCCCACTTATATTACATTATATTGATACGGCCCGTCCCAATGGTCCCTTCCATCATCAGCACAAGCACTGACAACCAGCTGTAGTGATGGGATTCAAGGCTGTCCTAGATGATACAGATGACCAGTTTGGGGGACAGCAACTTTCCAAATTGCCGCTCCGAAATACATACACGTGTGCAAGGCGCTTCATACCTTCCATCACAGGCACCCTTTCCTGAAGATGCTCCACGTGCAAATGAAGCCCTTTATTGCTGGCCCAGTATAAACCCAGACCAGTAATAACATGAAGTAAGTAAGTCAGGAAACTCTCCTTAGCCTGCTTGTGAAATCCAAGTATCAGTTCTTAAAGGGTCAAAAGAATCCTAAAGGAATTGGTGACAAAGCTGCATGTCACAGACGAGTATAATAAAGGCAGCCCCCCAACAGAGAGGACAAAATTATAACCCTCCAGAGGACCAAGAGACTGCATCAGATTCACCTTCGGGTCCCCTATGTCGTAGGACAGGACCTACAGTAAGTAGTCAATACCCATATACTGGTAGGGTGAGGACATGGATTAAATCTATAAATGAAAGGACCCCCTTGCTAGTTTCACCACTCACACTATTTTCTTCCCTCCACTCTCAAATGACTTAAGGGTCAAAAAATAAAAGAAAACAAGTTCTGCAAGGGAATCATTCCAGGTTCTCAGCTTCTGTGTTATGCAGTTGTGCTAAGCCTTGCTCTGGCCCAAGCCTCTCCAGATACCAAAGGACCACCCGCTACTCAAAGCTCAAGAACAATCTCATATCCTACATATGTGGAGATAGCAAGCTCTGTACATGAAAGTAGGAAATTCCAAGCCTATTACTATTAGTCACTTTAACAACGACTGGACTCGAAACAGATGGCGCCACTTTAAAATTCACCCTAAATTCCATCCACAGTATAATGGCAGTTTCTTTGTGACCTTTGCTTTGTGGGACTACAACTCCTGTCTAGATTCCATATCCATCTCCCAGATCCAGGTTCAAAGGCCAACTTGGTGGATTCCTTAGATTCTGCACCCAGAGTTACCTGCTTCTGAACAAACCACAGTACTGCGCTGCCTCTGCTCACAGCTTGTGAAAGCCACACACTGAGTCTCTCCTATCACCACCAAGTCCTGAACCAATCCCACAGTTCCCATTATGATTAACCCCTGCATTGCGGGCTCCCAAATCTCTGAGCCAGGAGGAAAGGAGTCTGCTGATTTATCAGCTGCTATAAGAAGGGTACATCATGACAAAGATAAAAGCAAAGATAATGCTTACAGAGAAGAGCGGTAATATTTTATTTTGACTATGACAAAAAAACAACAACTTTATAAGCTGCTGTTCAAAGATGCGGTGAGAAGAACGGCAACAAAAGGAAGGGTAAGGTACTCTACAGAAGGCCTCGGGAGTAACAATTTGATCCCAAATGAAAAGTATTCTGACAATTAGTATTTTGCTGAATGAATTAGATACCTGTTTTCTGACATTAAGTTGCACAGCCCTCAAACAGGTTTTAAAAAAAATAACTAAAGGTTGAGATAGCATGGACCATTTTGTATTTCCCCTATTCTAGACTGACTATTGTTTTTAAGTTTTACCTTTGGAATCAGGCTGTACCGCATTTTAACTTGTATTGAAGTAAAATGTGCATTAAGAAAAAGTATAGGGCTGGCCGAGTGGCGTGTTGGTTAAGAGTTGGCTTGGGATATCAGCTCTGAGCAGCAGGGTCCTGGTTCGGATCCCACATGAGGGCCAGTGACGCTGCGCCCTCTACAGCTAAGATGGTGAACAACAGCTCGACCTGGAGCTGGGCTGCCGTGAGTCACTGGCGACAGTGTAGGCTGCAGCTCCTACAATCCAATGGCCGGGAGCGACTGCCTCACCCGGGAAGAGCACAATGATGATACCAACATGGGCCAGTGAAGCAA
This sequence comes from Hipposideros armiger, assembly GCF_001890085.2. Lineage (NCBI taxonomy): Eukaryota > Metazoa > Chordata > Mammalia > Chiroptera > Hipposideridae > Hipposideros > Hipposideros armiger. The sequence goes on from NW_017731381.1 coordinate 1,620,043, forward strand.
CATCCTCCACAACTAGACTGAAGAACAAAAGGACAGCAACTTGTCTGTTCCCCTTTCCCGATTACCCAGTAAAATCTTAAAAATAAATAAAATAAATAAAAATTTAAAAAAACAGTTGGGAAAGACAAGGATGCCATCCATCAAGCACTGCTCTGAACATTCTAGAGATATGGGGATAAATTACGAGATGCGTAAATCAGAAAGACACAGAATTATTATTTATATATGACGTGACTGCTCCTCTTCTAAGCCGTAAGAAACAATTTGAAAACGATGAAAACCAAGAAAAGGAATTTATAAGATGGTCAGTAAAAAATATATTTATGCAAACATCAATAACTTTGTGGAAAGAAACCTCAAGCTTTCTTCACGTATGCAGTTGCTGCTGCTCCCATCATGCATACCAAGTGAAACCAACTCGACTACTCTGGCTGGGACTCAAGGGACTGGTGCCAAGGCAGAGGCCCACTAACACAGGCCAGACATGACAAGCCAACCTCCTAGAGTACACTGCAGCACCACACTGGAACTGACCCCACCAGCCCAAAGCCCACACAAGGGCAGCTCATGTTTAGCTTGTCTTTATTAACATAATGCCAGGGAGAACTGCGTTAGTATACGCCCAACACAATATTCATCGTGAATTTCTATTCCACTAAATTCAACCATTTCTCAAATTGCTTTGCTCTCATTTTATGGTGTATCCTATGTCTGAGGAGCAGACCACATCAGACAGCAACCAGCAAGAGGAGACTTGCAGGACAGTCACCAATGAAACTAAAGAACAGACTCTTCAGTTCATTCTTCAACTATAAAATTAGGGTGTTTGATGTAACATTTTAGAAATCCTTTCTTAAGGAGCCTATGCCCTAAAATCCTATAATTCTATGACCCCAGTACATATAATAACTACATACTAAGAGGAAAAACAAAAAACTATGGAAAATGAGTCCTACAACATTAATATGTTCCCTGCTTTACTGAGTTCTCCGTTCTCTAGGTGAATAAAAAAGCTGGGTTTAAAAAAAAAAAAAAATGGGTGATAATACATTCTTTTTTTTTCTTCAAAAAACTTACTAAAAAGGAAAGGCTGCACAGAAGTCAGGAAGATGATTCAGGAAATCTGTTTCTGTTAGAAGGCATGAACATCTTTACTAAAAAAAAAAAAAAAAGTGTTAAGTACTTGAAGAAATCCTCTAAATTGGGAAAAACTAACCATGCAATGATGATTATCAAAATTATAGCCAGTGTCAATATTTGAATCTGTAAATAGAATGAATAAAATCAGGAAACGTGTTGTCCTTAAATCCATCCTCACTCTTATACCTAGAGAATCGATCGCTTGAGGACTTTGCTGTTAAATCTTACCACGGGCACACAACTGCTTGACGCTTCAAACACAGACTAACAGACAACCAGGTAAATCCATCTCATTCAGCTCCTGACACAAGGAAGCTTCCTCTTATCCCCTATCAACGATAGCCAAATGTTCAAACCATAAGGTTATTACAGTGTTCAGATTCTTGAGGATCTAGTCATTTTCTTATCCACACAGATTAACCTCTTAGCAGAGCAGCACAAAACAAGTACAATTCAAATATAAAAACAGAGAAACGTGGAAACATTTTTATGAAAGAACATGACTGCTCAAATTATTCCCTGTTCCCATCTGAACTGACATTTGGTGGAAGTAATCAACCCTCTTGCTGAAGTGAAAACAGCATGACGGAAAAGAGAGGGAGAGGGTTATTTAACAGTTTGTTAGAATATGTGACACATTACCTCAATTTAAAAAAAAAACCACTTAGCAAGAGACAGCAGAGATAAACAGGACAAGATCACCTACAGTGCCTCCTGACTCCTGGTTCTGTAATCGAGGCACTTATGACTGCTCTTTATGATGATTTGGAGAATTTTAAAAATCGTCTTTATGGTATTGGACACTACGCTATATGGCTTTCTGCTCCAAAATATAATCTGAAATTGTGTAGCTAAGATCTGAGTAGCTGTTTAGAGAGCAGGCAGCTTGAACTTCAAAGGCAAAAAGGTCTAAAGACCAGCGTAGGATCCTGTGTGAATCTGACCTTGACCTCAAGCTGTCTACTAGGTTTCCCTTGTGACCTTTCCATCTATTCTCACCTCATAGGTCCTCCTCCACCAGATGACATACCAGAGCCTGGGGCTCCATCTAAGGTCAAGGTAAGAGATTTTTTTTAAAGTTTGGGAGTAAGAATATTTGCCCCTCCATGTGGGCGGTTACGTTTGTATCTGTCTCTCTATATACGTATACATACACACAAGCAAACAAAATACATACATGTGTAGATTATTTACATTACATATGAATATAAATAGATTATCCTCCAGGGCTAGTAGGACAGTACACTTGAGGTCTTTTTCTGGTAATAATGAGACTACGTACCGTATTTGCCAGCGTATAAGACGATTTTTTGGCCCTGAAAAATATGCCTCCAAGTGGGGGGTCGTCTTATACGCCAGGTACACTTCAGATAGACTGCCCATATAACAAACTCTGTATTTTGAGTGGAAATGTTAGGGGGTCGTCTTATACGCCCAGTCGTCTTATACGCCGGCAAATACGGTAATCCACTCTGTCCTTCTAAGCGCACGAATTCAGCAAGATGGGTCCAAATCCTAGCGCTTACCATTTATTCGCAGTGTGCCAGGGCAAATCACTTACTCTCTCTGCCTCAGTTTCCTTCTATGTAAAACAGGAATGATAATCATGTGAGGATTAAATAAATTACTACATGCAAATTACAAAATATAGTGTCTGACATATAGGAAGTACTATATAAAGTCAAATATTACTACTGATATTTATACAACAGCCACCTAGGTAGGATCATAGGAAAAATATGTGACCACAGCCACAGCAGTGAGAATAAATAACCTACAGTGAGAATAAATAACCTACGTGGATTCAAGTAACCTATAGGAATTCATGATCCATAATCCTCAACCAAAGTAACCTTAGGATTTTATCATCCTTGGAACAAGCCCCAATATAGGTAAAAATATTTCATAAATTCATGGGAATCCCAAAGCAGGAATCTAGCTCAAAATCTGTTCCCATAAAACCTTTTAAAGACAACTCATTCAAAAACAAAAAGGGGCCATTTAATTTGGCTAAACACACAACTTTTATACATTCTTTTCTACACGACACTTCTCTTACTAGACACAATCAGAGAAAACAATACTTTGCCATAAATGAATTTTCTAGACACTTCAGTTTATATGCAGTTTTTTACAGTTCTTAATCAAAAATGTTCATTTCATTTTCTACAGTCTTCTTAAAATGCAACAATAGTGAAATAAGTTATTCAGACAACAATCATCAATGAATGTTAAATTAAGACCATTAGATGAAAGGTGAACAGACCTGGAAATCTGCAGGGTGTCAGAATGTCCCCCATGGATTTTGTTGGTGAGAATCTTAACAAAGGGCTCTATCAAAATGAATCCCCAGTCAATCTCAGTATACAAAGTGGGACAATCAAGCTTTCTAGTCTTCTAATGTGAACAGAAGGCGCAAGAAACCTCCAATGAGGAATTAAAAATATGAATGATTACAAAACAGGTAAGCCTCTAATTACCTGTTTACTAGTAATACAGAAAGAGTAATGTGTTATATACAACCCAATGATACAACCAGCAAAATCCAGTGTGGGGAAGGGGACTAACTCAGCTTCAAGAAATAGGTGACATAAACAAAAAAACAAACAAAAAAAAGAGGGTGAATTATTATAGATCAAAAGAGATTAAAGAAATGCATCACTCAAATGCATTAGGTAGACCTTATTTGGACCTGATTTAGAGTTAACTGTAAAAAGCCATTTTTTGAGAAAAATCAAGAGAAGAGATTCAGTACTAGTTAATATCAAGGAATAAGGCTATAAAGAATTTATGGGGTATGTTAATGTGCTTTTCTATGAAGTCCATATCTGATAGATATGCATATTAAAATCTTTATAGGTGAAATAACAGGCTGTCTGGGATTTTCTTTAAAATACTCTGGGTCAAAAAGGAAGTGGGAGGGGAGACATAAAAGATGAATGCCGTGAAGATTCGTTGTAATAGTCTCTCTACTTCTGTGTATGTCTGAAACTTTCCATAATAAAAAAAAAACTTGTTTAAGGTTAAGGGAAAGAAGAGACAGGAATTCATAACCAAATCTAAGCTTGGCCACTACTCATGAGGCCTGAAAAACTGCAGAAAGCCTCTTACAAAACAAACACCATAAAAGCGGACGGTTGTGGCCTCTAGAAACTGTAGGTGAGATACTTTGGGCAGATTCTCTACAACATTCCTGGGAGGTGTGTTTTCCACAAGGCAATGTTCTGTTACCAAGGTGTCAACAGATGTCTCGATACCAATCTGAACTCTCTCAGCTTCTTTCCCTGAGAAAACTTATTCAAGGAAACTGATTACCAAAGCACATATTTTATAATGGGTTGCCTACATTTCTAAGTCTTTAGCAGTTTGGCTCTTTACACTTTTCCATTGCTCCAACTTCATCTAAATAAATACTTTTGTACAGGTTCAAGAAATAATCCTTAGTACAATGAAAAAAAAAATCACTGTGGTTAGAAAAAAGTTTATTTAAACTTCCCTTCTTCCAATCCTTCTTCATTCCCATTTTTCCTAATGTAATTCATGCTATGCTATTATCACCTCATACTTGATATCAGACTAGTTAAAACATTAACCAATTATACCGCAGATTTACAGGTCAAATACACCACCTGTTTCTTTCCAAAACTTAAAAAAAAATATATGAAGAATTATCCTTATTCCACGTATAATAGTAGTGGACTGCATTTCTAGGAAAGTTGCTGTTCAAATGTCATGACCACTAATCTAATAAAGTAATACAGGTACCACATCTATACAGGAGTACAGATCCCTTTGATCTGTAACTGTTTTGTACTCATTCTGTTAGGTAAGGAAAACAGAGAATCTTGAATATTGTACCTTACCAGCCTTAACAATATTTTCCCAATAGATGTCAGCCAAATATTTTTAATAACTCTCACCAGACTGTCACCTTTCTATGATTCCAACTCTGGGCTTTACATATCTTTGTACATGATTTGGTTAATAGTGGTGGTTAAAAGAAACAGACACTATAAAAGCAAACAACAATAAATGATGCCTAAAGGTAAGGATGACTATAGTTTTGACATATAATTGAATAAGAATTCTCAGATTTAAGTACCTTTGGTCCTAAGGAGAGCTGATCTGGGAAGTCTATTTCTGTATTGATTTTAGTCCTCTGGGAATAGGGCACATTGTTCCTAGGGTAAGAGAGAGGGTACAACATATTATTGCTAGCAAGGCAGAAGTTAATTAGCTCTGCTCCCTTTTTGCGGTTACTATTCCAAGCAAAGTTTACTTCCTTAATTAATACAGAAGTAGTTACATTTATCAACACTAAGATAGATGGTTTTGAGATATTAAAAGTTTTCCTACTAAAAGAACGTAGCTTCTAAAAACATATAATTGGATTTGCCTTTCTAATATGCACTGTCAATAATAATTAAGAAACTGGAAGCAAGCAACTAACATTTACTGCACTATTGTTCTTAATTGTTGTAATAATCTCATGTGACACATACTATTATTATTATTCCCATAGTACAGTTGAAGCAACCAAAGCACAGGGATGCTAAGCAACTTGCCAAAGAAAACGGAGCTAGTAAGTAATGGAATAATGTCACCATCACCACTATTCAAAGTTTTTTAGGAATAAACAGAAAAAGTAAAGCTATTAGTAACTTACTCCAAAATCCATTAAATATCATTAAATCTCATGAAGAAATATTTTGCTGCGCATCGACTGTGTGCTCCACATTGTACTAATAATTACTAAAGAACACCAGAGAAGCAGAAAACAAGCTATTCCTTCTCAAAACCTTACTGTCAAGGGAGGGAGACAAAGCGTACATGTAAAACTAACAGAAAAAATGTGAGTCTTCCGAACTGTGTAAGAGCTACCTCTTCATAAATTCATCCATGGCCAGCCCTCACTTCTCACCCCAGTCAATTTTTTTTAGACACATCACAGTTGACTGTGGAGGGGAAAAACTAGAAGTACGTATATTGTATTTTTAGAATCTTATACTGTATGTGAAATGTGAAGCAGTACAATATTATGTGAAAGTAGATTGTGATGTATATTGTAAATCCCAGGACTACCACTAAATTTTTAAAAGAAGTATAACTAATACACCAATAGTGGAGATAAAATGGAATTTTAAAAACCCTCAATATAAAAGGAGGAATAAAAAGAGAAAAGGAAGACCAGACCAGATGGTACAAACAGAAATTAACCATTGGGTCTTCGGAAAAGTCATAACGCATGTTTGCAACAGATAGCACTCGTTAATTTTTCTTTCGTTGAGTTTTAGAGATTTTGCAACAAGTTGAAGATGGAAGAGCAAACTGTGCATTTTTGCCATATTTCACTGTTTTACTTCCATAAAGGGAAGAACGTGTGTCAAGCTTGTGAAAGTTGCATAAAGTTCATGGTGACAATGCTCTACGAATGTCAGTGCCAACGATGGTTCACGAAATTCCGTGCTGGTGATTTTGATCTCAATGACGCTCCTCGGTCAGGGAAGCCCACCAAGGTTGATGACAACAAAATAAAGGCATTGATCGAGTCAAACTCATGTTACACAACACAAGAGATTGCAGAAACATTGAACATCTATCATTCAAGCATTCACGACCACCTGAAGAAGCTGGAATACATAAGCAAGCTCAATATTTGGGTTTCACATGAACTCAAAGAAGTTCATTTGACAGCGCATATAAACATCTGCAATATGCTCATTAAACATGATGAAAACTACCCTTTTTTGAAACGACTGATAACTGGTGATGAGAAGTGGACTGTTTACAACAATGTGGTGTGCAAATGGTCTTGGTCCCCATGTGATGACTCGCCTCAAACGACATCGAAAGCAGACATTCATCAGAGGAAGGTTATGCTCTCACTATGGTGGGATTTTATTTATTTATTTATTTATTTTAAATAATGATGTTTTTAGTTTATTTTGAAGTTCATTTTAAAAACAAAGTTAAAGACAGTC
>NW_017731381.1:1628723-1667359 GCF_001890085.2 Hipposideros armiger
GCAATGATGGTGCCAACTTGGGCCAGTGAAGCAACGTCCTCCACAACGAGACTGAAGAACAAAAGGACAGCAACTTGTCTGTTCCCCTTCCCCCAATTCCCCAATAAAAAAATCTTAAAAAAAAAAGTAGCATTAAAAGCTTACTATTAGAAAATAAGAAAAAGTCCTCAGATGAATTAAGCTTCCACCTTAAAATACTAAAAAGAGAGACCAAATTAAACCTAAAGCAAGTAGAAGGAAAGAAATCATAAAGAACAAAAATCAATGAAATTGAGAACAGAAAAAAATAAGACAAAAATTAATTAAACTAAAAGCCAGTTCTTTGACAAGATCAATAAAACTGATAAACCTCTAGCCAGAATGATCAAGGGAAAAAAAGACACCAATTACCAATATCAGACTCAAAAAAGAGACATCTTTAGGGATCATACACACATTAAAAGGATAATATTAATTTTATGCGTATAAATATGGACAACTTAGATGAATTGGATAAGCTCCTCAAAAGACACAATGTAGCAAAGTCCACTTAAGAAGAAAGAGAACCTGAATAGCCCTTCATCTATTAAAGATGGTAAATTTATAGTTAAAAACCTTCCAACAAAGAAAACTCCAGGTGCAGTTTCAATGGCAAATTTTACCAAATATTTACGGAAAAAAATTTTACCAATTTTACATATACTCTTCCAGAAAACAGAAGAGGAGGGAACATTTCCCGTCTCATTTTATGAGGCCAGCATTCCCCTAACACCAAATCCAGCAATGGCAATAAAAGAAACCAGTTTAAAGATAAAGATCAAAACATACACTAAAATCCTTAAAAATACAGCTGACCCTTGATCAATGCAGGGATTTGTGGTACCGACCCAAGGCAGTCAAAAATCTGCGTATAACTTTTGACTCCCCTAAAACTTTACTACAGTCGGCCCTCAGTATCTGCAGGAGATTGGTTCCAGGACCCCTGCAGATACCAAAACCTGCAGATGCTCAGGCCCTCCACATCCGCGGATTCCCAAATGCAGATCGAAAACGCTGTTTTTGATCTGTGGTCGGTTGAATCCCTGGATGCAAAACCCACAGTTAACAAGAATGGACTGTATTTATTTTTTTTAAATCTGCGTATAAGTGGAACTGGGCAGTTCAAGCCTGTGTTGTTCAACGGTCAAGTGTACTATCACACTGACTCCTGCATAACATAGAAAGGATAATACATCAAGACCAAGTAGGCTTTATCCTGGGTATGCAAGAGGGATTTGACATTCAAAAATCAATTAATGTAATTCAACAGACTAAGGGGAAAAACCCACATGATCATCTCAATAGACACACAAAAAGTATCTGACAAAATCCAACATCCATTTATGATAAAAAAAAAAAAACTTTCAGCAAACTGGGAATAAAAGAAAACATCCTCAACCTGACAGAAGGCGTTGATGAAAAAATTACAGTTCATGGGACTGCACTATTTTCCCCTAAACTCAGGAACAAGGCATATCTAATCTCATCACACCTATTCAACACCATACTGAGGTCTAGCTAGTGCAATAAGATAAGAAAAAGAAATAGAAGGCATAAAGATTAAACAGGAAGAAATAAAATTGTCTTTATTCGCACTTGACATAACTATCAATGAAGAAAATCCCAAAGAATCTACAAAAAAAAGCTTCTAAAACCAGTAAATTAGTAAGGTCACAAGATGTAAGCTCAATATACAAAAGTCAATTATATTTCTATATACTAGCAAGAAACAACTTTAAATTAACATTTATTTTAAAGTATTATTTACAACAGTACCACAAAACATGAAATAGAGATAAATCTAAATTAAGCACCTTATAATTGTTATAAACCAGCTTTGACATGACCAGTCTCTTCCCCTACACAGGAAAGATATGGGAAAGTCTACATAGCCTAAAACTTCACAATAAGCTGACTTACTCGTATTTTCTTCTTAACTCTTTGCAAGGTTTTGCACAAGTAAGCTTTTCTTCCAGTAGATGGTCCCTTCTCTCACATTTCTCCTTAGAAGAGATTCACCCTGAGAATTCATGCTGTGAGGTTGGTATCTTGGAACAAGGAAACAGAAAAACGGAATGCAGTCCCAGAAAATGAAAAGCTTGCAAAAACCAAGTTCAAAGCTTCCCCTCTGGTGAACTGATGAACCCAGAAGCTGACAAGCTTTAATACTAAAATCCCCAGATGAAGTATGACACCGTGTAAAAGACCTGTCTTATCACTATGCTTTCCACACTTTCACAGCCTCTATTAATAAGGCAGTACTAGGCACCATGTATTTCAAGACACATCCCTCCTCCCAACCCACCCCCAGACACATAATTGGATGAGAGGTGGGCCCCTAACCCAATAGCAGCCAATGTCTAAACAGGCCAACAACTAAGGACAGGACATTTCTGGGGTGAAAAAGAAAAAAACCCACTGGGCAAAATCAATTTTCTCTCAGAAATCTGAAATGAAAAGTACTGAAAGAAGAAGGCATGAAGCAATAGGAGTAGAAGCCGAAAAGTCATGAGGTTGAGAGAGCCTGGAGAAGCTAGCTATAAGGGGCCTTGGACATTGGAAAGTTAATAGAGAGAACCTAACAGAGAAGCAGGCAAAAGCTATAAAGTAAAGAGCAACACATTAGGATGAGGAATCCAGTGGTGAGAAGGGTGGGGCACCCACTGGGCATCCAAGAACGCCTGCTGCTTAAGGCCCTGGAGCTGTCCTGGGTCCAGCAGGACGGCCAAGTTAGTCATCTATTACCACAGTACTAGACACAACAGACCAGGAAACCTCAGTGCATACAACAATAAGCACTTCATTTTCCCTCCGGCACCTGAGTTGGATTGGCTCTGCTCTACGATGTCACTCTGAGGACAGTGCTGAAGAGGCTGCAGCTACTCAGGGTTCTTTTCATGATGATGGCAAAGGCCCATCAGCACAAGCATGCTGCAAACCTCTTTTCATCACGTCCACTACTAACATCCCACTGGGCCAAAGCAAGTCATATGACCAAGCCCAAAATCAAGGAGTAGGGTCATAATTCCATCTGAGGTGATGGCAAGGGTATGAACGTAAAATACTACTACGGGAGAATGAAGAATTGGGGCCAATGATTTGATTGACTACACCACTCTACACCACTTTTCCAAACTAACTTGGCTTAAATTTCTGATTCTTGCAACTAAAAGAACCTAACTAAAACACAGGGATTACGAAAATGTTCTAGGAGCTTCCATCCCCAATGTAATGTTACCTAAGAATATTAGCTCTCCCTTCTCCCCTTTAAAGGTAGGCTAGCATCTGAATTATTTTGTCGAAATATTTCTAATTATTAATAAGAGGGGGGGGGACTTAAGAAATTCAGAAGACATGTCCAGAAAATATGGCTGTAACTGCTCAAACATTTGCACAAATGAAAGGTGCCTATAAAACACGCAGAGCACTCTTACCACGGTACACAGAATTTCAAATCAGTTGGCTGCAGGTCCAACGGTCACAGGTTCTTATATCCAAAGCTTCTGAGATCTGCCCAGCACCTTTATGTTTAAAAAACACTTTTCTAGAATAGTATTATCTACCTAGTTTGTAAAAAAGAAAAAAGTCATGAATTACCAAAAAAGAGTGACGAGTCAAATCTAAAAGTAGAGTAGAACAAAAAATGGTAGAAAACAGAGTGAAAACAAAAGAGAAATATTTGGCAAGTTAAAACATACAACTTGCTGGAGGTATAATACTATTTACTGTCCAAAACAGAGAGAGTTTTGAAAAAGACTTTTGTTTCTTCAAAACGTAAGTAAAATTCTGGGTATACTTTTGAACTGTGACCCATTTCAGACAATGAACTTATTTCTTGTTAAAAGAATTAACAATGACTCAGTAATATCTGTTAAAAGAACCTCATTCCTCAGTAAACCGCCAAGCAAGTCAAAAGATATCACAAGTATTATATTAATATAAACAGAAATTAGAGCCACAACACACATTACCTTTGACCGTTGTTCAGAGATTTTAAAAGGCTTACTTCTGACCCAGACCATCCTGGCAAAATCAATTCATGGTCAACTAGCCCACAACTAAGAGAAGGAACAGGAAGACAATGGAACTCCATGGGCATTAACATACAGGTGCAACGTGAAAACACGTGGCCATGCCGTGGCGTCCCAAGATCCGCTGCTTCACGTGAGACTGGGTCTGATATGAGTGGGTGTGTGCTAAGGCATGTCATTCAACTCTGCATGAGTTCTCAGAATAGCCCAGAAGTTTTAAAGTTCTCTTTCTGGAAAAGGGTCTTATAGTGACTCAAGGACACATACCCTTCTAATAAACACCATTACACTAAAAACCAAAGATTGCCAGCTCTCAGGTACCTATAACAATCCTCATTCTGCTACCACAGAATTCCAAAACAAATTTCATCCTAGCAAGACTTCTCTGTCTCCAGTGAAACAAGTTTAAGGTGTGACTACCTAAAACCATCTCCTTAAAGGAGACTCCCTTCAAAGAAAGAAAAATCCCCACCCTCTCTCCCCTCTCCAGTGGCCATCACAACAGAAAACTCAAACTAAAATCCTTCTGCAGAAAACTTTCCTGCCCCCAAAGAGGAGGAAGTTGAAGTGATCTGATTTAGAAAAAACAACTCTTTGATATTCAAATGTTTCGATAAGGAGAATGCCAAGGCTGTTTAACTCCAGCCCAATCAAAGAAAAGGGCTAAACAAGCAAGAAAGGGATATGGTTTGTTCAGCACTGGAACAGATTATCAAGAGTTATGAAAGTTATGAAACTATTTTCCTTGTAATGTCCACCTGACCTTTACGGTTTAGGTTCTTTTCTTATTAGTCCCTATTTTCAATCATTATTAATTGATAAAACACCATATTCTTAACAGTGTTAAGACATATTACCCAAGGTTTACAGGTTTGTGCACGCAAACATGAGCCACCGTGACCTCAGAGAAGGCAAGCCCAGGCCACACACACACACACACACACAGGGGTCACACCAGACCTTGGTCCACAATACTTTTACCTGCTGGTCTTGGCCCTATTCTGGACCCTGCTTTTCTCATGTGAAAATCCTCATATCCCAATATGGCAGGTTCTGAAACAAGGGTGTTATGAACTGAATTGTGTGTCATCATCCCCCACCCCCGAAATTCATATGCTGAAGCAAAGCCCTAATCCCCAGTAATTCAGAATGTGGTGGTTTTGAAAATAAGTCATTTAAAGAGGTGATTAAGTTAAAATGGGGTCACTGCGGGGTGGGTCCTAATCCAATATGGCTGGTGTCCTCTTAAAAAGAGATTAGGGCACAGACAACACACAGAAAAGACCAAGTGAGGACCCAGTGAGGAGGACTACAAGCCAAGGAGAGGAGCTTCAAAAGAAACCAAACCTGCCACCCTGACCTTGGACTTCTAAGCCTTCTGAACTGTGAGAAAATACGTTTCCGTGTAAGGCACCTAGTCCCTGGTATTTTATTGTAGTAGCCTCAGCAAAGTGATGCAATGGGGAACACATCATGCTACAACATCCCCTGACTGAGGAAGAGATGTTGCATCTAAATACACCCTTAGGGGGCCGGCTGAGTGGCGCAGTGGTTAAGAGTTGGCTTGGGATGCCAGCTCTGAGCATCAGGGCCCCAGTTCGGATCCCACATGAGGGCCAGTGATGAGGGCCCTCTACAGCTAAGATGGTGAACAGCTCGACCTGAAGCTGGGCTGCCGTAAGTCGCCAGCAACGGCGTGAGCGTCCGTCCATTGGCCGGCGAGCGATCTGCCTCAGCCAGGAAGAGCTCAATGATCACAATACCAACATGGGCCAGTGAAGCAACGTCCTCCACAACTAGACTGAAGAACAAAAGGGCAGCAACTTGTCTGTTCCCCTTCCCCAATTCCCCAATAAAATCTTTAAAGACACCCTTAGGGAATTTTTGATGGCTTAATGAGATATCTCAAGTCATCTCAATTATTAAAAAAAACACCACTTACATAGGCATCTCTATAATTTTATCCAAACTCATAAAAGTCTCCCACAACACCAACAGCGCGCACTGCTGCATGTTTTTTCCTTAGCTACAGCAATCACCAAAATTCATGTCCATTCCTCGACGTTACAACCATTTGCTAAAGTGGTCACCCCCAATGGCTCCAGCCTAAAACGGAAGTCCAACTTATACATCAATATTTTCCTCAGAATTTCTTCCCAAACTGGTATTTTTTTGGTATTACACTTAATTTAAAATCAAACTGTCACTACTGTACCATGCTGCTTCATACCTCCACACCTGTGCACAAGCTATCACCTATGACCACCTGGAAAACTTCTAACAGTCCTCTGACAATCGGAAGAAATTTAACTTCCTCTATAAAGTCTGTCAAAAACCATTTTCGCCCCTAAAAGTTGACCAACTCTTCACTGTCATAATTATGTGTCCAAGTGTCTGTCTCCTTCAAATTAGCCTGAAAGCTCCTTGATGGCAGGAGCGCATTCGTCTTTGACCCAGGCCCTGCCTGGCAAAGCACCTGGTGGACGGTGTTTGTAAATGCATACTGAATAAATGAATGCCACCAAGAAAATCATACCTACTTTCAATGTCATAAATCCTATGTGATTATTCTGGGTCTCTTCCTAACAGTGTGACCGGTAATCAGTGCTCCCCAACAATTTGGATGAATCTCACAATTGTAAAGTTGAGTAAAAGAAGCCAGATACAAAACCTACATTCTGTGTGATTCCATTCAAATAAAGTTCAAAAGCAGACAACACTAATCTTCAGTGACAAAAGTCTGAACAGTGTTGGGGGAGAGGTACAGGTATTATCAGAGAAGGGGTATGAGAGAACCTTCTAGGGGGATGGAAATGTTCTGTCTTGAGCTGAAGGTGGTGGTTACACAGGTATACACCACACATGTGTGAAAATTCATCAAGCAGTATACTTGAGACTTGTACACTTTACCGAAGGCATGTCACTCTTCAAAAACCCAACTTCTATGTATGGTCCTCGCCTACCTCATCCAAAAAATGTCGATGCTCAACTACCGTTTGTGGCTGAATGCTTAAGTACCTTTTGAATAATAATAATCAATCAACTATTTTCATATAAGAGAAGGAAAATCTCACCAAGAAGTTGCACTGAAAGCCTGGAGTTGGAGCTAGGCTACAGGGGACCCCATCATTCCCTCACACATGCAGAAAACTCGCTTCTGCCTCGAGCTGCAGTGTGATTGCAGGTGCGACGTGGGTAACAATTTTTCCCTCCTACAACTGGGCCAAAGCATAATCCCTGGTGACCAGTCCTACTACTGTTGAGTCTAAAGATCCAATATCATTTCAACACTAGGGAAAAGGGGGGATTTTCACAACTGGAAGCTCTTTATATTAAATTAAGAATCTAGATACACTGGCAATAATATCAGAAGGGACCCTCTGTCCATCTCTCTAGCAATTTTCACTTAATTATTCTGCAACTATGTATCTACCTAGCAAACTCCTATTCATCCTTCAAAACCCAACTCAGATATAACTGTTCTGGGAAGTTCTTCCTAACCTCTCCACCCTCTTCTATGTTCCTTTCATTGTTCTACTTACTTTGGTTCATTGCAATTTAAGTATTGGTCATGTCTATTTCTCCTACTAGACTGTGATCACATTTGTCACCCTGGCACCAAGTGCATGGCAGAGCACTTCAGAGACATACAAACGTTTGTTGAACTGACTTGAAATATGACTACCACTGGACAAGCCCTAACATCTAAATGTCCGACTCTAGAGTCCTAAAATAAGTGGTATTTCCCAGATAAGGCACAGTCTGTACTAAAGAAGAGGGAGTGAAAAAACTATAAATATTCTCTAGGACAATGTTATTTTTAGTATTGTGGTCACCAGCCTCTAACAGTGAACTTCAGGGAGGCAACCTGGAGACTGAATGACTTAAAGGAAGATCATGGGATCAGCCAGGCAGGCTCTGCTCCTGGAAAGGGAGGTATGGTGCAACAAACATGATCCCAGCAGCAGTGGTTCATTCAAGGCAGGGTCTCCGATGTCCTGCATTTCTAGTCCACGTGAGAACAAGTTAACTATGTGACCCTGATAAGTTTCTTTACCTCCCTGCGCATCAGTTTCAGTTTCCTCATCAGTATAATGGGGGCGGGAGTGATAATACAACCTACCACCTCAGTTTTAAAGGATTAAACAAGAGACTAAATATAAAATGCTTAGTACCTAGCATATCGTAAGCACTCGGTAAGTGTGTGCTCTAATTGTTCTGCTGCTATAGGATGGGATGAGGATGCCTGGGTTTTATTTGGTTCTATCATATTCCTGCCCTGCCTAGCCCTGGGGCCAAACGTACCCTCTAGGCCTTTCCACCACAGGCTTCCATTTTTATAGGACTGAGTCCCACTAGCTATATGCAGGGCCTCCCTCTCACATGAATACACCCCAACAAAGCAGAGCTACACCTCATATTTTAGACCCTCCCCCCTTCCATTTTCCTAATGAAAACTTCGTAGTTTCCTATTTCATTTCCTCAGTGCTCTGTCGCCCTTTTAACAGATTAATCGAATACACAGATCTCTGTAGTCACTTTCTCAAAGATTCTTATGGATAAACCCAGTTAAATAACAAGGATTTCAAGAATTTCAGGCTCTACTATCTAACGTTAGATCAATCTTCCCTCCCTCCACCCCCTCCCCATAAATCTCTTCCTTCTTTCAAAAAGGAGAGGGGGTGCTGGCACCACGAATTATAGAAGGAAGACGCCCATTTCACCTTTCTGAGATGCAAGCCCTTTTGTTGCCACCAGAGCAGTTTTACCTGTAGTCTTTTTTTTTTTTTAAGTTTATTGAGGTGACAATAGTTAGAAAAATTACTTAGGTTTCAAGTGTACAATTCTGTAATACATCATCTATGTATCATATTGTGTGTTCACCAGCAAGAGTCAGTTCTCCTTTCATCACCATATATTTGATCCCATTTACCCTCATCTACCACCCTAAAAAAGCTCACTGCAGACCTCTGCTGCCATGAGCAGCTCCCTAGCCTTCATTCCATACCAACGAGTAAAACTAACAGTTTGCTCAAGTTCAAGGGCATTTATTGAAACAAAGTCCAATGACTGCAGTGAGCACAGTTGTTCCAGGTTAGGATTCTACCTGCCTCTTCCTTCTCACCTCCCTGGTGGATGGACACGGTGGGCAGTCTCTAGACCAGCTATGCCTAGGCATTGCTCTTCTCGCTGGCTGCCATGTTTTTGTTTTGCATGTCAGTTAGTCAGGGCTAGCATTTCTTTTTAAATTAAAATATATATACAATAAAACAGGTGAATTTATGATACGCAAATTATCTCAATAGCTATTTTTAAAAGAATACAGAATAGAGTACTACATTCCAAGTAGAAGAATAAATACTGAGTACTAAAACCTCTGAATTGTGTGCGTGTGTATGGGGCACAACATAGTGCTGTAATCACTGTGAGTTATGGTCACAACAAGATCACAACATTCCAGTTCCAGCAGTCAGATGCGAGCCTCAGGTAAGTTCTTTGTGGGTGGGAGAGGTAGCAAGCGGGCTTTGGCCTGCTTTGTGTCTAGGCATTAGAGTGCCTTCCAGCTTAGGTTAAAACATGCATTCTCAATGGGCCACATCACCCCAAGGAAACAAAAATTGGTTCTTGGGGGTTAAAATACCCTACTTGTTTAAGTATTAAGCAGACATACACTCATAAACAGATGCTGTATATTTGTGGTATTAAAATTTCACGGGCAGGATGGCAATAAAGCTAAGAAAAATTGTCTAAAAAGGCTCCTTAGGGGACCAGTTATGGCGGCAAAAAAAGGTGAGTTATGAAGAACTCATTTCATGAAGCCTAACTTCCAAGACTCCACATTCAGCCAGAAATGGTGTTGTTAGCAAGGCCTGGCAGCCTCGAGTCACCTGTTTCCCCTGAGGGGTGGAGGGTGGGGCTGTGTTAGGAATGGCGGGAGCCCATGTTCCTGGTCACCTGGACACACACCACCTCATTCTCGCCCCCACACAATATTAAAACCAGCGCTCAGAGTTACACGAAAAGACACAGCTTGGTTTTGCATGTGGGGCAGGCAGGTGAGGCTGCTGAGGGAGGATGTGGGTGGGAATGAGGATTTGGAGCACAGAAGAAAGGGGAACGGAAACAGAGATTTTAGACTCATCAACAGTTGAAATAACAGGAAAGGAGTCTGCCCAGGAAGGAATGTAAAGCAAGGACAAAGGACCAAACGGGCATGATCATCGGAATATTTAAAAGGGGGTAGCGACAGAGAGGTCCTTAATTGTTTAAAAACAATAAAATTATATCTCCATGAACTATATAAAGACGAGGTCATGATAGTCCGGGGTCCTCAGAAATAGCAGATGACGCCTAACTCTTTATGTTTCAGATGATTTACAGTCAACTATGAAAATCTTTACTCCAAGTATCATTAACACTATGACATTTTCTTCATTAAGCACCTGGGCGACCTGAAGGGCTTTAATCCTAATGGGAAAGTATCTTGGTCCAGGACAAAGCCTCTCCTGGCCTCAGGAAGATGTGGGGGAACAGGTCTGCACTGGGTGCTAGGTTCCCACTTTGGAACTCTGCAGTCTGTCGCATGAGGAAGGCCACTTCCCAGCCAGTGGGGGTGGGGGGCATGGAAGGAGGAAAGCAGGCAAGGAGGCTGGGAGGCTGGGCCACAGTGCCCTTTAGAGGGGCTTTTCATTTCCATTCCTGAAATCCTGTAAGTACCAGATCACACTAATCAATATTGAAAAGTAGGGGGTTCGGGGGCTGGGTGAAAAAGGTTGAAGGGATTAAGAAGCACAAATCGGTAGTTACAAAACAGCCACAGGGATGTAAAGTATAGTATAGGGAATATGGTCAATAATACTGGAATAACTATGGATGGTGCCAGGTGGGTACTAGGCTTATTGGGGTGAATCACTTTGTAAGTTATATAAATGTTTAACCATTATGCTGTACTAACACAGTATCAAATGTCAACTGTAATTCAAAAATAAAATTTTTTTAATATTGAAAGGTAAGGACACATGACAACTTAAGACAATGTGTGACCCTTGACTGGATTCTAGATAAGGAAAAATTAAAAAGCTAGAAAAGATACAAACGGGAAGATTTAAACACAGACTACATATTTCATGTCGTTTCATGTCAAGTTTCCTGAGTGACATAAACTATCACAGTTTTGTACCCTTACTCTAAGGATAAAGATGCAAAAATATTTGGAAGTGAAGTGTCACTTAGTCTGAAAATAACTGACAAAGGAAATGGCTAAAAAACATGTATATAGACAGAGAGAGAAAGATATAAACCAAATTTGGCAAAATGTTAATAATTGGTGAACCTAGGTAAAGGGGAGATGGGTATTACGGTACTATTTTTCTAACTTTCTGTAGGTTTGATGTTTTTTAGGATACAAAATGGCTGGGGAGAGGTATAAATGCCTTCAAGTATAAAAGAAAGTTTTGAATTGCTCTATGTTCCAACTCCCTCCTCCACTGGAACAGAGAACGAAGAGTTGACACAACAAAGCCTCACAGCACTTTCAATAAGGTGTTGTTTTTAAGGTTAACTTTCCACATGTTGTTGTGGGAGAAAAACCTTAAAAATACTTTGAGAATCTAGATACTTTATCTGGATTCATTACTTTAAAGGGCATATTAACACTAATGGGTTTTACACAATGCCAAGAGTCAACTTACTTATTTGTGCCAATAAGGACAAACGGTATCAAGTTCATATGCAGATTTTATTATTTTAATTACTGAATTTTAACCTAAATCTTTAATCAAAATTATAAAGAAGTAAAACTGACCAAAAAGTTTCACCTTCATCCACTGTCATCCCTAAAGGAATTTCTATGTAACAACAAAAAGAAAAGAAGCAAAAGGGGCCAACCAAGTGGCGCATTGGTTAAGAGCTAGCTTGGGACGTCAGCTCTGAGCAGCAGGGTCCCGGTTCAGATCCCACATGAGGGCCAGTGACGCTGCGCCCTCTACAGCTAAGATGATGAACAACAACTTGACCCTAGGCTGCCGTGAGTCGCCGGCGACAGCGTAGGCTGCAGTGGGGCTGGCAGGCAGCTGGCGTGCGCTTTCGTGAGCTGCAGTGAGCCTCCAATGGCCGGCGGGCTACTGCCTCACCCAGGAAGAGCACAATGATAATACCAACATGGGCCAGTGAAGCGACATCTTCCACAACTAGACTGAAGAACAAAAGGACAGCAACTTGTCTGTTCCCCTTCCCCGATTCCCCAACACTGTTCCCTCCCCCAATTCCCCAATAACATCTTTTTTAAAAAAAGGAGCAAATGAAATAAAAATACCCTAAGAATGCAACTATGAGTACCTAACAAAAGCAAACATACTCTAATCAAGGCAGATGTTTATTAAGAACCTACTATGTACACCTCTCCATGAGGAATTCAAAGTACAAAGACCAGACCTTACACCCATGAGGCCACAGTTTTGCTGGAGAAGACAAACATACAGAAAATTAAAGAAAAATATTAATGGTTGGCTGCATCTTCCCTTGTCCCCGGCTCCCATGCCTCAGTTCAAAGACTTAAATCCAAGCCAGGCCACTGCAGTAGCCTCCAAATTCATTAACCTGTCATCTGGCCTCTCCAAACCACTGGTTCTCAAACTTGGATGCACACTGGAATCACCTGGGAAGTTACCAAAAATCCAAAACCTGGGTCTCGCCTCCAGAGAATCTGGTTTTATGGTGTGCAGCCTGGGCACCGGTATTCTGTAAAGCTCTCTGGGTGATTCTAATATGCAGCTGAGTTTGAGCACCAGTGTTCTATTAAAGAATCTGGGGGCCAGCCGAATGGCTCAGTTGGTTAAGAGCTCGCTTAAGAATGTGAGCTGTAAGCAACAGGTCGCCTGTTCGATTCCCACATGGGCCAGTGAGCTGTGCCCAAGCTGAGCTACCACTGAGCTTCCAACAGGTGGCAGGATGGTTCAGCTGGTGAGAGCACATGCTCCTAACAACAAGGTTGCCTGTTCAAGATGGTGGGCTATGCCCACCTGCAACTAGACTGAACTTGCCATCTTGAGCTGAGCTGCTGCCCAAATGGCTCAGGGGATACAGCGCGCGCTCTTAACAAGGCTACCAGTTCGACTCCCGCATGGGATGGTGGTACGCCCACGTGCAACTAATTGAACACAGCACCTTGTGCTGAGCAGCACAACTGAGCTTGGAGCTGAGTTTGCTGTGCCCTCCACAACTAAGATTGAAGGACAACAACTTGGCTGTTCCCCTCCCCCAATTCCCCAATAAAATCTTCAAAAAAGAACCCGGGCTGGCCAAGTGCAGAATACCACCTACTCTCCTGCATTAAAACCTCTGATGAGTCCTCACTGCCAGCACAAATCTAAACTCCTTACCATGAACTTCAAATGCTTTCCAAGGTCTCCAGTCAACTCCTCCTGCCCCGCTGCCCACACAACCCCACAGCTCCCCACTCTAGTCCGCCGAAACGAACTTACCACTTGCCCCGGTCTCTTCGCAGGATACTTCCTAGGCATAGAAGGCTCTCCAAACTCACAGACACCAATCCCAGTCTCTGATTACTAAACTCCAAATCAACTTTCAAGAAACAATTTCAGTTTCTTCCTTTCAAAAGCCTTAACCAACTCCCCTGGGTAGATGCTGTTCCCTCTTCTTGCATTCAAAACACAATTTTGGACATAGCTCTAATCTGATATTTATCATGATGTTTGTAGTAGCAGTTTACATTTCTATCTCTTCTAATAAACTGTGCATTCCTCAAAAACAGAGACCAAGTGCATTTGTTTCTTCAAGTTCCCAGTGCCCAGTGATGGCTGAAAGCTCAGTAATTATTTACTAAATAAATGGCCATCACATACTGTGGAATAAACGAGTAACAACCTGAGAAACGACAAAAGCAGTTCAATACGAAATGTCAAATTAGTTATATAGGCAAAATCTGACTCCAGAAGCGCAGGGGGGAGAGGGTGCTTCTGGCAGATATGCAAGGGGAAAGCCCCATGAAGACACTGGGACTTGTTCTCAAGTCTCAAAGGAAGAAAAATATCAAGACAGGCCAAGAGCGAGGGGCAAAGAACTATGAGCCAAGACATGGCCCCTTGCCCAGGAAAAAAAGCCATTTAGCTCTGCCTTGGGTTTCCCCAAAAGATACCCTAGATAAAACCTTTAGAAATCAATTGTGCTTTCCTTAGGTGTATAAATCTATTCTCTGTCTCGTTATCCTGCTTTATTCTTCTTCTAAATCTTTATCACCACTTGATATATCACAGTTCTGCATATTCAGAATCTCCCTAGAACACAAGCTGCACGAGAGCAGGAACTTCATTTTGTTTACTGCTGCACCAGCCAGGTTACATCACAGCCTCGCACATGAAACGGTGCTGACTGGGTAAATGGACATATTTATTATGAGCTCCTGCTCTAATGCTTCCTTTCACCAATAGATTTCCTCCCGACCTCACTCAGTCTCCATACATCCAAATCCTGCCTATCCTTCCAAAACCCTAATAAATTTACTGTCCGGTGGCTCAAAAGCCTTCTGACTCCTCACCTCTCTTTTCTGAACTCCCAAAGCCCTTTATCTTTCTTGTCTTATGACACTTTTTAGGGGCTACAATGCGATAGCACAATTATCTGTGTACAAGTATTTATATATACTTTATCTCCCCTTTATACTATAAATTCTTTGAGGGCAAGCTCTAGGTCATCCCTCCCACCCCCAGAGCATAATGCCCTGTAGAGTTGCTCAGTAATCCCTGATAAATAAAAGGAAAAATTAAAGGTGATATTAAAGCTTTACTATCTTAGTATTAATATCAGAAAGATTAAGATCAGGCTGGCCAAGTGGCGCATTGGTTAAGAGTTGGCTTGGGATGCCAGCTCTGAGCATCAGGGCCCCGGTTTGGTTCCCACATGAGGGCCAGTGACACTGCGCCCTCTACAGCTAAGATGGTGAACAACAGCTCAACCTGGAGCTGGGCTGCAGTGAGTCGCTGGTGACAGCGTAGGCTGCAGTGGGGCTGCAATGGGCTGCCTTGACCTACCGTGAGTTGGCCAGCAGCCAGTGTTGAGTGGCCGGAAGATGCCGTGAGCAGCTGTCCAATGGCCTGTGACTGATCTGCCTCATCCGGGAAGAGTGCAATAATAATACCAACATGGGCCAGTGAAGTGACGTCCTCCACAACTAGACTGAAGAACCAAAGCACAGCAACTTGTCTGTTCCCCTTCCCCAATTCCCCAACACTGTTCCCCTCCCCCAATTCCCCAATAAAATCTTAAAAAAAAAAAAAGAAAGAAAGAAAGAGTAAGATCAATATTGATCTATCTCCATTCATCTTGGCTCTATGGTACCTGATTCTTTAAAATATCCAACTTATATTATGCTTATAATGTGCCAGGTATTATTCCAAGACTTTATATAAATTAACTCATTTAATCCTCAAAACAACCATGAGATAGGCATTATTATTTATCTCCATTTTACAGATGAGGAAACTGAGGCCTAGAGAAGTTCACACAGCCAGTAAGCGGCAGAGCTAGGATTCAAACCCAGGTGGTCTGGCTGCAGAATCCATGCAGTTAACCTTTATGATTTCTGGGCAGCCTCCTAGTCATAAAGCTAAATGTGGCCTTCGGAGAAATTTACTTTGAAAGTATTAGAGATGTGAGGATATTTAAGGCAAGAAACTATCCTTGTCATATGAAAGATGGAGTTCCAGAGAGCAGTAAAAGTAGATAACGGGACAGAAAAGGAATGGAGGTTTTTGCAGTACATAAGGGCAAATGCTGGTCAGAGACCTAGAACTTCAGGAGCATCTATAGGAAGGGATGAATAAAGAGGCAAACATAAACTCTGGCATGAAGTTATCCCAGGCAGAGCCCATAGTCTATCTATAACAGGGGGTGCTGAGAATGGCAGCAAACTGTAGAGCTTAAGAATAGGCAGGGCTCAAACTGCCTGGGTTACCGGTTCTGCAGTTACAGACAACTTACTTAACTCCTTTGTCTCCATTTCCTCAACTGTAACATGGGCTTAATATCAGCACTTAGCCATGACGATCAACAATAATAATCCATGTATATTCATCAGGATGGGCTTGGCTATGCTGCAGTTAAAACTCCATTTTAAAAAAACTCACTCAATCGTTTAAAGCATACAAATGCTTACTTGCTTACACTACATAACCATTACAGATTTCTTTCAGAAAACAGGTATCTGCCTAGAAGTGTCTCACATCACTTCCACTCAAATTTCAATATCCAAAGCAAGTCACAAAGCCATACTGAACTTCAGGGTGATAGAGGAGTGCAATCCTACAATGTACCCAGAAGAAAGAGAACCAGAATATTGGTGAACAGCCCTAACGACCACGACACCATGAAAGAGCTAGGACCATACCTGGCACACGGTAAGCACTCAAAGACTGGTAGATACTGTTATTATTAGCATGATTATTGAGGGGTCTGGGAAAAACCCATTCTAATAACCTTAAGTCATAAAGCTGAATGATTACGCAGATGTGAAAAAAAAATCTATCATGCACATTATTTGCAATACAGCAAAGGTGAATTTTACAGGTATCTCAATGTGATATAACAGAGGGGGACAT
Source organism: Hipposideros armiger (assembly GCF_001890085.2). NCBI lineage: Eukaryota > Metazoa > Chordata > Mammalia > Chiroptera > Hipposideridae > Hipposideros > Hipposideros armiger. Next base: position 1,645,387 of record NW_017731381.1, read on the forward strand.
GCCAAAAAGTTTCTAGTAAGCAAAAAATAGTAAACAAGAGTTACCAAAATAGTACAAGCCTTTTACCATGATATAAGAGAAGGACATGCCAAAATGTTTCTAGTAAATAAGACATAGTAAACAAAAGTTACCGAAATAGTACCACTCATTCTTACTCATTTAAGAGACACAAAATTTCATTGATAATATCTTCATTTTATTTTGGAGAGCATAAAGGTTACGTAGGCTTTCACAAATTCACTCCAAATCTCAGAGCACTCATTCCCCGTATTTTCCCCAAAACGTCTTAAGGAAAATTCTCCTATGTGGTTTTTTTTAGGAGCCTAACCATCAGAGTTAGGGAAAGAGTCCTATTTAGCAAAATGAGAACTGAATTTTAATCCTAACTTGGCCTTAGACCACCAATATGGCCTCAAAAACATTTACATGACTAGGACTCTGTTCCACCATCCATAATATGACGAAATTAGGCTAAATGGCCTCTGAAGTCCCATCCAACTCTACTCTTCTGCAATCCGATGAAGCCAGAGAGGCTTTGGTTTAGAAGAACCTGGTTAAGATGCTGAATTGTGTGAAATCTGATAAGGCTTAAATTTTAAACTAGTAAAAAACTGCCATGACCACAGCTATAAGGGCAGCGATTAAGCTTAGTTCAAGAGTGGGCATGGAAGGAAGTCAGGAGCACCCAGGGAGCACCCTGACAGCATGACATGCTACACAGTTAGAGCGGATAAGAGCAGAGTATGACTATCACATGTAAATAAGGAGACTGGTACTGGGGCAGCTTACGAAATCAGTCTTCAAGTAACATCTCATACAGAGAGCATTCCAATCGCAGCTCTGGGAACCAGTGACAGTGATGCGTACAAACTTGAAGCAAGGAAATTCTAAACCTTCTAAGCATAGGATCTGTCAACTATCAAATCGCAATTCCAATAGACTGGGTTTTCCAATTCCTTAAGACCCTAAAGCAGTAATCCAAATATATGCCTAGAGATCAAGAACTTGAAACCTTTTGGAGAAAGTCAAACAGAGGAGCCCAAAGCATGTTACAAAACATGAAGCCGCCCAATCAGTGAGGCTGTGTAATTTTCAGCGAAATAGAAGCCCCTGCCCAGACAACCTACCACGACATCTTCACTGTGAGAGTGTAAGATGGTCCCTGCCGCAGAATTAAAGAGAAAGCAGTGCTGTTTTTTAATGAACACCAGTGGAAGACAATACAGCATTAACTCATGCCATACACAAAGCAACAAACACTGCTGCGTTAATAATTAGTAATTAATAATCACTATTCCTGCAGCCCTATCCATGATCTTTAAGAGCTCTCAGACTCTAGCATCCCATGACTGCATAAAGCCCTTACTGTGTCTCTCATGCTCCAAGAGTCACTGCCTAAATGACTAACAAAACCTAAAACCCGGCAAACGCACGTAATAAAATTATGGTATGGTTAGAAAGATTCACGTTATTAGGTCTGCACAGCATTTTAAAAAGCTATGATTCCACATGTGCATCTTCATTTACTTCCACAGCCATGTTCCCTTCCTCTTGTCAATCACAACATAATTTCCAACCCTGCAATAGCTATTAATCAATACATTAAAATCAATGCTATCCTTTTTTTCTTTTTAATAGGAGATTAAAAGTACAAGTAGATGGGGCTGGAGGAAGGGAAGCATACATAACCCCGAGTGAGTACAAGAAATCTTTGAACAAGTCAATTTTTAAATATATTGGGGACAGAGGATAAGTCTCAATCTTTCAAGGGAGCCTTCACGAATATTATTAAAAACAAAGATTACCTTTATAAACTGAAAGACCATCCTCTAAGTAAGCTGAAAAACCAGAACTGCTTCACACAGAAAAATCTCCATTAACTAGTCTAAGGAATGAAGAACCCTCACTAACTAGCACTTTCTACTGAGAACTGAAAAACTACACAGTATTGCACTTCAAAGCTGTCTTAAATCTTCATATGAAAGAAAAAAGCTTCAGAAGTCACGCTGGAAGGCGACACGCACGTTAGTCACTGCCATGAAGAGTCACAGGCCTCACTGAGCAGCTAGCTACCTTGTGTTTGCAAAGCCTTACAGAGACACAGATTTGTTCTCTGATCTGACTCTTTTCTTAACATTAAATCAACTTTTAGACAAAAATAAATAGGTAAATGTAAATGGGAAAATAGTGCCCAATTTTCTTGTATGATTTGTTTAGTCTCATTTTAGGCTAAAGGGCAGTCTGGTCCCATATTGTATTTTCCTTTCTAAATAAAGAAAAAAAATCTCCCCCCACAACCCAAAAGAGGGGAGGGGCGCTAAAGGGTGGAGTACTTTGCAATCAAATGCCAGTGCCAAAAGCAGCATACGGCTATTTAAATTTAAATTAGCTAATATTAAATAAAATTTTAAATTCTTTTCCTCCCCCATTCTAGCCACCTTTTAGGGGCTCCAAAGCCACCTGTGAGTGGTAGGGCTCGCACAGACAAAGGATATTTCCATCGTAGCATAAAGTTCTGCTGGACACTGCTGATCTAGAACACTTTCCCAACTTTAAATGTGCTCCCAAATCCTCAGGATAGTTTCTTCTAACACAGATTACTGGGTCCCACTCGAAGCAGTTTATTTCAGTCAGTCTAGAATGGGGCTCCAAAATTTGCATTCCTAACAAGCTCCAAGACAATGTTCCCGTTGCCTGTCAACCAGAATAGTGCTCTCTATGGTAAAGAACTAGTTTTGGTTTTTTCCCAATCCATATGGACCAATACTTTCATAAAACACTAGAAAAATGAATTACCAGGGAAAAAAATTTTTTAAACAAGGACTATACTACAAAGTTACATTTTTTATTATTAGGTTCCACAGACAAATCGTCTCTCTTAAAAAAATGCTGTAAAAAAGTATCTAAATGTTTCCTTTCAAACTCTGGACTCACCTCTTCACAGACAGGTAACAAAGAGCCCACAGACCTGCACAGATCCACAGACTAACTCTGAGGGACCCTCACCTAGAAGAGCTAGCTTGTTTTACATCTTTACAATGATCTATTTGGAGCTGGTCATTAATGATCTCTTCATATCCTCTATCATTTCCTCAGTGTATTTTTACAACTCAAGGCAACACTCACTGTTAATTCCATTAAGCAGAATACCCAAGTCCCTTAAAATGACACTACACAGGGTTTGCTTAAAAAGCAGTCTGATGGTGCCATCATTTATAATGTGATCCAATTCTGTCACGTGGTCAACAAAGATAATGCCTTGACTTTTTCTTAGTAACCCATGGTTGAATTTAGACTGCTAACACTGCATGAGTTGTTATGCCAAAATATACAATGAACATTAATAAAGTCTCTGTGTTAAATTATAAAATTTCTTTCAGTAAATAAAATCTATGATCTTGACCTAGCTTACAGGACATAATTTTGCAAAGGATTATTAGAATACTAATGTTTTCCTTGAACCCAAATTAAACAGTCCAGGTACACTTCTTCACTCAAGTACACTTAGGGAAGGAACAAATCAAACAGAACCCTCTTATAAAAGTCAGTGCCCTTCACCGAACTGTCTAACGCTTAGGTGTTTCCCCCAATTTACATATCAAATCAAACAAACAGATTTTTTTTTTTGGGTACAACTTCTAGTCTGGCCCAGAAAATGGACTTCCATGAAAATCTCCAGGATAACTTCAAGTTCAACCACTTTCTAGAGACTACTCTTAGAATTTTATTGTCGCCCTAGTCTACCAATTTGCTTGACTTTTACTTAAGAACATTATAAAATAAGGCTCTTGAACTTTAAATACGTGATCCTTCTTCCTACCATAATATCTGGTTTAACAGAACTTGACATATATGCATGTTCTCTGTAAAATAAGGTTACACGCCCAACTAGACTTTATTTTAAGAAAAATTCCACTTAAATGCACAACATTAAAGGAAAAGTTGCAAGGTGTCTCATACTAAGTCTGGGGAATATAAAAATGGGAGGGATTCTTTTTAATAGTTCTTACAATGTAACAAAGAAAACCCTTTTGCCTCCCAGCATATTGACTGAAGCAGTAACAGAATGAAGAAGAAGTATTCAAAGCAAGAAAATGTCAGGAGCTTTTGCCATGGCCACCCCTCCGATCCCATCTGCAGAGGCAGATGGCAGAGACTGAGCCCAGGACCCTCTAAGACTGTCTTGCAATTGCCCTCGTGCCTCCTGCTCCAACCTTGACTCATTGGGCTGCATGGGCAAGGGCAGAGAACAGCTTCCCAAGCAAAACAGGCAGGGAAGAATTCTGGGGATGACCCTGGCCTGGATGCTGCTGTGAGGTTGCAGTACTTCCCCAAACCCAGGCCAAATGATCCAGACTGAGACTGCAGGACCTGCAAAAAGGGCAAAAAAAGGCCCAAAGAAGTCAGCCTCCAGACAAAAGGTTTTGCTCAAACAAAACAACTGTTTTGGAATGACCTAAATCATTGATCCTTAATAATTTTTGCACGTGGGTGGGAAGAGGTGGAGGAGGAGAGGAAGAGAGGGTGGGTGGGAGTTACAGATCTGAGAATCACAAAAGCAAGGATTTGCTTTCCATAAAAATACACAAAATTTGCATACTATTTTTGGGGAGTTCACAGACTACCCAAAGATTCCCTAGGGGCCCATGAATCCCAGGATAAAAAGTCTCAACCTAAATAGGTAAGAACTAAAATAAAGGTCCGGGCTGGCCGAGGGGCTCATTGGTTGGGAGTTGGCTTGGGAGCGCGGGCTCTGAGGAGCCGGGCCACCAGTTCGGATCCCACATGGGCCAGTGACGCTGCGCCTGCTACAGCCAAGAAGGTGAATAACAGCTCCACCTGGAGCTCAGCTACCGTGAGTAGCTACCGTGAGTAGCCGGTGATAGCATAGGCTGCAGTGGGGCTGCAGTGGGCTGCCGTGAGCTACCATGAGTGGCGGGCAGCCAGCATGAGCAGCTGACAGCCAGCATGAGCTGCCGTGAGCCGCCATCCAATGGCCGGCGAGCGACCTGCCTCACCCGGGAAGAGCGCAATGATCACAATACCCACATGGGCCAGTGAAGCAATGTCCTCTACAACTAGCCTGAAGAACCAAAGGACAGTAACTTGTCTGTTCCCTCCCCCAATTCCCCAATAAAATCTTAAAAAAATATTACCACAGCAGTTAGACCTTCTTTTAACCTGAAGCCTGCTGGCCTTTTACATAAAGAATCTTAGAATCAAAAAATGTAGATTCTAAAAATTAAATACATCGATCACATAGTATACAAGATAATCCAAAACATATTAACAATTTGCCAATAAAATAATATATTTGATCCAGAAAATTAAATGAATGCACACTCCCTATAAGTATCTTTAATAAAGGAGTAGAAATATAAAAAAATCTCTTATTTAGAAAATTCAAGTATATATATATATATCCATCACTTTGTATTTATGTTTGGATTCGTGTCCTGAAGTTATCTTAAAATTCTACTTTCCAGTTTTCTTGAAATTCTCTAATACTTAGTATGTTAAGTTCTTCTAAAATAGTTTACAGATAAAAGTACCATGGAAGTGTACTGAAAAATCAGTATTTCTTTGCTAAAAATTTTACGTCCTTCATTATGACTATAAAGAAAAAAAGGTTCATCAATTTAAAAAAAATTCCTCAAAATGGGAGCCCCATTTATGTCATATATACCAGGGGCGCCAAAAAAATGTATACAAGTGGACACGTTGGTCAACGTTGCTCGAGCAGTCGTTCGCTGTAATCAGGAGTGTCTGGACGCTGATGGTAACCACTTTGAGCACCTCTTGTAATTGCAGAAGTAAAACGTGACTTGTATTCATCTTTTGTTATCAGTATATATTGAGTATTACAATTTTAGCACCCTCTGTATATACATTATCAAAGATTCTAAAGGTCTTGATGGCAAATGGCATAAGGAATAAATGTAGGAGGATGTAAAGAATCACTATTACAAACTATAAAAACCAATTAATCCAGGTATTCTGAACGAAACTAAATATATTCCTCTGGATTTTATGACAATAATTTAGTTTAGAAATGAGAACAGGAATGGATATTTTAAAATAACCATTTTACTACCTTCAAGGCTTTTACAGAAGTAACAGAACTTATTGTGAGGGTATCAACGCCTCCACAAAATGCACTAAAGAAAAGAACATTTTGGCAAGGAAGTAGTGACTGCATTCTCCTTCTGCATATTTCATGTTTATTACTGTCCCAAGCTACACCTGACCCCCTAACTTCATGTTTATTACTGTCCCAAGCTACACCTGAACCCCTAAGTGCCCTAGGAAGACCATTCCTACACTGTAGAGACAAGGGCGGGGAGGTGCCCTCACAGTATTCTAATATGCCTCTTCAATGACAAATTCTTAAACTGGGGAAGTAAAAATGGGTGCGTGTGTAGAACAACTTAGGCAAAGTGTGTTAGTTAACCTAGCACCATACCACTAAAACATGACAGCACGCTTCAGCTTTGGAAGAAATCTTCAGAGGCTGTTGGTGAAAAGAATACTTGCTTTGCTTTATCCCCATGAGCTGGGTTCAAATTCTGACTCGTTAACATTTGTTTGCTTTCTGACCTTGAACAAGTTACTTCATTTCTCTGAGCTGCACCAGCCTCACAGTGGCTGTGAAAACAGGAATATTTTTTCATTTCTGTAGCCCCAGTGCCTGGGTGAGTGAACACACGCCAGGATTCATTCAATGCTAGTTCTTTGTGCTTCTCACAAGTACATGTCATAGCCTATTGAAAACAAAAATGTTCTCTAGGGAGCAGATATCTAAGCCCTGGCTATTATTTTCAAAATAATAGTCAGTCCCCCGCTTATCCGCGGTTTCGCTTTCCACAATTTCAAGTTGCCTGCAGTCAATCACGGTCCAAAATACTAAATGGAAAATTCCAGAAATAAAAAATTCCTAAGTTTAAATTGCGCACTGTTCTGAGTAGCGTGATAAAATTTTTCGCGATCCTGCTCTGTCCTGGGTGGGACGTGAATCATCCCTTTGTCCAGCATCCACACTGCATACACTCCCCTTCTGCTAGTCCCTTAGAAGTCATCTGAAACTCGCGCTATCGCAGGGCTTGTGTTCGAGTGACCTTTACAGAGCCTAACACTACGTCACAATGCCTACATCATTTACCCCCCTTCACCTCATCACACTGGCATTGCATCATCTCACATCATAAGGGTGAGTATAGTACAGTAAGGTATTTTGAGAGACCATATTCACATAACTTTGATTACCATATATTGTTACAATTGTTTTATTTTATTCATCTCTTACTGTGCCTAATTTATAAACTAAACATTATCATAGGTATGTATGTATAGGGAAAAAACAGCACAGCTCACCCACGAACCACACAAGTTTGAACTACCTGTGTCCACTTATACATGGATTTTTTTCAATGAATACTGTAAATGTATTTTTTCTTCCTTATGATTTTCTTAGTAACATTTTTTCTTTAGCTTACTAAATTGTAAGAATACAGTATATAATACATGTATCATACAAAATATGTGTTAATCGACTGTTTATGTTCTCGATAAGGCCTCCAGTCAACAGTAGGCTATTAGTAATTAAGTTTTGAGGGACCCAAGTTATATGTCGATTTTCGGCTACATGGGAGTCAGCGTCCATATCCCCCATGTTTTTCAAGGGTACATGGAGGGCTTGGTACTATCTGTGGTTTCAGGCATCCACTGGGGGTCTTGGAACGTACCCCCCGTGGATAAGGGGAGGACTACCATAATAATCTGGTACAGCCCAATTCAGGCAGTCCCATAGAATTCGCTGCAGCTCTTCACCTAAATTAAACTAAAGCTTTGTATAAAGGATGAAAGTATAAAGAGAACCACTAAATATTTATTAAAAATAAAACTATTTCAAACCTTGCTATATTAGGGGGACGAGCAGGGAGGGAGAATATAGTCTCCTCAGTTGATTAAGATACTAGATACCATCATTGTCATACACCAAAGATATTTTTGCAGGTAGAATCCTTGAATCCTAAAATCTCAAAGGTTCAAAAAGGTTCAGAGTATGAGCGGTCCACTTGCGACTCCATTTGGTCATAACCAACCAAGTCCACGAGAGCTGAAAAACATAGGCACCTACAGTGAGAATCAAGCCTGAGGGTATGAAACCCTTTTCCCTCTGGAAGAAAGAACCACAAACTCGGCTTAGGGACAAAACCATACTGCCAAGAAAACCATAAAAACTTCTTTGAAACTTCTATAAATCAAAGAGATCACCAAGACACCAGAGAGCCCAAGGGCCTGGTGTTTCTGAAAGGTTTCCTGTAACACAATGTAAGAGTCACAGATGAGACCTGGTTTCTAAAGAGATACAATTCTGCTTCAGATTTTCTTTGGTATTTGAAATAGTTATAAGAAAAGTAAATCAATAAACACAAAAAAACTGCCAAAGGATCTTCCAGGAATGCAGCCCTGTAAGTTGTGGCTTCCCCATTTCAGTTCCAACTGGCCTTTCAACTTCTTGTGTGGTTCGCATGAAGTAATATACTGATCAGTTCAGAGAACTTCCAATTATACTGACAATAAACTATAGAAACAATTATAAAGATAGAGAATATTAAAAAACTGTGGTCAAAATGATCGTATTGAAAGAGTTTGCAGTGCTGTAACAACAAAAGAGCTAAAAGTAAAAAGCAAAGAAATAACTGCAATATAAAAGATGTGACTCCAGGCAGACTATGAAACCACAATGAGACACAACTAATTTCCAAAAGATTTAGATTTACTTTGTCCATGGCCAGACTACAGCCAGAACAGTATCACAGTCTGATTACTATAAGGGAAATCCCAAAGCAATAAGGGGAAAAAAATTTTTTGTAAAAGATACCTTTTAATAGTCCATTAATCAAGAAAAATGTTTAAATAATTCACCACAATTCATTTACAAAATCTGCGCTGGGATGGAAAGAAGTTCAAAACTAATCATTTTACTACTCCCTTCTTTTCCCAGGCCTTCAGTTACAGTCATGCATCGCTTATGTGAAACCACCTGTTCTGGTTGGCATAAACCATGTTACTTGACGATTCATGCCTAATCATTTTATCATACATGGATCTCAAACCTTCTTTCTACCGCCAGAGAGCCACAAAATTCGCAAAAACTATCTCCCTGAGGTTGCCAAACTGATCTTCCAATTTGGCTTACCAACCAACTCTACACTGCCATGCACAGTCAGTCAGTACAGATCCCCACTAGGAAAAACGACTCACAATTAGCCTTGGGACCACAGCAGAGAGGTCCCTGTCAGGGCTTTTCTAAGGACCACAAGGTGTATCCCTAAAAGTATGTCAAAATTTGGGGCCTACTGGGATGGTATTCCGTTATGCTATTTGAGAAACAAGCAAATCTCAGGCGATATTGCAGGCATTCTGAAAATTGTAAAAATGTTTCAATGTGTTTTTTCTGTTCATGGATGTTACACCAGAAAAAAACAGTTTTGAGGGGGTGAGGAATAACACACACACAGCCCCAAAGATGCCTGGAGATGCCAAGGATTCTCTAAAAACCTTGGTCGGATTACTAATGGTCCATAAAGCCTAATTTGGAAAACACGGGCCTACAAGTTCAAAATTGAATTATACTGCCTTATTAGATTCCACACTACCGAAAACCACAGTCCCATCAGTCATAACTGGAACTAGGATACTTTATGTACACAAATATAAGTGCCTGCTTATGTATTTTTAATTGGATCAAATAAAACTGAAGCTGCAAACAAACTCAAATTTCAATTATCTCACTAGTGAGGGGATTTCCTAATAGCGTCTTTTTAAAAACCAAGTAACCGCCAACCCTCTGCACATCTGACAGGAATGTCCCTTGAAATTTGGGAGCAACAGACTCCCGTTACCTCTCCACAGCCCAGTGGATAAATACCCTGAAAGGGACACATTCCTTTTTTTTTTTCCCCCAGCTTAAACATGCAATCTAATAATGCATAAAACTTGGCTGCGGAGCTGCTGGGCACCTCCAGGGTTCCAATTTTTGGGGCGAGAGCGCGCTAGTGCGTAAGAAGGGGGCGGAGGGGTGCGCGCTCCGAGGACGCGCCGGGGCCCCCGCCCCCTCCCGGAGCAGCAGCCTGGCACCAGCCCACCCTCCTCCACCCCTGCAAACAGACGCAGGACGCCAATAGAGCAACTTCTCCGCGGGGGCGGCAGCGGAATAGCGGTCACCCCCGCCAAGGCGCCGCGCGGCCGAGCCGGGGGGTCCCTCCTCGACCTGGCCTTGGGGGTGGAAGAGGGGGGCTCCGCACGCCCCGCCCCCGCCCGCCAGGCCTAGGGCCGGGGGCTGCCGGGACCCCCGCCCCTCCGCGCGGCCCGCAGCGGCGCACTCCCAAGGACGGCCGCCCGGCACGAGCGCGGCCTGAGCGCAAGCCGGAGCGGGGCGCGGCGGAGCCTGGCCCCTCTCCTCAGGCCTCAGGCCGCCGCCTGCCCTCCGCCAGGCCGCCCGCCGCTGGCCCCGCTCGGACCCCGGCCCCGCCGGGCCTCGGCGCCGCCGCAGCCCCTCATCCCGGCTCCATTCATAGGGGCACCCCAGCCCGGCCGGCGGGGCGGGGCCAGGGACCTGCGGACAAGGCCGGCCTGCCGAGGCCAGGGAGGAAAATAAAAAGTTAAGAGAAGAACTTACCTAAAATGGCTCCTGCAGCAGCCAAAATACAAACAGCTATTATTTGGTGAAGTTTAGCTCAGACACCCTGCAAGGACACCCTAACCCGGCTCGGGCCCGCCTTCCTTGCCATGCCATTGGGCTTCGCCAGCCCAAAACATAGAGTCATTGGTCAGCCTGGCTGCCGCTCATGCAGAAGCCCATTTCAAGCTTGCTTGCAGGGGCGAGTGATGGGCTCGCTCCATTGTGCTCGTATTTGCATGGATGTGATCGCGGCGCTGATTGGCCGGCGCTTGGGGCCGCCCCGCCCCCTGCCTCGCGCCCCCCGCCTTGGAGACGCCGCTGCGCGCGGCCCCGCCCCCCGGGGCCGAGCCTCGGGGCCACGGGGGCGGGGCGGGGCCGGGGTCCTGCGAGCCGAGGGGGCGGGGCGGGGTCCTACACGCTACAGACCGCAGGCAGGGGGCGGGAACCTGGAGCGCTCGCTACCCGAGCCGTGGTTCAGCCCGCAGGTGGAGGTCTCACAGGTAGCGGGCTAGCCATCTGGAAGACCGGAGGCTGGCGTCTCCGGGGATGGGAAAAGATGTGGCTGGGGTCCCGCGACAGAGAGATTCTGCTGGGGCCGAGGTCCCGCAGACAGAATCGAGGAAAGAAGAGGGTCCGCAGGGCAGGAAAAGAAGGTGCCGAGAAGCCAAGCGAAGAGCCAAGAAGTCCCATGCTCTGTCTCCAGCCGCCTTTGCTGCCTCTCCGCCTTGGCTCCCTGGCACTCCTCGCACACAACCGGTTTCTTCCCAAGGCCCTCGCACACCTCGGGAGTTTTCCAGTCCCAGGGATCCAGCAGCACCTTGGATACACCTCCGTAAAAGCAGGTGTCGAACGATGGTGTATATATTTTTCAGGCCTTTCTCCAGCACCATCCTTGTAGCATCCTCAAGGACAGGGCCCAGCATTTGGCAGAGATTCAACTAATTGTTTAAAATGTCTTAATTCGTTCGTTAGCAGCTAATTTTTGAGTGCCCACTAAGTACCAGCCATTGATCTAAGACGGGATACAGCAGTCAATAGGAGAAAGACCTTGCCCTCGTGGAATAGGTGAGCTAATGGGAAAGAAAGACAATACATACAAGGGGCAGGCAGTGATAAATGCTATAAAGAAAATAGATGGAGGCAGAGAGGGCTGGGGAGTTTGCCATGCCTTGCTGAATACTGTGTATGGCATCCCACTACTGCCCTCCTACTGAGACCTTTGTGGTCACTTGACTCCTGCCCTCATCATGGGTGTTTCCTTAGCGCCACTAAAAAATGGTTAGATTTTGAATGTAGAGGCTCATTTTACCTTAATTAAAGTAGGAACGTCCTGAGTCGTGATGATTCCAAGAGCAATTTGTCAGATACATTTAAGATGAACATGGTTTGCCTTTGTCAGGGGTAGCGGGAATGCTTTAGCAGAGCCTTACTGCACCCCCAGAGAGAAGATATTTTTAGTGTCTTTGAAACCACAGGATTCCTGTGGTTTTCAGCCTGTGGCCCTAAGTCTCTTCTGAGGACCACTTCTTCGCTTCTTGGCAGACACAACAGATTTCACCAGTTTGAAAATACAGAGATAGCAGCCCCCTGCCACCTGTCTACCTCACCTGGGCACATGATTTTCATTTGACTTAAGGCTGGCCAAGAAGCCTTACGGTCCTTCCTTCCGCCTCGTTCTTCCTTAAACAAATGTTTATTAAGCACCAACTGTGTTCCAGGTATTGTTATAGACACAAGGGACACAGCGTTAAATAAGGCAGACGACATTCTTATTTATCCTCAGGGACCTCGTCGTCTAGTTGAAGACAAGATAGAGATATACACATGGACCCTGAGAACCTACAATCCTGCCAAGCTGTTGGTGGGTGAGTGTGCAAAGAGCTGCTTGTTTCCCCATTGCCTCAGAAGGACAACGAACTTGCCCTCCTGAACCAGCTGCTACAGGGGCTAAGGTGGGAGCAGCCTCTCCAGTTTGACGCCAGGACCAAGGGGGTCTAAAATTCTCAAGAGTGCTCTTGGGGCTCCGGTCTGTGCACTTACTTAGTTTCTGGAAAGAAGCTGGGTGCAGTTACTACATCAGAGGCAGACTTGGTGAGTCCTACATGGGAGTCAAGTGGCCCACCCTTTGCACAATCGAGTCCTTTGCCCACAAATGATGATATAACATAAATGAGGTGGGGAAAGACTGGGACTCCAGACAGAGGGAGCAGCATTATATGCCAAGTCATAGAAGCAAGAGAAAGCACTGGGAGGTGTGGGAGCAGGAGGAAGGGGGAAGGTAGACTTGTCAATATTACTACTCTTAAACTTAAGAAAAGTCAGTAGCATGGAAGAAGTTAAACACGCACAGAGACATAAATGTTATATAACTAAGAAATCAATAGGAGAGTCCATAATTGATTCACAAATGAGTGGTACAGGTACAGGCAAAGGAAAGATCTGGAAGCTGCACTCAGGAGAGGCACCAGGCTTGACCTCCAAAGTGTCAGGTCTGCAGAAGGGAGTGGGGTTAATGAAATCTGACCCTTAAAATATTGGGTTGTCGGAAAAGTCATGATGCATTTTTGCAACGAAAAACAAAAAATACGTCATGACTTTTCCTGCAGCTCCCAGGGACCTGTGGGTAGGCACGGGAGGGAAAACAGAGACAGCTAAGTAGCTTTTAGCTGCACCCATTCATGGAGATGTCTTCGCCTGAATTCTCCAAAATGCAGAGCGTGATTCTTATAGGACAGGCATGAGAGGTCAAAGGAGTATGCAGGGAAAGAGAGCTGATGCCAGGATGGTTATTCATCTGGCCTCCACTAAGTGTGGCTGATTGCTTCTGCTAAAGGGATTATCCTCTGAGAAGCCACATAAAATGAGTCTCAGAATATCCTGCAGGAGGGGGAAGGGAAGGAAATTAATCCACCAGCTCCTCTCTCATTGGCTAAAGAGTCATTCCAGTTGTTCATGCATAGGTGCCAAGTGGAGTTCCGTGTTGTCCCAAAACTCAAGAGGCATGTAGCAGGGCCTTGAGGTCAAGCGTTATCAGGGTGTGGCTGTGTGAAGTCACATGGAGCCCAGGAAGAGCTGGATACCACAGCAGCTGCTGGAGTAAGAGATGGTTGACACTACGGCTCTGAAGGTCTGCTATGGGGGTAACACCACTGAGGCACAGCTTTCTGTAACATATGAGGTGTGATCAAAAACTACAGTGAATGTTTAAATTTTCTTTTATCATTATTACAGTAAAAGACACATTGCTATTAATCCCCCTCAAAAAACTCCCCCTGGCTTCAAACACACATCCCATTGTTCTTACCACTTTCTGAAGCAGCTCTGGAAGTCCTCTTTCGTGAGTGCCTTTAGTTGCAGTGTCGTGGCTGCCTCAATGTCCTGAATCGATTTAAAACGTTTACCTTTCATGGTCATTTTGACTTTGGGGAGGAGCCAGAAGTCGCACAGTGTCAGATCCGGTGAATAAGGTGGATGAGGACACACCGTAATGTTTTTATTTGACAGAAATTGCTATACCAGAAGTGATGTGTGTCACGGAGCCTTTCCGTTGTGATCAACAAATACAGTGAATGCTGCTGCCAAGTGCCATCCAACGGAAAGGCAGCGATCTTCAATACTGGAAGTAGAACCTTAGTAATGGTATGTGACAAGTTTCAACTTGTTTGGTGCAGTCAATCTGGTATGAGCTACAGTTGAGAGAAGGTGTGTTTTAAAGTGTGCAATAAGTCATCCTCCATCATGACAACGTTCCATTCACACATCGCTTCTGGTGCAGCAATTTCTGTCAAACAAAAACATTACTGTTTGTCCTCATCAACCTTTTTCTCTGGATCTGGTACCATGTGACTTCTGGCTCTTCCCCAAAGTCAAAATGATTCAGGACATCGAGGCAGCCATGGCAGTGCAACTAATGACACTCACAAAAGAGGACTTCCAGAACTGCTTCAGAAAGTGGCAAGAATGATGAGATAAGTGTGTTTGAAGCGAGGGGGAGTATTTTGAGGGGGATTAATGGCAATGTGTCTTTTACTGTAATAAATTTTTTTATTTAAACATTCACCATATTGCTTGATCACACCTCGTATAGTATGTCTATGTTTATAAAGGCCCCAGAAGAGCAATCCTTAGGAGCTCTGAAGGGGAGCCACAGAAGGGCTCCCAGCAGTTCTAGAACTTTGGGATAGTAGCTCCATAAACATGGTTGCATCCTGCCTGGCCGTGTTCTCTTTTGCCTTCCTTCCTCCATCCACTTGTCTGTTTCCTCCATTAGACCATGAGCTTCTGTATTATTATTTTTTGTATATATGTATATATATATATATATATATATATATATATATATACACATACAGTTGCAGAGAAAAGGCTATTTTCATCAGCCCATTTCATTTTCCTTTTGGGCTCGTAGCAAAACTACATTTCTCTGTAGTCAGGTAGGCCCATGTGACTGAACTCTGGGAAATGAAATTTGGAGAGAAGTGATAGATATATCCCACTTCCGGACATCCCCCAAAACTTCCTGTGTGAACCTCCAAACTGTCCTCCATTCCTCAGCTGCTGACAAGATACAAAAATACCCGGTAGAGGACCGAGAGGCCCCAGAAAATGGCAATGGAGTGAGCCTGGGTCCCTGACTGACTGCACGGAGCAGGACCCTTGTGCTTACTTGCAGTGAACTATGCTGTGAGGGAGAAATAAAGCGTCATAGTGTCGAGTCACTGAAATAGGAAGGTTGCTTGCTATAGCTATTAGCACACTCCAGCTAATACAGTGTTTTTCTAACTTCCTTTGATTCTATGTCCCTCCAGAGCAAGGATCAAGTTTACGTGGCTTTGTACCCCAAGTACTTGTGTGATGCCTGACACATAGTAGGCATTGCTTGAAGTGTAAATGGGTGTGAATGAGCTGATACCTAAGCCTGGTCCTAAAGGATCAGAGGTAGAATGTTAGGCAAGATGGTGGGTAGAGAGTGATATACTCAGAGGGACATGGCATGTGAAGAGCAGAGAGGCTGCACACACAGTTCTCAGCAGCGCAAATGGTTTGATGATGTGAGAGGGAGATGGCTAGGATGACGCTAGAGAGACAGCAAGGGCCATATCACAAAAGGTCTTATTCATTACAGGAAAGAGTTGGCACTTTATCCTACAGGAATCAGTCAAGGATTTTAAATAGGAATGTGATATCATCAAGTTTATGTTTAAGAAAGACCTCTCTGGCAGCCTAGGAAGAGGATGGATTAGAAAGGAAGAAGCAAGGGCCGGCCAAGTGGCACATTGGTTAAGAGTTGGCTTGGGACACCATCTTTGAGCAGCAGGGCCCCAGTTTGGATCCCACATGAGGGCCAGTGACACTGCGCCCTCTACATCTAAGATGGTGAACAACAGCTCAACCTGGAGCTGGACTGCCTTGAGTCACCAGCAACAGCATAGGCTGCAGCCCCTGCTGCAGTGGGCTGCCGTGAGCTACCATGAGTGGCTGGCAGCTAGTGTGAGCGGCCAGCAGCTGGCGTGAGCTGCCATGAGTGGCTGTCCAAAGGCTGGTGAGCGACTGCTTCACCTGGGAAGAGTGCAACCATAATACCAACATGGGCCAGTGAAGCGACGCCCTTCACAACTAGACTGAAGAACAAAAGGACAGCAACTCAAAAAAAAAAATCTTTAAAAAAAAAAAGGAAGAAGCAAGAATGTGAATTTATTATTATTATTATTAGTTCCAGGTGTACAAAACAATGCACTAGTTATACTTTTCACCCCTCACAAAGTGACAAACCCCCTCCCCCATCCACTGCCCCCCCACCCCCGATATCATACTTATCTATTACAATCCCATTGACTCCATTCCCACACTATACTCCACATCCCATGACTATATATGTATTAAATTATAGTTGACATATAATATTATTCAACGGCAGCTTCAGATGTACAGTGCAGTGGTCAGACCTCGAAGTCATCTATGAAGTGGTCTCCCTTATAAGACTTGAGTATCTGGCCCCCTAAAAAATATTTACAACATTATTGGTTATATTCCCCAGACTGTCTTTTCTGTACTTGAGACCATATTGTAGCTACCAATTTATGTTGTCTCGTCCCTTCCCCTTCTCCTTTATCCCCACCCCCTCCCAACTAGCAACCATCACTTTTTGCTCTGTGTCTTTGAGACTCTTTCTGTTTATGTTACTCATTTATTCAGTTCTTTAGAGTCCACATATGAGTGAGCTCATATGGTATTTGTCTTTCTCTGACTGACTTATTTCTCTAGGTCCATCCATATCGTTGCAAATGGTACGATTTCCTTCTTCTTTATAGCTGAGTAATACTCCATTGTGTAAATGTACCACAGTTTCTTAATCCAGTTGTCTACCGATGGGCATTTCGATTGTTTCCAAGTCTTGGCTATTGTAAATAGCACTGCAGTGAACATAGGGGTGCATATATGTTTTTGAATTAGTGTCTTGGGTTTTTCTGGATAAATACCTAAGAGTGGAATTGCTGGGTCATACAGTAGTTCCATTTCCATTTTTTTGGGATACCTCCATACTGAGTTCCATAGTGGCTGCACCAATTTGCAATCCCACCAACTATGCACCAGGGTTCCCTTTTCCCCACAACCTCACCAGCACTTGTTTGTTGATTTATTGATGATAGCCATTCTGACCGGATTAAGGTGGTATCTCATTGTGGTTTTTATTTGCATTTCCCTAATGATTTAGTGAGGTTGAATATTTTTTCATATGACTGTTGGCCATCTGTATGTCCTCTTTAGATAAATGTCTCTTCATATCCTTTGCCCATTTTTTAATTGGGTTGTTTTTTTGGTGTTGAGTTGCATGAGTGTTTTATAAATTTTGGATATTAACCCCTTAGCAGATATATTGTTGACAAATATCTTCTCCCAAGAACGTGGATTTTTTAAAGCAACATTCCCTTTTGCCCCCAAATCATTCATCCCATGAGGTTTTGGGGTCAAGCTGGTTTGGTAAGTTGTGCATACTCTAGCCCCTTTCCATCACTCAGTAGCATATTAAAAACTCTAAGAATTAATGAAATCTTTAAACTTTAACATAATAGATCTCAAATTATTTGACCACAGAACCCCATTTTCATGAATACCTATTAAAACTGGCATTAGGATTAGATTAGCCTGCATTTCACAGGACATAATAAAATTGAAGTCTACTTTTGTCTTGCATAAAGAAATCTGGGAAGCAAAAGTGGCATGGCAGCAATATGGTGTTGTGAGTGATTCAGGCTTTAGTAGTTTTGCTCTGCCATCCTTAGCTTTCATACCTTGGTCCAAGATGGCTACTGGAGCACCAGCACCTTATGTCCTTGGAAGGAAAATGAAACGGCAAAATAGAAAAAGGGGAGTTGAGTCATATTCCTTAAACCACTTGCCTGGAAATACTACACATCACTGCTGCTTATGTCTCATTGCCCAGAACTTGGTCACATGGCCACACCAAGCTGCAAAGGAGGCTGGGAAATATGCTATTTTAGTTCGCTTGACTTTGTGCCAAGTTAAAAATTGAGGTTTTGTCACCAGCAGTCTCTGGCACAATGTCCCACACACACACACAAAATGTTCCACAAAGTATAAGTTGGGATAAGATAAAATGACAAAATAAAGAGATTGATTTAAAAAAAAAATTTGATCAGCTTTATTGAGGTATAATTCACTTGCCATACTGAAAGCATACAGTTTGATGGTTTTTGGTAAATTTATACAGTTGTAAAATCATCACCACATTCCACTTTTAGAAAGTTTTCATCACCCCCAAAAGTTCTCTCTTCCCATTTATAGTCAATCCCCCTTTCCACCCCAGACTCAGGCAACTGTTGATCAGCTTTTTTCTCTATAGTTTTGCCTGTTCTAGAGATTTCATAGATACAGAATAGTGCAATATGTAGTCATTTATGTCTGGCTTTTTTCACTTAACACCTTTGTGGTTCACCCATGTTGTAGAATGTATTGTCACTTCATTCTTTTTTATTGCTGAATGGTCTTCCATTGCATGCCTATGCCACCTTTTGTTTATCCACTCACCAACTGATGGGTATTTGGACTGTTTCCACTTTGGAGCTAGTATGAATAACGCTGCTGTGAACATTCATGTAACGTCTTTGTGCAGACATGCGTTTTCATTTCCCTTAGGTAGATAGATAGCTAAAGAGATTGATGTTTACAATTGAACGCACTCACTGAAAGGATTTTTATCGACTGCTTAGGACTGGCAAGTACTATACTAGGTGCCAGGGATACAATGGTGAATAAAAGTCAGCCTAAACTCAGCCCCTCATGGAGCTAGCAGTCTATGGAGGAGACAGGCATTAGTCAAACAAATACCGTATTTGCCGGCGTATAAGACGATTTTTTGGCCCTGAAAAATATGCCTCCAAGTGGGGGGTCGTCTTATACGCCAGGTACACTTCAGATAGACTGCCCATAGTGCTTGCCCCGTGCCATAGTGGCCTCCCGATGTCCGCCCACTTCATTCCACATACCGTTCAGGCATCAGCAGCGCTGCTGGGTGTATGCTCGGCTGTTATGCGATTTTGCTGTTATGCAATTTTACCACACTCGCAAAATCTACGGTACCAGTCTATAGAGTGTGTTTTCTTTAGTGAATTACCGGTATGTTTACCGGTAATAAACTTGCACTGTTTTATGTATATGTTTGATTACATACAGCCTTGTGACAGTTTTCCTGCATGTCATAAGCATTTGAATATAAATTAAAATGTTGAAATCAAATCTGATATTGTTTTACCTTTTATTTGGTGTGTGGAAGGTGTGCGGAAGAGGGGGTAGTCTTATACGGCGAGTATATAACAAACTCTGTATTTTGAGTGGAAATGTTAGGGGGTCGTCTTATACGCCCAGTCGTCTTATACGCCGGCAAATACGGTATAACAAACATCACAGCAGTAAGTGCTGTAAAGGAGGGGTACGTGGTGCTGCAAGAGGCTGTGCTGGAAGGATCTGCCTTGGTCAAGGAGGACAGGAAACCTGCCCACGAGCTGAGATCCGAAAAATGACATGAACTCATATCACCCCAATGAACTTTGTCCTTCAAAGCAATGTCTTATGAAGGTGATACACTTACTTCCAATAATACTGCCCTGGCAAACAATTCTGAGCCCTTTCACTGGTGGGCTGGTCCCCGGCCTGTGTGTCCTCAGTTAAAGTCCTTGCGTTTTAGCCTCTCAGAGTGTTTTGTTTTCTGATTAGACCATGACTCATATAACAAGCCACATAAGAAAATCAGCTGCATCCCTGGAGAATCACATCTCGCTTATTGCCCAAAATGGAATTCCCCTGCTCGATCACAGAGCTTCTTCTCCAGAGCTGGTGGAGAGGGGTTCATGGCAGTTTGCAAGAATAAATTTAAAGATGTAAAAGAAGGAAAGTGCGCAAACTCAGCTCCTTTCCGCTCAAAAATCATGTGTGTATGTCTTGCTACTGGAAAGATTCCAAACAGAGTCCCATGCCTGTGGAGGCAGCTCCCAAAGAAGAAAGAAAAGAATGTGTATAGGCTGTGGCAGAGCCCTGACCTGCCAAAAAGTACCCTACCCCCCAGAACAAAACTGGAAGAATAGTTAAACCCACAGGCTTTGGAACCTGAGAGATCTGGTTCAAATCCCAGCTCTAACGTTAGTGACCTTAGGAAAGTCACTTAACTTACAGTTTCTTGATTCTGATAATAGGGTTGTTGTGCGGATTAAATGACTCACACAAACTACTTAGCACATGGTAACTGCTCAACAAATTGTTAATTACTACATTATTATTACACCCTTTCCTGTGGCTCCTGTTTTCCATATCCTCCTTTCTGTTGATTTGTTCTTTTTGAAACATATTAATTCCACTGATTTGACTGAAGTCAATCTCTGTTCTTCTCCCCTTTGGTCTGAGGGACCTTCTGTCTTTTAGAGTGCCTTCTGCTGGTATCTGGCCTCCATCCCTTATGTATTAATCCGACTGATTTAACACTTAAAGTGCTGCAGAGCTCTCTCACCCATGTATAGCACGACTACTTTTTTTTTAATTTGAGTTACTTTCAGTAACTATGATTTATGGAAAGTCACACTTCAAATGTTCTTGGGCAGGGTTTTTTTAAAAACCACCGGTCACCCTATCCTGAAAGAGCTCCATAAATCTTTCACTCTCACTCAGGAGTGTACTTTCCTGCAGTGACAGACAATTTTAGCCATAAAAACTTGCTTAAGCTGAGGCTTTTCACCAAGCCTCAAGTCTTTGTGGAATCCTTTCCCTTATATGCACAATTCTACCCTCAGCATTACTGACCAATTTAGAGGCTCTACCATCTGCAAGCTGACAATATAACAAAGTAATGCTGTTTACACTCTAGGACTAAAGCACTATGATTTTTAAAATTAATTAAATAGTTTCCATGTTTTCCCTGAGGTAAAACATGGCAGCCATTTTCCAAGATGGCCCTCACTGATCTCCATGTGCTAGGATTCACACCCTAATATTGTCCCCTCCTATATCAAATAAGGCCAACTAGGAATGGATTGTAATGTGAAATCCTATGTATCATCTCTGGACATTGATTTTCTAGATGGAATTATTTCATCTGTAAATTGGGGGTAGTGCCCTGTGGAGGTGATGTCTCAGAGTTGTTCTAAGGGTCAAATGAGATGCAGCATGTGAAAGAGCTTTGGCACAAACCCAGAAATTCTTGTCGAGGGTTTCAGGTGTAGCATTTTATACACAGGACATCAAAGTATAAACCTGTTTTGTATAATTGGCACATCTTAGTGATGACCAGAGTTTATAGTCATAAACCAGTGGCCTCACATTGTTGAGATGTCAGTGTCTTCAAAATCTTTTGACTCAGGGCCCTAGAATCTTCCAACTGCTAAGGAGTGACATCTGCTAGTCAGTCATAGAGAATTGCCCAGGGCATTCATTTCTGAAATATTCTTTTGTCCAAGGCTCTGATAGCAGCACACTTTCCATTAAATCTTTCTTGAACAGTTGTAAAAAATTTTTTCAATTACTGTTGACATATATTATTAGTTTCAGGTGTACAACATAGTGATTAGACAGCTATATAACTTATGAAGTGATCACCCCATAATTCTAGTACCCATCTGACACCATACGTAGGTATTACAATATTATTGACTACGTTCCCTATGCTGTACTTTACATCCCCACGATTGTTTTTTTTTTTTTTTTGCTGAGCCATCCTGCTACCTGTTGGCAGCTCAGCGGCTGCTCAGCTCGGGCTGGACTCGAACCGCTGTTGCTCAG
>NW_017731381.1:1667454-1701088 GCF_001890085.2 Hipposideros armiger
CTCTGCATCTATGAGTTTGTTTTTGTTTTGCTTATTTATTTATTTTGTGTTTTAGATTCCACATATAAGTGAATTATAATATATGGTATTTGTCTGACTTATTTCACTTAGCATAATACTCTCTAGGTTCATCCACGTTGTCACAAATGGCAAGATTTCATTCTTTTTTATGGCTGAGTAATATTCCGTTGTATATACGTATCACATTTTCTTTATCCATTTATCTATCGATGGACAGGTGACTTCCCTATCTTGGTTATTGTAAATAATGCTGTAAGAAACATAGGGGTGTATATGTCTTTTTTTTTTTTTAAAGATTTTTATTAGGGAATTGGGGGGATGGGAACAGTGCTGGGGAATTGGGGGAAGGGGAACAGACAAGCCGCTGTCGCCCCGTTCCTCAGTCCAGCTGTGGAGGCTGCCGCCCCACCGGCCCAAGCTGGCACCACCACTGCGCTCCTCCTGGGCGACGCAGACCAGCCGCCGGTCTCTGGACGGCCGCCCACCACGGCCGCCAGCCGCCCACGCCGGCCGCCGGCCACACACGGCAGCCCATGGCAACCCACTGCCACAGGGACTGCAGCCTACGCCGTCGCCATTGACTCATGGCAGCCCAGCTCCAGGCCGAGCCGCCGTGCAGCATCCTAGCTGTGGAGGGCAGTGTCACCGGCCCTCACATGCGGGACCCGAACCGGGACCCTCTGGCATCCCAAGCGAGCTCCCAACCACCGCGCCACTCGGCCGGCCCTGTATATGTCTTTTTGAATTAGTGTTTTAGATTTCTTTGGATAAATACCCAAAAATAGAATTGCTGGATCATATGGTAGTTCTATTTTCAGTTTTTTGGGGAATCTCCCTACAGTTTTCCACAGTGGCTGAACCAGTTTACAAGCCCACCAACAGTGCAGGAGGGTTCCCTTTTCTCCACGTTCTCACCAACACTAGCTTTTTGTTGATTTATTGACAATAGCCATTTCGACAGGTGTGAGGTGATATCTCACTGTGGTCTTTATTTGCACTTCTCTGATGATTAATGATGTTGAGCATCTTTTCAGATGTCTATTGGCCATCTGTATGTCCTCTGGAGAAATGTCTATTCAGGTCCTCTGCCCCTTTTTGATCCGATTGTTTGCTTTTTTGGTGTTACGTTGTATGAGTTCCTTATATATTTTGGATATTAACCCCTGACTGGATGTTTCATTGGCGAATATCTTCTTCCATTCAGTAGGTTGTCTTTTTGTTTTGTGGGTGGTTTCCTCCACTGTGCAAAAACTCTTTAGTTTGATGTAGCCCTACTTGTTTGTATTTTCTTTTATTTCCCTTGCCTGAGGAGTCACATCCCCCCCAAAAAAATTACTTAGAAAATAATATTAAAAAAATATTAATAAAGAATTTACTGCCTGTTTTCATTTAGGAGTTTTATAGTTTCGGGTCCTACATTTAAGTATTTAATTCATTTTGAGTTTATTCCTGTATATGGTGAAAGAAAGTGATCCAGTTTCATTCTTTTGCATATGTTTATCCAGTTTTCCAACACCATTTATTGAAGAGACTGTCTTTACCCCATAATATATATATATATATATATATATATATATATATATATATATATATATATATATTCTTCCCTCCTTTGTCATAAATTAATTGACCATATAGGTATGGGTTCACTTCTTGGTTTTCTATTCTGTTCCATTGATCTGTGTGTCTGTTTTTTGTCTTTAAGATTTTATTGGGGAACTGGAGGAGGGAAACAGTGTTGGGGAATTGGGGAAGGGAACCAGCCAATTATTGTTCTTCAATCTTCATTGTGGAGGGCGCCAGTCGCCATCTGGCTTCCCATTGGCGGTTCATGGCTTCTAAGCTCAAGGTGTTGTGTTCAATCTTAGTCGCGGGTGAGCATAGCCACCAACCCATGCAGAAGTTGAACCAGCAGCCTTGTTGTTAAGAGTGCACACTCAATCCACTGAGCCATCTGGGCGGCAGCTCAGCTCAAGGTGCCAAGTTCAGTCTTAGTTGCTGGTGGGCATAGCCCACCGTTGAATAGGAAATCTTGTTGTTACACAAGCTGAGCCATCCTGCCACCTGTTGGCAGCTCAGCAACAGCTCAGCTTGGGTGCAGCATTACTGGCCCATGTGGGAATCGAACCAGCAGCCCTGTTGCTCAGAGCTCACGCTCTTAAGCCAACTCTTAACCAACTGAGCCACTCGGGCAGCCCCTATGTGTCTGTTTTTATGCCAGTACCATGCAGTTTTGATTACTAGAGCTTTGTAATATAGTTTGATATTCATGAAGGAGTACCAGTACTTCTGCTCATGCAACAAGTGAATGGTATCTGCAGGAAACGTGCTGGGCTACCGAGAGTTACTCAATTTCATTCCAGTTTCAACTTGTGTGAATGATGAATTCTTGACCTTAAATCTATACAGGAATCTGGCAGTCATTTAGCTGTGGTTGTCAGTGGTCATGTCTTGACATAGCCAGTTATTAGGTATATGGCAAGTTATTTATCGCTGAGCATATATAAAATATCACAGTCCAAATGATTTTCACTTTAAAAAAATAAATGGGAGCATATATTCTATAATAATGTCACTCCTATTCATTTGTATTCTGATGTGCTCTCCTGAATGATAGAGCAGAGGGTGGCATTTTAGCTGGGCAATGGGAATGTCACCCAGTCTACCTTATCTATGTCTCAGGCTGCGGTGAGAAACCATTACCAGTTCTGACAACTATAAATTATGGTGGTGTTTGTGAGTGAGTGGTGATTTTATAGTTAGTGCCACTATTAATGCTTTTACTTCAGTAGTATATGCTTTCTCACATACTATTGAAAGTCTGGGGGGAAAACAAAAGTTGTTTTAAACAATAAAGTTAGCCATATTTATTTAATTTTTCCCTATGCAATGGCAAAATTAAAAAAAATTTTTTTTGTATTTTAAAAATGCTTTTATGACCATCACACCACAAATATTTTCAGTACTATTTGTCTTACTTCCCTGGGGGGAAGTGGGGAGTCAACCTAGATTGTGAGGAGTATGGGTCTTATCCCAACTTCCTTACTGGGAGGAAGAAGGGAGGTTATAGCAGGAAAAACATTGAGACAAAGCTCTCATCCAGTAACTCCCCTATACACGTATTGTAGAGTTCTTTATTCTCATCACTCCTTCTGGGCATAACCCGAAAAAGGACAGATCAGGGTCAACGCAGGCAGGGCTCTGTAAACTAAATAAAATTCTATGAAGACCCATTGGAATACAGCCAGTACAGAGCACCACGGACAAAACCGAGTCAGGATTAGGAGTCAGGAGCTTCAAG
The DNA here is from genome assembly GCF_001890085.2 of Hipposideros armiger. Taxonomy (NCBI): domain Eukaryota; kingdom Metazoa; phylum Chordata; class Mammalia; order Chiroptera; family Hipposideridae; genus Hipposideros; species Hipposideros armiger. The sequence continues at coordinate 1,670,777 of NW_017731381.1, forward strand.
TCATTTGGAGTTAGGATCAGAAAAAGAGGTGGTTGAAGACAAATGACAAAGATCCAGGTAGGATGTCCTGTTTTGGTAAGTAGCTCCCAATTGTGGTGTGTGTGTGTGTGTGTGTGTGTGTGTGTGTGTGTGTGTGTGTGTGTTTGGGGTCTTGAAAAAAGTACTGTTTAGTTAATTAAAAGGCCAGAGTCAAGGTAGATAAGGGTAGCTCATGAATGATTAGATGGATGGTTGGATAGATGGATAAATTGATGCATCTATTTATCAAAGATGATTGATTGGTGGATGAATGGATGGTTGAATGGATAAATGAAAGTAATGAAATTAGAATGGATGGTTGATATGACAGATGAATGGGTAATGGGCAACTGAAGAATTAGTTGGATGAATGGATAAATAAGTGGACAATTGGATAGATAAGTAGACAGACAAACAGACAAATAGATAGATGAGTGAATGGATGACCAAATTGATGGATTGGTGGATGACCATAAAGATGGACTAATGAATGAACGGATGGATGAATACATAAATGGATGGATGGTGTGGTAGGCAGAATAATGGCCTCCAAAGATGTCTTCCCTCCCCAAAGTTGTCCTAATCCCGGAAATTTGTGAATATGTTAGATTACATGGCAACCAAATTTGCTAAACAGTTGACTTTGAGATGAGGAGATTATCCTGGATTATCTGGGTGGGCCCAATGTAAATCACAAGTATCCTTATAAGAAGAAGGCAGAAGGGACAGTCAGGGAGAGAATTGAAGACACTACACTGCTGGTTTTCAAGTTGGAGGAAGGAGCCATAAGAACAGGAATGCAGGTGGGCTTCAGAAACTAGAAAAGGGAGGGAACAGATTCTCTTCTAGAGCCTCCAGAAGGACGCCAGCGCTACCATTTTAATTTTAACCCCTTAAGGCTCATTTTGGACTTCTGAACTCTAGAACTATAAGAGGATAAATTTGTGTTGTGTTAAGCCACTAAGTTGTGGTAATTGGCAATAGAAATGGATGACTACATCAATGGATAAATAAGTGGATGGAAGGTGAATGAAGACTTGAATGATTAAATGGATGAATGATAAATGGCTGAATATACAGATAGACGGGTGGATGAATGGATGGATGGAAGGATGGCTGAATGGATACGTGAATAAATGGTTGGTTGGCTAGAGGGGGGATAAAAGAAAATTCGTTTCTCCCCTCATAACAGTTCTGACACCAAATGTGTGGGGGTTTTGTTCATGTTAAACAATTTTGACACTAACTACCTGGAGTTAGTATACACCCCACAGGTGAAGAGCTCATCACCCCCAGACTGCCCCCCACTTTAAATGCCAATCCTATGTAGTGAGTTCCCAGGTTACCACACTTGGTCTGATTTGGCTACATATTGGGGCTTCCCACAACCCTCTTCTTTAGGTTCAATAATTTGCTATAGTGGCTCACAAAACTCAGGGAAATGCCTTACTTATGTTTACCAGTTTATTACAAAGGATATCATGAAGGATGCAAATCAACAGCCAGATGAAGAGGTGCATAGGGTAAGGTCTGGAAGGGTCCTATGCACAAGAGGTTCTATCCTGGTGGAGTTCAGGGTGCACCACCTCCCAGTACGGGCATACATTCACCAACCCAGAACCTCTCTGAACCCCGTAGTTTAGGGATTTTTATGGAAATTTCATCACATAGGTATGATTGATTATTAACTCAATCTCTAGCCCCTCTCCCCTACCCAGAGGATGGGGGAGGGGAGGGCTGAAAGTTCCAAGCTTCTAATCGTTGGCTTGATCTTTCTGATGACCAACCCCCATTCGGAAGCTATTCAGGACCCCACCAAGAGTCGCCTCATTAGAACAAAAGATGTTCCTACCACCGAGAAAATTCCAAGGGATTCAGGAAATCTGTGTAAAACACCCCTATTACCCCCACCACTCAGGAAATTACAAGGGTTAAGGGAGCTCTGTGTCAAGAACTGGGGGTAGAGACCAATCATGTATTTCTTATGTCACAGAGAGATAAATGAAAAAATGGATACAGGAATGGATAGCAGAATAGATGGACACGTGGGTAAATGAATGGATAAGTAGGTGGGTGGATGGGCGGATAACGGGATATTATATACACGTGGAGAGAGAGAATGTGGGTAGGTGTATCAGTACATGGGTAGGTGAATGGTGGTCTGGTGAATGGGTAGATGACACACGGACAGATGATGGTATGATGGACGATTAAATGGATATATGAATGGGTAATGAATGACTAGACAAATGAATAGATATTTGGTTGAAGATCTGATTGGATAGATGGGTACTTGCATGTATGCATGCATAAATAAATGAAAAGCATCTTATGTTTAAAGACAGAGGCACTACCTTTGGCCTGAAATGTGGACTGCTGGCCAGTAGGGATGTTTCCAGTTAGGAAAGGAGACACCCAGATTGACTGTAAAATGAATACAAGGCTCTGGTCCTGCACTAAGCCTCCATCCTCCAGGACGAACCATTCAAAACAAGGGACCTTTGCACTTGATGGTTTCTCTATCTAGAATGTAACATTCTTCCTCCAAGTAACTAACTTCTACTCATTCCCTGCATTCCAGCACTGCTTTCTTAGGGAAGCCTTACTTAATATGTGCTCATAGTATCAGGTATGTTTCCTTTGGAGCACTTGTTAAAATTTCCATTTTACATTTATCTGTATGCTCGTGTGATTTGTATTTGTCTCTTCCACTGGACTGCAGCTCCACAATGACAGGCATCCAGGTGTTTTTGATGCCATTTTATGCCCATCCCTTAAAGTCAGGCCTGGCACATAGAAAGAATGTTTTTTTTTTGGTGTTGCCAAACTTATTTATTTATTTATTTATTTATTTATTATTTAAGGAGGGCGCAGCTCACAGTGGCCCATGCGGGGATAGAACCAGCAACCTTGGTGTTACCAGCACCACGCTCTAACCAACTGAGCTAGCCGGCTACCCCTGAAAGTGTGTTTTTTTGGTAAGTGCTTTTTTGAATGAATTGAAACCTTCCTGTGGCATTCCCACTCAGATCATCAGGAAAGAGCTTGATGGGTTGCTGGGGCATTTTGGTACCCTGGCGACTAAGTCTGGCTTTACTGATGGCAGGTTTTGACAAGGAGAGTGTTCTGCCAAAAGGGAAGAGGCATCCACCGACTTCCGGTTTCCCTCTGCCCAGAGTCCCCTCTGCCCTAAAGAGCAACAGAGCCCCTATCTCTGGGCCAGGTCAACTATCTCTTTGTCTTACCTGAGCTCCTTCTCACTCAGCAGTTCCAGAACCAGCAACCTCTCTGACTTGATAAGGCCCTCTAGCCATCTCCCACCTTGACCTCCATCAGTGCCAGCTCCAACCAACTGCCCGTGACTTGCTCCAGGCTGACAGGTTCAGAAACCACACCTCTGGCAAACAACTAGCACAACCTCTTCTGTCACTCTTATCATCCTTCTTTTCTCTCATCCCTAATTTGGTTCGCTTTGACCTTTCAGTTATCTGCTAGGGTTCAGTTTGAGTTGTGCCATCTAGTCTTCCTTTCTGTACCTGAGAGAGCTGCCCTCAAATCCCAGCTCTGCATGAAGAGGCTGTGTGCCCTTGAGCAAGTTACTTAACCTTTCTGAGACTATTTCCTAATCCATGAAACGGATGCAACAAATATAGGTCCCTGGTTGCGGCCATTAAGCACGACAAGATAAATGAAGCATCTGGCAACAGCAAGTGATAATTTCCCTTCTTTCTTCCCAGGTTTCTCTCTCTTGTTTTATCCTGCAGTACAATGCAGCCTCCTTTTCTATTTTCCACTTTTCTGTCTACAGAATGCTTTGTAAACCTCATAAAAATAGCACTACATAAAGCAAAATTGCACAGTATTTTTATATCCTCTAAATAACTCAATTCAATTATAGACTGGTCAGTTGTAGTTATTTGAGCATTACTAAACCACCTGAAACTGGTAAACAAAGTTCTATAGTCACATTCAGAAAATAAAGATCTAAATCAATACTTTGGAAAATGATAAAGGAAAGACATTTCCCTCGAGGCCTAAGACCTCATATGGAATATGTCAGCCTATTGCTGCTGCTTCTGGCTAGAAGACAATGCACAAGAAACCCTTTATATTTTCAACTTGACGCAGCAGTGGAAGCTAGTGGAAGAATGGAGGCCTACATTTTCTGGGAAGAGAGGTTTGGCAGGAGGCCCTTGTGAGTTACCCACAGGGTGCTCATGTGCATGATTTAATGTTGTAGATCTGAACTTTCAGAAAGAAATGAAGAAAGTAGTGGGAAAGGGGCTATCAACTTATTTGTGGAATACTTAGTGGAATAATTAGATAACAGTGAGGATCTCTGAGCTACCAGGAGATTTCAAGATGGGGTCATAATCGACTATGACAAACGAAGCACAGAGGAAAGTCGATGGTCCATGGTTCAAAAACTGGCAGCACCGCTTTCTGACTTCCTAACTTTCATCATGTTACTCCATCTGTCTGGGCCCCTTTTTCTCCAGCTGCGAATTAGAAACTAATATTGTTTACATCGTAGAAATGTCCTGGCTATTAAAGAGTTCATTAAATGTGCCAAGGACAGTGCCAGGCTCCTAAAAAGTGCTTAATTAGGGGGGAAGATGTGCTTTTTAAATATTATCAGTTAATGGGGTTTCTGGCACATTCACTTTCACCATTCATTATTGAGAAACATACTTTCATAGCCATGGAAATGTCGGGGATTATCTCCAAAAAAAGACAATTAAGACTGACATTTCGGGCCGGCCGAGTGGTGCGGTGGTTAAGAGCTGGCTTGGGACGCCAGAGGCCCCCAGTTCGGATCCCACATATGAGGGCCAGTGACACTGCCCTCTACAGCTAAGATGCTGAACAATAGCTTAACCTGGAGCTGGGCTGCCCTGAGTCACCGGCGACGGCGTAGGCTGCAGCCACTGCTGCAGCCCCTGCTGCAGTGGGTTGCCATGGGCTACCGTATGTAGCCAGCAGCCAGCGTGAGCGGCCAGCAGCCGCAGTGAGCGGCCGTCCAGAAGCCCGCGACTGATCTGCCTCGCCCAGGAAGAGCGCAATGATGGTGCCAACTTGGGCCAGTGAGGCAACATCCTCCACAACTAGACTGAAGAACAAAAGGACAGCAACTTGTCTGTTCCCCTTCCCCCAATTCCCCAATAAAAAAAATAAAAATTTAAAAAAAGACTGACATTTCTCAGAAAGGTATGGATGAATGGACACAACCTAGACTCCGACTCTCAAGCTTATAGCTCAGGAACCTGACTTTGTCAGCACTGAGAACAGATTCAGCTTTAGGGTAGACTCACACTAACCAAACTTATTAGGCCAATGTATAAACCAGGTTACAGTCAATTAACTTTCAATGAGACATACAGCTTGTGAAAGGATTAGAATACTCAGGTCTGTGTCATCAGTGCATTTTCTCCTCGGGCTCACACCTATGTGTGAAGCCAAATCTTCACAGGAAGATACATAATAAGAAAATCAGAGTCAGAGCAGTGAGACTTAGAAGGTCAAACGTAAAGTGGTTTCAGTCCATGACGCCCCAAGCCAGCAGTCTCATATTAGGGGTAGCCTTTCCCATGCTGTATATTGTGAAACTTCATCCTTTTTGCCAAACTAAAAAGAAAAAAGGTTCATTGGTGATTTTGACCATTTAAATAAGATGTCTGGGTTCCCCACCAAACTCAAACAGGGGTTTTCTCCAGGGTACACACCACACTCAGTCATTTCTGCACCTCCAGTGCCCAGCACAGAATGAATGAATGGATGATGGTGCTTCTGAACCTGAGGCCGCTCCTCCCCACCCAGCCTGTGCCTAGACTCACAGGGCTGGTTGCTGCTTGAGATCTCCCTCTGATTCGTTTATTTGAATAATTTGCTTCCTTCTCCAACTGTCTGTGAAGACTGGTTCCCATCTCAATCTTGCTGTGAGGGCCTGATATACCTCTTGCTTTGTATCACCTGTCACCAGCTGGATTCCCACCAGAAATTCTGGTTGCTTGGTGGGAGAGCTCAAAGCCTTGGCTTTACTGAGAACCCTGCAACCTCTTCCATCCTACCTGAGCTGGCAGAGTTTCCCCAGCCCGAGCCGTACTCCCAGGATAAGCTCAGGACCGGATCCTAACCCTTCTGGCCCTCACCATAGTCTTATGGACATAAAACTCAAACTTTGGTTCCAACTTCACCCCCTACCATTCTGCCTGCCTCCTACGCCGCTTCCAGCACGTCAGAAAGCAAATCGGCTGAGTCACTGCTGGGCCAGAGTCCTGCAGCATCACCATCACGAGAGAAATCAACAGAGCAAGAGAACATTAGCTCATTCCACAGAGAGGCACTCAGAGCAGCCGGGCAGCCGGAAGCCCCAGGCAGGCCAGGCAAAGGACCACCCAGATCACAACTGTGTCCTCTCAGCTACCGTTACTCTTTGGAAAGAAGTGCTCTCAGGGTCGAGCCTGCAGACCCATTCACACACAAGCAATCTCTGCCACAAGGGAATGACCGGCAGACCCCACTGTGCTGTCTCCAGGACCCTCATTTTTGTACACCTCCTCAAGATGAGCTGCTGGACCACAGGATGGGAGACGTGTGTTCTGGGCTGTAGCAGAATGGTCTTTTAGTTGGGCTTTACATACTCACTGACACCCGCTCTGGGCCAGCCCCAAAGATTAGTTAGTCATCATTCCTGCCCCGGAGGGTTCATGGTCCAGCAGATGAGGATGCTAAAAGCATTCCAGACCGGGCTCTTGTAGAGAACAGAAAATGCAAGTAGAGACAAAGAAAGTTCAAACAAAGCTCTCTTGTGTGGAGCATGGCTGAAAGGAGAGAGCATTGGCCAGAGGGTTGGGAGAGCTGATTTCATTTTAAGAATTACCTATTGAGAAGTTCAGAGGGCGGTGGTACAAGAGGGAGTGAAGGGGGATGAGCTGGAGAGTTAGATTGCGGGAGAGGACTTCATTTTGAAGATCCAATCTCTACAGTAGAATGGCAGAACGTTCACTAAATTTAGGAACAGAGGAGAAGGAACAGACCTGGGAGTGAAAAGGACACGCTCGATTTGTATGAGCTGAGTCTGAAATGCAGGATTCGAGTAGAATCCATCAGCTCATTAGCCTTTCTGAGCAAAGCGGCCTTAGACCCGAGGCCTCAACAGATCTAATCACATCATCTTTCAGGAAGTTTGGCTCTAAGAGATAACCTTACACAGCAGAGTGGCCGGCAAGCTTTGAGAAACACAGAGAAAAGGTAGCAAGCAGCAGCCGTAAGGCAGCACAGTCACCAGGCAGAAGATACCGCGGGGCAGGGAGGAGGAGCCTGACCAGAAGTGATGACCCTGGGAGAGTAAATGGTTGGAGACGCAAGAGAAATCAATACACCCACCAGAGGGAGAAGCCACGAGACAGAAGTGGAGATAGAAGGGCATTAAATCATGAGCCTGGTGAAGTGACAAAGGCGGGGAGAAATAGTGTCCAGGTCTCAGGGAACCCCGGGACGCCTGGAAAGACAACAAACATTTTCTGTTCATCCACAGCTGCTGAACTCCAGGGAGAGGTGCAGCTCCTGTCTCCCGGGCTCTGCCTCTGCGCAGGACCCATGCCAACATGGACGGGCCAAGGGCCAGGGTCTAAAGGCGGCCAAAGGACTAAGGAGCATCTCCCTTTTTTACGATGAACTTTACATATTTTTTAAATTCTTCCTTCCTCTCATGTGGCTGAGAAGGGAAACGGCCTAGGTCTGTTGCCACATAGGATGTGTCTTTCCAGCCCTTCAAGGAACGCCTCGGGTGGGTGGATAAGTCAAAACCTGCTATGGAACTTAGACTCGCTACCCTGCTCAATATATTTGTCCCTGGGGTTGCCATTTGCACCAGTGGAGTGGGGGGTAAGGATGGGCCCCATGGTGGGGACAGGATAAAAATGATATTGAATCATATTCAGGGCTTCTGGTTTCCAATAATAGAGACCGTATCCAGTGATCCTAAAGAGATTTATTGGAAGAATCTTAAGTAGCTCCTAGAACTGACTGGAAAGCTGGAGAACTGGCCTCAGAAAAGCCAGCTAAGAGCCTACTATCTATAGGAACAGTCCAGTTAGGTGATTTCTGCCAGGTCTGCTGCCACTGGAAAAACACCTCCACTGTGCTGGGTTCTGGTTTCCTCCAAATAGAACAAGTGCTCAGATGCCGAGCAGCCAAACATGGTAAATGTTCTCTTTGGCGATCAGTTCAGTCTCCCTCCAGCCCAGGTAAAAAAAAAACCCTCACATTGTGCCGGATGGAGAGGCAACGGCATCAGGGAAAGACTGTCTGGCCTTGTTCTCTGGGCACATGTTTCTTTCACAGACACGGGAAGAAGGAATGGGCAGGAGTGGTTGTGGCAGGATGGGTCTCAGGTCTCAGGAAATCCTGGGTCTCCTCCAAATGCTTTTATGCCCAACGTGATTTAATGCATCATGGTTGGCAATCCCGGCCAAGAAAGCGCTAAGCAGAGACCTGAAGGGTGAGTAGAAAATGGGGGGAAGGATATGCGAAGGCTTGGTGCATTTAAATAACTGAAACTGACTCCACATGGTGGGGGAGATAAGCAGAAGGGATGGTGGGGTGGCTGAGCTAGAGAGGAAAGAACATTAAGGGGTGTGGATTTTACGCTGAGGGCAGTGGGATGCCACTGGTATATTTTAAGTTGGGGACAGACATGATGATATTTGTGCTTTAGGAAGGACAACTGACTTCTGTAAGACAGTTCCCTGAGGACAAGGACTTTGCTTTGCTTACCACTGGTATCACCAGCACCTAACCCATAGTAGGCGCTCCATCAACAACTGTGAAATGAATGAATGACCACTCTTTGGAAAGTCATCAGTTAAGAGGTGACTATGTCGCCTGAACATCAAATCACAGGTGGCCTGAACTATAATGATGGCTGTAGGGATGGAGAGACATGGCCAGATTCGTGGGATGTCTGGGAGGTAAAATAAATTAGATGCTGCTTGGGGGATGTAGTGATGCTGGTAGGGGGTGCAAGGTCTCAAGGACAATATCGTGGTTCCTTACACAGACAAATGAATGGCTGGGGGTACCATCGCCTGTGAAAGAAAACACTGGAGGAATAGGTCTGAGGTAGAGATGAACAAATTCATTTGTAGACATGTTGTTTTAGGGATCTATGGAATATTGAGGTGGAGACTTGGGTTGAGAAGATCTCTGGGGAAACACACCTACAACCAGATGGATTATAGGTAGAGATTTAGCAATCCCTTTTGGAAAGCAGGGTCTGTGCCAGCTTGGACCCCCCAAACCCAGGATGCTGGGACTCTGGGAAGTCCCACAGCCCAGACTCTGGCCTTGTCTCTGACATTAAACATTTATGTAGTGACATTGAGGGGCCTACTCTGATCCCTGTCCCGAGGTCGCCCCTTCCCTTTTCCATTCCCAGGCTCGCTGTTCTGTTACAGCTGCTGGAAGGACAGCCAGCACTGCTCTTAGGGAGACTGAGCCTAAACACTGCACCAGAACCTCTGTCTCAGAATTATGTAAGCGCCTACAGAATGCTGGAGCCTCGTTTTCAGACAGCGCAGACAGAAAACGAGTGCTCACATCACACACTGCTTATATTGCTTGTATAGTTAAAATTGTAAAGCGAAGTTAAAACAAATGGCCTAACAAAATGTTTATAGGAATTCTTCCACCGCCTTCTGCCTGTGAGAAAAAGAATGCTGTTCTGTTATTGCGATGTCGCCCCGTCATCGTGCCACTCCCATTTCTCCAGGCTCTGATGGGAGGCCAGCTTGTTTTGCAGTCATCTGCAGCCTGAAATAAGTGTGGAGAAGGCAGGGGGGTGGGGAGGAATTGAGTAATTTGTGTTACTAAATCTCCAAATGGTAACCACCCTGTTCTCTGTCTTCTCCAGGGCCTGGATGTGTGGGGACGCTGGGGCACTGCTTCTGTCAGTGAAACCGATGTTGGGAGGTTACTGTATTCCTTTACCCTACAAACTTAGGAGTCGAAGAAAGTGTTGTCAGTAGGAACAGTCAAGAAAGGAACAGGTTCGCTGATTACGTCAAGGACACGGTCAAGGTACAGAGCTTTTCCTAGTAGAGAAGACTTTCCTATTTTGTTTTGTGTGATCATATCTGTACTTAATAAGGAATTGAAATAATGCATACATCTTCAGCGTTGATCTATACTTATTAAGTGCTACTTAAATACCAATTGCATTTACTTCTAAAAATTAAGTAATACTCTAACAAATGTAATTTAAATAGTGAAGCATGTGCTGTCTGAGGTCTGTTTGCTCTCAGCTCCGTTCCAGGTCCATCCTCTGCTTTGCTCTGTGTCACAGTGGGGCTGACCCCACAGGCTCCTCTCTCAAGCTCCTCTGTCAGCTGAGTTACAGCTGGGTTCAGCATGGGAGGCACTGACGGGAGATTGGAAGAGTAGACAAAAGGACAGCCCAGGGTGTTTCTTTCTCTCTCTCTCTCTCTGCCATAAGCAGCATCTTCAGCAGTAGCTGTGTCTTCTCTGAGACTCCAGCTTTTATCAGACATGCCTGTCTTCTGGTCCCAGCTTCACTCAGTGACCCTAAACCCGTTTCAGTATCACCGCCTCCCTCTTTTGTCCCTCCAGCCTAGGCGTGGTAGAGCCTTCCTGTCTGTGCTAAGCTCTGCGTTTTGCTGCTTCGGCCTCTGTGCGGCTTATCAGTTCTTCCATCATTTATGTAACCAGTTCTCTTGAGCTGAACTCCCTCTCCTTTTAAATCCTTACATGGTTCTGTTTTCCGGGTTGAGCCCTGCCTGCTATATGCTAATATTAATGGAGAGGGGTTATGGATGGAACATTTTTGTGTTTTAAACTGAGGATGGCCATTTTCTGAAAGAAGATAACAAAGAACCAGAAGCTGAAGTGTGCCTGGGAGTCATGGGCATGTGGCAGGAGGATGAACCTGGGCTTTCCTGGCCCTGCAATGAACGGGTTCAGGGCAAGGACGCTCGGGCGACAGCGGGCAATGGAGAGAGGGGCCATCTCTGTGGAATCAAGCAACAGACAGAGATTTGGGCTAAATTAAGGATAAAAGGGATTTATTGGAGGACTATAGGGAAAGTCAAAGAATTGTAAAGAAAGTTGAAGAGTCAGCTTCTGAAAAGATAAAAAAGGGCAGCTTAGGGATCTAGGGGGCAAGGAATTAGCCATCTCTTTAGGAAGCTTGGTTGGAGTAGCTCGGCTCCATAGCAATCACTTTTTTTTTTTTTTTAAGATTTTATTGGGGAATTAGGGGAGGGGAACAGTGTTGGGGAATCAGGGGAGAGGAACAGACAAGTTGCTGTCCTTTGGTTCTTCAGTCTAGTTGTGGAGGACGCTGCTTCACTGGCCCATGTTGGTATTGTGATCAGCTGAGGCAGTCGGTCGCCAGCCATTGGACGGCCGCTCACGGTGGCTCACGGCAGCTCTCGCAGCTGCCGGCCACTCATGCTGGCTGCCAGCCAGCCACTCACGGTACCTCATGGCAGCCCACTGAGGCCTACTCCGTCATCGGCAACTCACAGCAGCCCAGCTCCAGGTGGAGCTGTTGTTCACCATCTTAGCTGTAAGAGGGTGCAGCGTCACTGGACCCCATGTGGGATCCGAACCGGCAGCACGCTGCTCAGAGCTCGCGCTCCCAAGCCAACTCTTAACCAACGTGCCACTTGGCCGGCCCCATAGCAATCACTTTTGTCTTTGGATCACTCTGCTTGAGACTCAAAATCTAGGGAGGGAGGGGAAAGCTCCAATTGGCTCAGCATGAGCTAGAGCTCACCATTGCCCTGGGAGGGCGGGACCCCAAGGCTCGATGTGGTGCAGGCAGAGAGGGAGCAGGTGGAGAGCTGCATTATTTGCACCCTGGGTCTACAGGGAAAAAAAAAAAAAAGAGTAAGGCATGAAGTGGCCCCAAAAGGAAACAGGAGACTCTCCTTCACCAGCCAAGAAACTGATCAAGAACCAAAATGGAAGCCAATCTGAGGAGGAAGGGGTTGGAGCTGGAGACACTGACAGGGGTCCAGATGATCCAGATAGACTTGCTTCCACCTTTGAGCCAAAGAGAGCTGCCTGCTTCCATGTAACTGGGGGTCTGACAGGGTAACCCTCAAACCAATCAATTCTGGAGGGTGGATGAGGTGTGGTAGGGGCAGATTCCCAGGGAGGAGGCCACAGCCTGGGGTAGGGGTCATGTCTACTCACTTTGTTCCTAGGGTGTGTTAGAACAGCTATTGTTTGTACTCAGAGCTTAGCACAGAGCTGTTTAGCATGTGGTCTCATTGTTCTTGGACTTCAAGCCCTGAAGAAGCACCTAAGCGCCCTGGTTAATAGAAGAATCATTATATCTTCACTCTCTTTTTTTTTTAAAGATTTTTATTGGGGAATTGGGGGGATGGGAACAGTGCTGGGGAATTGGGGGAAGGGGAACAGACAAGTTGCTGTCCTTTTGTTCTTCAGTCTAGTTGTGGAGGACGTTGCTTCACTGGCCCAAGTTGGCACCATCATTGCGCTCTTCCCAGGCGAGGCAGATCAGTCGCCGGCTTCTGGACGGCCGCTCACTGTGGCTGCTAGCTGCTCACGCTGGCTGTTGACTACACACGGTAGCCCATGGCAACCCACCTGCTGTCGCCAGCAACTCACGGCAGCCCAGCTCCAGGTTGAGCTGTTGTTCAGCATCTTAGTTGTGGAGGGCAGTGTCACTGGCCCTCATATGTGGGATCCAAACCGGGGCCCTCTGGTGTCCCAAGCCAGTTCTTAACCATCGTGCCACTCGGCCGGCCCATATCTTCACTCTTTAAGGAGTTATCAGTGAGTGAAGCCTCCTGAAAGGGGCTGAAGATTTACTGGGATTAACAAGGAGGCAGGGCAGCCAGCCTGGATTGGTCTCAGCTGTGTGTCCATGCATGGGTTGTAGACACCTCTGGTTATGTCTCCATAAAACTGTTGAGCTTGGCAACCAGACATCTCTTGGCATGAGGGTAGGAGGGGCTTCCTGGAAGAAAACTCACCCTAAACAAAGAGGGAACCAGAGAACAAGATGACCTAGTGAGTGAGGCCCTCATCCTGGGGCAATTCCGAGTTCAGAGAGGCGGATCCACTTAGATTTTTGTCCAATGGGCACATATCTGAATCTTAAGGTGGGTAGGGAGGAGTGGGTAGGGTGAGGTGAGGTGGGGTAAGGGGAGGGGGGAGCAGAGAGAAACTGAAGTCTGAAAACTGCAAAGTGAAAACATACCCTTAATGGGAAAACTGGAAGAGTTGCTACACTAGAGACTTTGTAAAGCCCTATCCCCAAGCATTGGTCTTCGCATGACCCCTGTTACTCCAGTGCATCTCAGCATCAGTGGCGACGTCTGGAGGAGGAGAGCATTGCCCAGCAGTGCAGCTGTACCCACTGGAGGGTGGCAGGAGCCAAAGAAGAATAGACCTGCAGATGTCTCAGGCTGACCTCCAGGCTTGTAAATATTGTACATGCGAGAGCACCCTGTGATCCCCCAATGGTCTGCTGTGAGGCTCTCGCCTGGGAATGGGAGTTTTGCGTTTGAAGCTGGGGTAAGAGCCATCAACATATAGGTTATTGGATGAAGACCATTCCAAGCAGAGGGCGTGGGAAGCGTGGAGACAATAACAATCTGAATCACTGCATTTTCCAGAACTGGCCCCGCTGCTATCACTTTAAAAATGTCTAGTCATCTTCAGCTTGGTACTGAATCTGCTGTGGAAAATACCTTGGCTGTTATGCACATTCATGTTAGAGAAGCCCTGTTTCTTAATGGCTGACTACATGGTTCCACCTGGGTTCTGGCTGGCTTCTCCCCCATCCCCCGCCCCCCCCCCTTTGCTCCTGCTCTCCTTCTCTCCTCCCTCTCTCCATGCTTCTCTTCTTCTCTCTGCTTCTATTTCTCTTTCTTTCCCTCTTCAATCTCTTCCTCCACAATTTCAAGACCTTACAGCACATACTTTTCAAAAGCTGATGGCTTTTGCCTTCCAGGAGAGGAAGTTCACAAATTGCCGCAGAGGTTTTTGTGTTTGTTTTTTTTTTCCTGTTTGTTTTTTGTTTTAAAACTGAGCAGCAGGATTACAGAACCCGCAGGTTTGCTGCCTGCTCAGCGGGACAGAAAGCAGAGGGAGGAAGATGAAAAACCAAGCCGAACAGATGAAAGGAAACGCGAGGGAAGCTCTTTGAAAAGGGGGAGGGGCCTGTGGGACGGGAGGGGGACACCGCCCTCAGCATGGGCTGCTTCCATCGTCCAGATGGTGCCATTTGCCCTGCAAAACAAGTAACAGACAACATGATTTGGATGCTCAGAAATAAACGTGTGTCAGTGATTTGGAAAACGATGTCCGTGACATTATACTTCAACAGAAGAAATTCAACCATATTTGAAAACAACTTCTCTGTTTTGCTGGCCTTGTTATTTGAATACTCTATTTGCATTGTTACCAGATATATTTGCACAACTAGAATTTCCACCTGCTTGTAATTTACTTAGTGCACATACTGTATTTACATGGTATAGACCAGACTGGGAAAACTGGTCATACCAGTTTGGGGCTGGGGAGAGTGCACGTTCACATGGAAAGTTTCTCTTGGTTTTCCTAGACCCATTGTTCTTGCCACAGGTGCTGGCACATAGTAAACACAATGATGATGATAATGATAATGATAATGATAATGATAATAATAATAATAATAATAAACTTTGAAAGAATAATTTACTATGTGCTAGGCACTATTCTAAGAGCTCACAACAGTCAAGTGAAGTATATACATTATTCCCATTTTACAGATGAGGAAACAGAGACAGAGAGTTTCTGTCACCCATGGTTAAGCAGCTAACACATGCTGCTAGAGACAGGATGCTAACACCAGCATTTGAACCCAGGCACATGTTTCAATCTTGGTTGTTATTCAACATGAAGACTTACAGTTCAAGATGGAAGACTGAATAAGTACAACTGATTACTAACTTTCCCAAAATCTTTTTTGTTGTTTGTTTTTAACTTTCCCAAAATCTTACTAAAATAATACTGCAGGAATTTTTGAAAAGTTTTAATCTACAAAGAAAAAAAGAAGGTAGGAGAGGAGACAACATCCCTAAGTAGGATACAATATTGGAAGCTGGAAAGCAGATGAAGAAATATGGTGGCTGACTTAGGAGACCCAGAAAGCTGAATCCTACACTGTAGGAAAAGCCAAGAAACAGCAACCTGTTTCCACAGGAGAACCCCCCCCAACACTCAGGGATTGGCAGCACCCTCAGATGGGGCTAAAACAGGAAGACTGATGTAAAGTCTAAGATGCAGACCCCCAGTTCTCCTCCACAATCCCAGCTGGTGACTGCAGGTTTATTCTCCAGAGAAGGTAAAAGAGGGCTTCTGGATTTGGGGATGCCAGGTACAATTGAGGGCAGGGGCGTTTCCTAATAAAAACAGGGAAATTGGGTATAAGGTTGCATATGGAATGTTGACACTCTCACCCATTTCTTCTCTCACTGCTGTTAGGATGCTGGTAGCCAGGGTCATATCCTCTAGGCAGGAGAGGGCAACCCTTCTCTCTGGGGAATGAATCTAAGTGGCCTAAGGAGAAGGCTCTAACAAATGGATCCTGTGGGAATAGTATCACAGTGAAGTTCACAGACCACATGCCCAAGCCAAGTACACGTTTTTGGCACTTTACTCTTTAGCATGACCAGGCAACCTAATCTTCTAAACCTAAACCTAATCTAGTCATCCAAACAACCACTAAACATCCTCAAACATTTGGAGGAAAGCCTCCACTGTGAAAGATAGAGACCCAAACTAATTGGGAGGAATTTGAGATGATATAGAGAGAAGATTAAACACTGCACCCATGAAAAAATAACAGAGTGCTATAAAAAGGAGATCAATCAGATCAAAAAAGGTCTTGGAAATGAAAACAGCTATCATAGAAAGGATGAAATCATTTTCCTTGGATATTAGGAAGATGCTGCTGCCTGGTCTTCCATCTTCCACTTGAGAAGTTGCCATTGTGATTTTTTATGTTTTCCATGAAAATTATTTTTACTCTCTGGAAGCTGCTTTGTCCCCAGTGATCTGATGCTTTCCAAAGACGAGACTCTGGTAGAACTATTTTCAGAGTTTGTTTTGGCCATTCTTTGGAATCGTTGAATTTGGAAATTCACACCCATCTTTTCCGGGATGTTTTCGTTATTTTCAATATATTTCTATTACTTCTTTGATAACTCACTTCCACCTGTTCTCTCCATTCTTTATTTATTTTAATAATATTCCTATTAGTCAATTATTGGGCCTCTTCCCTGGTGCTCAAATTCTCTCCTAGTTCCTATCCAAATGTCCTTCAGAGAGATGTCCTCATTTCCACCTAATTTCTGGGCCCGTCTTGGGTAGGGAACCCCAGGATATCTGGATTGGGAAATCCAGGGAGGCCAGCCCTTCAAGGAGACTGACAGTCCCTGATAGTGTTTGAGCTGTGGGTGTGGGCGGTGGTCTTGGGGGCAAATCCCTGTTTGGCTCTCTTGCTGCTGTAGAGCTGGGAGCCTGCTCCAACCCTGTTGTTGACTGCACCCCCTCAGCTTTCCCGTCCTCCAATCCAAATCGTTTCCATCCTGCCTCTACAGCTGAATCTATGGCTAAAGAGTGGAGGAACTGGGGATGGAAGATCATGTTCTGAACCCTGGCATATGAATACAGCCCTCTAAAGCCACTCTCACTATTGACTGTACCCAAAGAACTAGACTCCATGAGTGCCCAGTGAGCACTTCAGGTCAGGCACGCCCTTCTAAAAGCCAGCACCTGCCTAAGACAAGGATCAACCTGATAATCCCTTCTAGCAGTTAAGGACTCACAGTTCGTAGGGAACATGGGACAGGAAGGTTTTTGTTAGGCCTCAGGTAACACACTGCTGCCTAGGCCTTGCTAAGTGTCCTGGGATGCCAGAGGGCTTGTTTCCTTAGCAACGATAGTCATGTGACAGGAACACACAGAGATTCTGAGATGTTGCTTAGCAACTAGGCTGCACCTGCTGGGGCTCTGGGCCAGCAGCTTGGGCCGGGGAGCCTGGCTTTGAACTTGGAAACTCCCATCAGGGCTGGCAAAAGGAGGAAAACCTAATTTGGTCAGGTCTAGTTTGAGCCCTGGGCTCTTGCAGGGATGACAGAGGTACAGATGGGGAAGCCGAGGCAGAGGGGACTGGCTTTCCGATAGTAATGGGATTTGGGGAGTACTGGCAGATGTAGGAAAAGCAGGTCTGGATAAGAGAAATGACGTTGGGATGATGTGGGTAGCAGTCCTCAATCTGGCCCACCCTGGTGAAAACTCTTAACATGTCCGAGTCCAGCGTCCAGAGAGATGGGTCTTCAGAGGAGGGTCCTGGTGTGTTCAGGACCCGACTCTCAGGGATTCGAAGTGTTGACGAAAAACATCCAGCCTAAGAGAAAACTTATAAGAGTTTATTTGAGCCAAACTGTCAACAATTGCCGGGAAGCAAAATCTCAACAGATTGAGAAAATGCCCCGCAAAATGGTGGTTTGCAGCTTATTTGATACATAAAATCGAAGGAGGAAGTTTACATGAAATCCACTGGTGACAGATTAAGGGGGTGGGAGAGAGCAAAGCAGGGAAACCTCTGGGACTGGATAAAAGTAAATTGGAAACTTCTTTTACATGGGTGGGTGCAGGGTAGCTAACAGATAGCTTTTTTACAGCACAAAGAGATGGTAATCAGGAGATAAGCATGATAATGAGGAATTTTGCAGTTTCCAGCTCTGGTCCAGAAAAAGGATTCCTGACATTCCTAAGATGTTATCAGAGAGGCCCACTGAAAAGGTACAGACTAACTTTATGAAGGAAGCTAAAGAGGTGACTTCCCACCATGGCCCACTCGGTTATGAAAGTTTTTTTATGCTCACGCCATCTTATGTGGTTATTTTCAATCTCCTGAGCTTGTCAGGTTTAACCTGTGGCCCCTTTTCCGTCCACAGAAGCATCTGGCCCCTGGGAGTCAGTCCAGGGAGAATTCCCCTCTTCAAGAAAGCAGAGCTCTTCACAATGGGTGGACATTGGGGGTGGTCAGTTGGTCCAACAAACCAGCCTCTAAGTCAACCACAGGGCCATGTGGAGCTGTCCATGGTTTTGGCTGCCCTCCCCAGCAGCTCTCTGACCCTCTGCCAGGGCACGGTTGATTGGGAAGTAGGCTATGGGGTTAAACTGTTCCAGATTTGAATTCAGCTTCCTCATCCAAGGGCAAGGGACCAAACTTCGTGTTTTAGTTCCTCTGTCTGAACATGGGAAATATTAAGAATGACCACCTCATGGGTCATTGTAAGGATTAAATGACTTAATCCATGTAAAAGTGATTATTATACTTCTTGCCATATAGTGAGCAGCAAAATGACTGTCATCATTATTCCAACCCAACCCTTACCCCCAGCAACTGGCCCAGAATAGACTCGATGGCCAGCTCTTCTCTCTTGATGCCACCAGAGCACATGAGAGCGGATAGTGGCAAAAGTCCTAGACCTTCTGCTTTTGCAGGAAGAAGAAGCATGCCCCCTTCCCCTGCGGAGCTTGTTGAGGGTTTGACTATCCTTGACTAGTTGATTTTGTTTAGCAAACCAAGTTCTCCTCCAACCCTTGCTGCCCCAAAGATCCCAATTCTTCACCGTGGTGCTGCTCAGAAAATTGCACGTGCAGTATGTCACTTTTAGAGGTGCTTAAGAGCATGGGTTTGGGAGTGAAATTCAAATCTCAGCTTCTGCCATGTCCCTAATTGCAAGTGAGTTACGTCACCTCCCAGAGCCTCAGTTTTCTCATCTGTAGTACAGGCAAGTGACAGTACCTACCTAAGCTCCTTGGTATGAGATGTGCCTGGCTCTTGATAAATGTTAGTAATACTAATCTGTGTTGGTACCCAGGCAGGATCTAAGATTTCTCTCTCTCTGTGGTTTAACAAACTTTATGAGTTGGCTCCAAGCGAGAGTGTGAGGATCAAGGGGGTGGCAGCTTCCCAGTGATCCCTCAAAGGGAGAGAGAAGGCAGTTAAAGCAGCTGGTGGTTGAAGTGTCTCCATCTCTACCCTGAAGTGGTGCTGGCAGCTGCAATGGCCGCTTTGCCCTCCCGGGGCTCTGATTCTGCTGCGCTTGGCTGCTGAGGGAATCCCAGCCAGCCTGCCTTAGGCGTGCTTCTCCCTGCTCTCCACTCCAGCCAGCCCCAGGCTCCTGAGCTGTCTCCCTCTCCCTCCGAGCCACCGCAGAGGGTGGTGCCTGAGCTGCCTGCGTTCTCAGCTGAGTTTGTTCCCCAGATGACCCTACAGCTGCATCTTTCTAAAATTAGCTGGATCCTGCATTTGACTCTGATAATTAATTACCCAAATGGAGAAAATTGAATAGTTAACTGGTTCACAGGAAGATAATTAGCTTTTTTGAGCCTCTGTTACAGGCAAATAAAGAGGAGGATTGTTTTTCAATTGCCTTCATTAAGGGGAGTCCCTCTCACCCAGGGGCCGTGTCCCAGAGGCCCTCGGGGCCAAGGAGGGTTCCTTAGCGCTCCCCGTGCTTCATCCTAAAATAGAGAGGCAGCTGGTATGGTGTAACCGGCACAGGCGTCTGACTCTCACAGGCTGGGGCTTCAGCTCTAGCTTCACCACCTCTTACCTGGGGACCTTGGACATGTGATACAACCTCTCCCAGTCTCATTTTCCTCATCTGAAAATGGGAATAATGGTGTGTACGTCACAGGGGTATTATAAGCATGGAGTGGTATCATGTATATAAAATGCTTGCTTTTTGGCTTATTGTTGGATTTTTCATTGAGAAAGTTCTTCATGAAGTTCATCGTTCACTGATGAAGGGTTCATTTGCCCACATCTCATCATTACTGCTACCATTGCAGTATCATGTATGCCTATCACAGAACAGATTCTGTGAGCCAGTGAAACACACATGGGAGCCAGGGGTGTGTTAAATCAAGATAAAATCCAGCATTATATATGGTGACTGATGCAGAGCGACACAGACTGGGGAAGACACGAGGGTGTCTTCTCAGCTTATCCCTGGGCCCCTGATACTGGCTCTGCCTTTTGGTCCTAGGCTCTCTGGATCACTATGTGGCCGCCCCTCTCTCAGCAGGAAGTCCCCACCAACCCTCCCCTAAGCACAGCATCTCATACCCACCTTCCCAGCCGCAGCCCCTTAACCTTGTAAAATTTCATTTACTCCTCCCAAGCCCAGCCCCCTCCAGTGTTTATCACTCTGACACTTCTAGTATGCATAGACACATAGAAGTCAAAACTAGGGTCTTAAAGCCAGACTGCCTGAGTCGGAATTCAGCTTGAGCACCTACAATGTTACTTACCAGTGCCTCAGTTTCCCCTTTGTAAAATTGGGTTGATAATAGTAGTTCCTACTTCATGGAGTTATTATGACTAAATACATGTGTTTAGAGCAGTGCATGGTTCTTGTTAAGTGCTCAGAAAGTGCCATCTATTCTTTTTCTTTTTAAAGATTTTTTTTTTTAAATTGGGGAATTGGGGGAAGGGGAACAGACAAGTTACTGTCCTTTTTTGTTCTTCAGTCTAATTGTGGAGGACGTTGCTTCACTGGCCCAAGTTGGCACCATCATTGCGTTCATCCCAGGAGAGGCAGATCAGTCGCTGGCTTCTGGACGGCCGCTCACAGCGGCTGCTGGCCACTCATGCTGGCTGCTGGCTACACACGGTAGCTCATGGCAACCCACTGCAGCAGGGGCTGCAGCAGTGGCTGCAGCCTACGCCGTCGCCGGTGACTCAGGGCAGCCCAGCTCCAGGTTGAGCTGTTGTTCAGCATCTTAGCTGTAGAGGGCAGTGTCACTGGCCCTCATATGTGGGATCCGAACCGGGGCCCTCTGGCGTCCCAAGCCAGTTCTTAACCAACGCGCCACTCGGCCGGCCCTGCCATCTATTCTTATTATCCAGCTCTGATACAGGAATAGGGCAAGGAGAGGCCTACAGATAAGAGTGGAGAAAGGCAGGACCAGTGGCTCGCATGTGGGTGTGAACTCAGTAGAATATTTTGGAGACAACTGGACCATCTCCATTGGGAACACTAACTTCTGGGTATCATTTCTCGCACTGTCTTTGGTAAGTCTGTCATACGGCCTCATGTCTGCTGAAACCCTCACCAAAGTTTTCCTCCAGTCTCACTCACAGCTGATACTTTTGCTTCTTGTTTCCCTGAGAAAGTACACGTGATTGGAAAAGAACTCCAACGGGCTCCCCTCACTGCATGCGCTCCCTCCCAGGGCTCTGTCCATACATTCTGCGTTCCTCACTGCTACCAAGGATGAGCTGTCTTTGTTCTTTTCCAAGGCTGACCTTTGCTTATTGCTAGATTCCATCCTTTCTTGCTTACTCAAGGACGTTGCTCCAGCAGTTTTCCCTCTCTTTCCTGCATCATCAGTTTTTTTTCCTCTCTACTGGAACATGCCCATCAGCATAAAAACATTCTTTTATTTCTTCATTGTAAGCAACAAAGCAAAACCCACTTGATCTCACAACGCTTCCAGCTACTGCCTTATTGCTTGGCTTCCCTTTACAGCAAACTTATTGAAGGAAGTTGTTGTTAACAATTGCTGTCTCCAGTTGTCCTCCTCCCATAGTCTTTCGAATCCCCACCACTTTCCTAAGACTGGATTATCATGACCATCGATTGCCTCCATCTTGCTAAACCCACCGGTCAATTCTCAGTTATCATCTTGCTTGGCCATGAGGTAGACAGGGTTAGCTGTCCACCAAATCTCTCTCTTCTTCCTCCTGGGCACCAGCTGGACCATATTTCCCAAATTTATCTGTAGTTAGATGTGGCCATATAACTGGGGTCTAGCCAATGGAATGTGAGTGGAAGGGATGTATGCGACTTCCAAACCTGACTCACAAAAATGCCCTGTGCTGGATATCTGCTCTTCCATCTCTACTTATCACCTTTCTCTGTCCTGCTCTGTGCCTCAGGGGTCTGACTACCAGGGTCTTTATTGATGAGACTCTGGCTTCTGGTTGGGTTAAGTCAATGGGAGTTACCTCCAGGATATTGGAGGGAGGGAGGAAAGTGAGGTCAACATATTTGTTCTCCTGGCTCCCTCTTGTACGGTGGCTTTGAGTTGGCTGTTATCCTCTACCAAAGCTTCAGTCAGGCAGCCCTCCCCACACGTTTCTTTCTCTCTCCCAGTTCCACTAACCATTACTTTCTCTCGTTTCTTCAGGTCTGGGGTGGTGACAGCTCCTACCAACAACCATCTCAAGGTTATGGAAATCCTTTGATAGTTTTCCTGCCCCCGCTCACACCTTTATCGATAGTCTCATTGTTAAACCTTTCTCAAATTACCCAACTTGAGTGTGCTCTCTATTTCTTGCCAGACTCTTACCAATACATGTCCCATGCACCATCCTCACCTCCCACCATTTACTTCGGGGACAGTGACACCCTAAGTCACCCTGGAAACCACAGTTGAAATGACTCAGCCTCTGTCAACATGGGACCCTGATTTTCATCATGGAGCAGAAAACTGCTTTTCCCCTTTTTATCCTTCCTCTCTCCTGCCGAATACACCTCACGTGAGTGAGAAATAAACTTATACTGTCTATGCCACTGAGAAACAGGGATGTCTCTGTTACAGCAGGTAGTTCTTCTGGGACTAACAACAACCTGTCTGCAGCATTTGGCACAACTGATGATGGAAACATCTCTGGTCATGGAAACACTTTCTGTGTTTATCTTCCCTGACATTGCATTCTTCTAGTTTTCCTTCTACTTCAGTGACTGCTCTTTCTTAGTCTCCTCTGTTGGTTCTTCCTCATCACCCCATCTAAATGTTGGATTTCCCCAGGCTCAGTCCTTGACCCTTCTTTATCTCCACTTACTTTCTGGTGACCTCATCCAGTCTCATGGCTTTAAACACTCCCAAATTTGTATCTCCAACCTGGGCTTCTCTCCGAAACTCGTGGCTTGTATATTCAACTACCTGCTTGATATCCCCCTTTAGGTGTCTAATTAGCATCTCAAATATAACACGTCCAAAATTGAATTGCAGACCTCTTCAAAACTTTCTCATCTTATAGCTTCCTCCATGTCAGTAAATAGCAACTCCCTGCTTCCAATTGCTCAGGCTAGAAACCTTGGGGTCATCCTCGATCTATTTCTTCTTTTTCCTCTTACCCTACACAATTTCACAGCAAGTCTCATCAGTTCTATTTTTATAATATATTCCAGATCTGACCAAGTCTCACCACCTCTACCATCTTGGCCTCAGGAGGTGCTTGGCTTTGAGAAGAAGGGGGGAATATATGGCAGCTAAGCCATCCTGCCATATTATCATCACCATTATTACTACTGAATCCTAGCCTTGAACAGGTTTGAATGTAAAGTCTTCTAAGAACTCTTCTCTAAACCCCATCCAAATCTTCCTGGTTCCCTCCTCAGACACAGATCTACAGACAAGATTGTTTCCAGATAACTCATCCTCCCAACCCAGCAGACATGAGAGCAACAGGACTTTCTGTAGGCGACATCCAGCAGAGGAACGGGAAAAGCACCGTAGCCAGGTTTCAGCACAATTTTAGCTGACTCTAGGGTGGGAGAATAGACAGTTTTGAGGAAATTTGCATGCCATACCTCAAAAGGTGGTTACTAGAGTTCTGTTGCCTTCACTGAGTTCTGTCGCCCTCACTGAGTTCTGTTGCCCTAAAGTGGAAACTTATTTTCTCTTTAGGAACCCCAACAATAGGTCATTCCCCAGATAAAGATTCTACCAACCAAAGGATGGATACTGATGCCCTCAGGAGCTCACCTGGGAAGCCTGGATCCCATAGGAACCAGGGTGGTTGGTGATTTACACTTCCCAATAATTTACTTTAAGCAGAAGAATCGCATTATTAGATTTGTAATCTAGAAAAGGTTTCTCTGAAGAACAAAACAAAGGGATTGTCTTGGAAACTGGTGTGAAGAATGAATTAATGAGGGGCAAGAATGGATAGAAAGAGGCCCGGAAGTGATTGCAACAATCCACATGTGGGGAGGGTGACCCAAGGAAAGGAAACGCAAATAAGGCTGGAGAGAAATGGGTGAATTTAAAAAACAGTACTCCAGGGGCAGCTGGTTAGCTCAATTGGTTAGAGTGCAGTGCTCATCACACCAAGGTTACCGGTTTGATCCCCACTTGGGCCATTGAGGTGCACCCTCCACAACTAGATTGAAACAACTACTTGACTTGGAGCTGATGGGTTCTGGAAAAAAAACACTGTTCCCCAATACATTTTTACAAAGAAAAAAAATGACTTTAACTAAAAACAAACAAACAAACAAACAAACAAAAATACAGTACTCCATTTCGTTAGAAAGAGTGATCTTTCTAAAAAGCAACTCTAACGGTAGGACGCCAAAGCTATTCCATTGCTACTCATGGCCTCCAAGCTGGAGCATGGCTTTAAAGACCTTAGCATGGTTCTTGCTCATCTCTTAGCTCTCCACATATACCACAAGCTCTGCCATCCTGCAATGTTTTCAGGGTCGCCTAAGCACTAGGGGGGCTCTGGCCCCCAAAGGTTGGTACAAATTTCCCTCATGCCTGGCGTGCCTTATTTCCAAAATTTCTGTCCTGTGGCTTCTGTTCCCACCACTAAATCCATCAATGAATTTCCTGTTGTTAAATCTAAAGTACATTTCAAATTCTTATTTGATCTTAGTGAACTCAACATGTGGCCACTTCCTCCTTCTTGAAATATATATAGATACATTTTTTTCCATTTTTATACCAGCCCCTATTCTGGTTGCTAGGGATAGAGTGTTGGGAAAATCAGACATTATTCTTGCCATCAAGTAAGATGTGAAGGGGTCCAATCAAGATTAGAAGTAGACAAACACTAGCAATTCAAGGGGAGGAAAATTTTAAAACCAGGAAACTGGGCCTGTTATTATTTATCATAGTCTTGGAGATCCTAGAAAATGCCAGAAAAGGAAATGAAATAACTAACATAGGCATTGGAAATAAAAAGCTTAAAACTATCTTTTTTTTCTATGTTATTATTGAATGAGAATATGCAAGAAGTTCCAGTAAAAAAAGATTATATGAATAAGGTAATTCGATGTGTCTTTTTATAAGATAAATATATGAAAAAAATCCATAACATTTCTCTGTTTTTACCAATAAATACCTAGACATGGAAATGGGAAGATATTTTATTTATAATAGACTCAGGAAAAGCTATATATATATAAACTATGAAGTTTATTGAGAGGCATAAAAGAACTAAACCAATAAAAAGTTTACTATGTTTTTGGGTGGAAAGGCTTAATACAAAAATTTTAATTTTCTCAAAATTTATGTTTCAATTTATTGTAATTCCATTTAGAATCCCATAGGGTTTTGTTTGAATTGAATAAAGTAATCTTGTTGTATGAAAGAACAAATGCCTGAAAACTATGAAAAGAAGAAACAGGAGTCTTACATGACTAGATATTGATTAATAGTCCGGGAAAAACAAATTGAGGTAACATTTTATGTCCATTGGACTGCTAAAAAATAAAAAGGAGCTATTGCTGGTGGGGATATGGAGAAATGGTGCTCTCATATGATGTTGATGGAAATCTGAGTGTTGCAGGCTTTCTGGAAAGCAATCTAGTAACATCATTACAACTGAAAATACACACACCCTTCATCCAGCTAGCTTACTCCTAGGATCCCATCGCTTGGAAACAAGAGCACCAGAAGGCAAGAATATATGAGTATGTGTATGACTTCATTGTTAGTGGTGAGAAAACCTTTTCCATTTTATCAATGGATTTTGGTATATTCTGGTATAGAGGTTCTGTAGAATCAATTTTAGGAACTTCTATTTTCAAAGAAAACCAGTCATTTTAAATAAAGTTTCAGGTATATTAACAAACTTTAACATAGAATTTTTAATAATTTTTAGTTCTTTATTTGAGGAGTAAATACCCTATTCCTTATACCTGGCATTGTGTTTTTTTCTCTTATTTTTTTGCTTGTGCTTGACAGTTTTTTCTTTTCTTCTTACCCCGCCTCCCATCTTCTTAAAAGAACCAGCTCTTAGTTTTATTCATCAGGTCTATTTGTGTTTTTGCTCTCTAATTTATTAATTTTTGTTTCTGGCTTTAATAATTTCTCTCTCCTAAAATACCCGTGTTCTCCCCTCACATTGGTTGATAGCTCTGGTATGATAATTCTAGTTCAAAACATATCTTTTTCACAAAGAATAAAAATATCATTGTTCCATTACAATAATGAGATACAAATATACTTATTCATATTAGCAAAGTGTAAAATACACATTATCAGATGTGTAAGGAAAAGCCACCTTCAGACACTACTAGTGGGAATACATATTGATACAACCACTCTAGCAGGTAATCTGATAATATATATGAAAAGTTTAAGTGTGTATGCATTTGAAAAAACTATTCTACTTCCAGCAATTTATTCTTAGACAAATAACTAGACCAGTAGGCAAATATATATATATATTCAAAAGGATAGTCTTCAGAGTATTATTTCTAGTGGTGAAAATTAAGAGAGTGAATAAATGACGGGACAGCTGTACAATAAAATGCAATATAGCCATCAAAAAGGATGAGATAGGTTTATGTTTTGAGTTGATATAAAAAAGCTGGTTAAATATAACAGAGTATATGATTCTGTTATACAATTACATTGCTCGTAACCTGGAAGGCTATTGATCGAAGTGTGAAGGGTGGTTATTTCTGCCAACAGGCAGTGAACGCATCATTAATAGTCATCACTTTGTGCCATTCTTTCAATAAGTATGCCTGATCAGGAAAAAACAATTTTGAATAAGGAATTCCCAGTTGTTCATACATTCTGAGACATACACAATAAACATGTACTAGATGTTACGCGGGCATGGTAGGTATTGAGGAAGTGCAATTCTTCCCTTGGATGGTGAAGAAAAGGTAAATATTGGTTGCCTAGAGAGCACAGAGCGTTGATGAAAGGTTTTTTTTCTCCCTCAGGAAGTAGAGATTTCAAGAAACACGGCAAGAGTCCCTAGAAAATCCAACAGGGAGGGGAGGCCTCTTTGCCCCAATCTGTCCAGATCTTTTGGTTTTCCTCCAACCCTGAGATACAGGCTCTTGTCTCCCTCTCCTGATTCAGCTTCCTAAACACATTTAACATCTCTCACAAAGCGCCCTGGGCTTCTGTCCTTCCAACTACCCACAATTCCCTACATGTGCCACACATCCTTGTGTCTCCCAGCTTTTCCTGATGTAGTTCCTTTCTTATTTTCCTGATGTAGTTCCTTTCTTATGGAACACTCGTTTCTCTCACTGATCCCTAGAACAACTCCTTGGTTCGTCAAGATCCAACTTGTGGTAGTTGATTACTCGACAATATTCACTGCTGCTCACTACACTTCCATGGGAGGAATGTACTTCCTTTCACCTTGGCTTTGGGTTTGCCTTATGACCTACTTTGACCAATGGGGTATGAATACACATGATGCGAGCAGAGGCTTAACATGTGCTTGCTTGTTGGGCTTGGTCTCTTGCATGCCTGTCTTTTGTCATGATAACCAGCTAGGCATTGGTGGAAGGAGGTCCAACTTGCGAGGAATAGACTTGAACCAAATCCATGACCTGGAGCCAAGGCCATCTAAGCCCAGAAAAAAATCAAGGTCAATGTGCTGCAAACCTCCAGTTACCTGAAGTGAGAAATTTACAAATATATATTGTTGTTTGACACAGATTATTGCAGTGTTTGTTATGCAGTAGTAGCTGACTGAAACAAAGTTTATAAGGTCCCCTGCCCTTGCTTGCTGTGTTACGGACTTCTCTTCTGAGTTCCCCCTCAAATCCTACCTCCCCTCTAGTACAACTTCAGAGAAGCCTTTATCATACTGTATTGTGATTATCTGATTAACAGGCACCGTGAGCTTCTAAGTGCCCCTAAATGTCCTGGGTGACCCTTAGTCAAATTCCTCTTTGGAGACCTAAAAACACCCCTTGACACTCACCTAATAGCTAGAAAATGTGATTAGTGAGCAAGTTCCACCAATATCTGTGAGCACATGTTGCAACAAGTGGAAAATAGGGTGCTTGGTATTTTCACGTACCCGTTGGATAGCAGAGAGAGAGAGAGAGCAGCCCATTGGACCTATCTCAGGTGAAGGAAAAGAACACAGGAGGGCACAATGGCCCAGGCATTCTGCAGTAGGGAGGAAATAGAAAGGGTCAAAAATACTTCCCTCCTTTGAAGCAATGTTTTGGTCTGTTTGGTATGTCATAACAAATTACCGTAGACTACAAGGTGTCTTATGAACAACATAAATTTGTTTCTCACAGTTCTAGAGTTGGGGAAGTCCAAGATCAAGATGCTGGCAAATTTTATGTCTGGCGAGGGACTGCTTCCTGACTCACAGACAACCTTTTCACTCTGTCTTTACATGGTGGGAAGGGTGAGGGAACGCTCTGGGGTCTTTTTTAAGGGCACTAATCACACTTATGAGGGTTCTCCCTTGATGTCCTAATCACCTCCCAAAGGCCCCCACCTCCAAATACCATCACATTGGGGGTTAGGTTTCAACATATGAATTTGGGGGGAACACAAACATTCAGTCTAGAGCAAGCGGTGATTTAAAATTATAGGACATCCAAAGCTGTTTAGATGTTTGAAAAAAGTAGAGGCCTTGATCAACAGAGACTGGTGGCAGTATGGCTGAGAGCTGGACGTTGTTTACTATTATCTGGGTAGGGAATACATAGGTGGTGGAGTGACCGTTGATCGCACTTGGTCTCATGTGGAGAAAACGCCCATCTTATTGTCGATTTTAAAAATACCAAATTGAGTCAGCCCGGGCTGAGCAGTCGCTGAGCTGCCAACAGGTGGCAGGATGGCTCAGCTAAAAAAAAAAATAATAAATAAAATAAAAATAAAAATACCAAATTGCCAAACTTGAACCTAATCTGAAGGAAGGAGTTGCCCATGATTTTGGCAAAGCTCTAAATCACCAGCCATTAGTCTAGGATCATTATTAGCACTTGGCACAGGCTTGATATAGGCATTGAACAAATCAACAAACAAGGGTGTAGAAAGGGGATTAGGCATGTATTCCATGAAACCACCAATCTACAGAGATATTCCAGAACGTGAGTGTCTTCAGAAACCCTGGAAAAACGTGTGTGATCCCATCTTGAATCTGAGGTTGGTATGAACTGAAAGAAGTTTGGCAATATGTACAACACTGCTATAAAAGCAATTATCCAATTATATCAGGAGCCTCAAAAATGTCTGTACCCTTTGACCTAAAAATTCTATACCTAGGGAGCTCTCCTGAAGTAATTAATCAGAGAGGTAGAAAAAGATCTAAAGTCATGTTCATTACACAGTTTTTCACAATAGCAGAAAAATGGACTTGTTAGCACAAACTGCTTTGACCTGTCAGTCACTATGGACACTGTGAAATGTGCTGTGTGATCTATCTTCAGAGATATAAGCCACTTTAATTCAAAGAGACAAAGGAGTGAGAGAAGGGATAGAGAGAGGGAGAGGGTTAAGGGTCCAGAGAGAGAAAGAGGGGAAAGGAGGAGGAAAGAGTCAGGAATGGAGTCCGGGTGAGAGAGCAAAAGAAACAGAAACAGGGATGGAGGCAGAACTAAGATATCAGTTCCTGGTGAGTAGCATGTGGTGAATAAATGTTTGTGGAATAAAGACTTGAAAGGAGAAAGAGTTAGAGATAGGAGTGGATTCAGAGGTAGGTGCCCAGCTCCCTGACCGAATTAGACCTCATTTACCCTGGAACACCCACTGGGAGGAACCCTGGCACATGGGGACCAGGCTGGCAGCAGGGCCGAGGAGAGGAAGGGCAGGGAAGGGGCAGGGCTGTCAGCACGGCCTGCTGAGCCCCTGGAGGAGCAGGGCAGAGGGAGGACGTCCCAGGGCTGTCCTGGCTCTGCCACGGGCTGGGAGGAGAAGGGAAAAGGCTCGGGTCATGGGGGAGGGGTGAGAAGGATGCCACGTTCTGAGACTTCTGTTGTGGGTTTGGGTGGCATTACCTTAGCTTGTCCTTTCTAATTGTATCCCCCACCTTCCATGAACTCCTGTTTGCTGTGGGAGTCAGTGTATAGATTTTAATTGAGAAACGCTGTTCTGATGTTGTAGCTGCCTTTCGATATTCTTGGGATGATTTTTGAATTTATCCTTCAATTATTTCAAGTTTCTCATTTCATGTGTAACTCAGATCTTAGAGGAGGAGGTATTTTATCCCTTTCC